>NW_026596039.1:13564563-13581741 GCF_907164565.1 Psammomys obesus
GAAGAAGAAGAAGAAGAAGAAGAAGAAGAAGAAGAAGAAGAAGAAGAAGAAGAAGAAGAAGAAGAAGAAAAGAAAGAAAGAAAGAAAGAAAGAAAGAAAGAAAGAAAGAAAGAAAGAAAGAAAGAAAGAAAGAAAGAAAGAAAGGAGAAAAAAAACTGCACTATCTAAAGCCAACCAGTGAGATTCCTTGTAGGATTCTTCAGCTCATGTTCATGAGTATTTCCTACATCATAAGAGACTATGTAGGAAAGAAGTGTGCATTAAAAAAATTACAATAGTCTAGTTTATGAAAATCTTGGATCCCAAATATCACTTGTTTAATTTTAATATGAAATTATGACACTTAAGCAAAAGCTTTTGTTTATTTAATTTGTGTAAGTTATTTTATGACAGGACCAGTAAGATGTTCCATACAACCCACACATAGCAGATTACAGAATACCCCAGCTTTCAGTAACTGAGTCATGCGTGCTGGTGTAAATCTGCAGATATACAGAATTGTCTCTTTTTTTTCTGGGCCATGGATGCTGATCAGTCAGTTGTCCTTTCTGCCAGACAGAATTTAATTCCATAAGCAAGTATTGGATACTATTGCTACCTACGGCTCCATATTGAAGTAGCCTAAAGGCTTAGCATGCTTACAGAATCAGATGACCTGAAAGCGTGGGCTAGAAGCTTTATCTCCTACTGAATACATCCAGATCATCTCTTGGTTGATTTCAGGGTCTGATCTGGAGTCACTGTCAGCCCATGATACCGAAGAAAGGCCTCTGCTGTTTGTGCAACAGGTGTCAAAGTACCTTATTTCCTAAAGTTGTACACTGTTATAGAAATACATATATATACATACACACACAGAGAAAGAGAGAGAGAGTATGTGTGTGTGTGTGTGTGTGTGTATGCGTGTGTGTTCTGGGTGGTAGTAAAAGTAATTTTCAGTGAATAATCATTTAAAACCTAGTCACTTACGTTAAATGAGAACAGCGGGAAACATAATACAAGCTTGACTATTGAGAGAATGGTACCAATAAAGACAGGCCGGGGGCACAAGTGCCTTTGGAATCTGGGTTGGGGAGAACATGGCTCCCAGAACAAACCTGGAAATTTTTGTGGCTAAGACCTGGGTTGTCACCAAGAAAGAGCACTGCTGCCTTGCTGCTTGAAGTAAAGGAGCACTTTAGTCTTTCCAGGATGCCTTTCGTGGGTTCGCTAGGAAATACTATGAAATGTTGCAGGAGTTGCCTGAGTTAAAACATACTGTACTACGTTTCCTGGGAATAATAGCAGGCAACATATTTCATGCATTCTTCTATATTTTCATTGAGTTATAAAGACAAGATGGGACAAGTCATTGCCAGTGCTCACCTTCTGTGTAAGCGGCCCTTGCTGCACACGCGGCAGTCGGCTGAACCTCTCATAGATCCGCACTGTGCTCCCGATTTGCCTGTTTGATTTGCATGGCTCCCATGCGGGTGAAGGGAGAACTGCCTGTCTTTACACGTTTCTTAATAAAACGTCCTGCATTTTTCTGTCTTTAGGCTATTAGATCAGCTTCCCAGAGCCAATGTTGTTTTCCTAAGGTATCTGTTTGGGGTATTACACAACATTGAACAACATTCCTTATCTAATCAGATGACTGCATTTAACTTAGCAGTGTGTATCGCTCCAAGCATTCTTTGGCCTCCTACTTCCTCCAGCCCAGAACTAGAAAATGAATTTACAAAAAAGGTAATGACATTTTTTTATTTTTATATCCCAAGTCCTCATTCCCCATTCTGAAACATTTGAAACTCACAGCATTCTTAAACACAGGCTCTTAAATATCTAAAGTAGATTTCTCTATATGGGTTTGTTGGTCATTCTGTCCTGGTAGACTATAGCTAGGTGACATCAAACAGAAGGGAGAGAAAAAGATCCACTGTTACTTCACTTTTCCTTCTAAGGAGACTGGCTGAACAAGTTCTAAGAAGGCACTTCATTAAAACCTGCGCCTTAGAGCTCAGACCAGCCAGAGTTCAGTTCTCAGCGGCAACATTTGCCAGGGACACCATCTTGAGAGCAGATCCTCACCGTGGTTCCTTCCTTAATGATACAGTGGAGACTGAGGTCCCACCCCTGGGGCGCCACTGTTGATCAGGAGTTCCGGGCACCAGTTTGCTTCACGCTCACCATTTCTCAGTTGCTGAGGCGAATCAGCCATAGGTCAGTGCTCGTCCATCTCGGTGGCAGCATGGAGCCAGCTTAAACGCTCCTCTCCCCTCAGGCACCTCCGCTTAGGGGGTGTGGTAGGGGGCCATGCTGACACCAGTTAGAGTCTGCCTGTCCCTCTCCTTCCTTCTGTACCCACAGAGGAGTCTTCTTCCAAAATTACAGCAACTTGCCCTTTACACAAGAATTTCTTGTGTGAGTCCTCAGTACTGATAGTTGATAAATTTTAATAACACAGTATGTGTCTATACCTCAAACACCTATGGAGGTTGCTTGAAGTTGTCCTGCTTTAAAAGGCATAGCTATATGATATAAAACATTAGTGTTAAACCAAGGCTACAGATAACTGTTATCTGCTGACTCAGATTCAGTTCTGTGGCCAGACTGCTCTTTAAATTATTATCAATTGGCAGTGGGGCTTTTGTATTCTTTTCATATACTTTTCTCTATTATTTTGAATTTTGTGGTTAAGATCAGGATGTGTATATGAAGTGTGACATAATAAACACATATGAATAATAACACTTGAATTCTTTCATTGGGCACAGGTTTCGCTTCTTATACAATTTCTAATTGAAAATTGCTGTAGGATATTTGGAGAAGAAATCACTTCGCTCTTGGGGGAGCTTTCTGAGAGAAGCGACAGAGAACATACCTCAGGTACTGTGAAGAGCACTGTAAGAACTAGATCTTTGTCTATGAAGACGCCGAGGCTGGTTGTTCCAGAGCCTCTGACCTGGGTCAGCAGGGACCAAAGCTTTCATTCCTTCCTCCAGAGGGCCTGCTGAGAAGTCAGTGTGATGGAGCTGAGATACACGTGGGTTAAGCCTGCAATCTGTACACTAAAGATTTGTGCCCTTTTTAAAAAAAGAAATTCTAATATATATTAGAACTACTGTTGTTGAAACTGGAATCAAAGGTTCGGAGGCAGTAGGGGAGGTCCTGATTTGGGGGGGGGAGCTTCTTAGCCCCTCAACTCCTAGTGAATTCTAAGACCTCAGAATTCTAATTGTGCTTTGACCCAATTTGAAACAACTAGCGTCTTTGAGGTGAGGGGAGGTTCTGAATTCATAGATATACAACCTCCCTAAAAATAACTTCCTTACTACCAATTACTACTACTCTTCCTTCAGTCCATAATATTGTGCCACCAAGCCTCATTATTCCATCTATGAAATATAAACAATGTTTCATCTTTATAATAATTACAAGAGTTAAAGTAATGGTCTAACCCCAGAGAGCTTTATGAAAGGTCTCACAGAGTCTGCTGGTATTTTGTATAATTGTATGTGGCACACTCGCATCAGAAGACGGACTCTTAGCCAGAATCCAGGTCAGCTTCACACTAGTTTACTCACTTTTCATTTTTTGTCCATTTTATGACATATCTGTTGCTTTGAGAAACGCCTCACCTTAGGAAAAAGTCACTTCATTGGAAACAGAGATGAATCTAGCATTCATGCCCCCTAAAAGAGTTTTGCCTTCAACACTAACATTTGGGGTAATGAAAAGATTCAGGTAGACAAGATGACTTAGTGTGTAAAGGTGCTTACCCTGCCACCACCCCCCATCAGGCTTGACAGCCTGAGTTTAATATCCTATTGCTGGGGACCAACATGGTGGAAGGAAAGAACCAACTCCAGCAAATCGTCCTCCGTCCGACCTTTTTATGTGTGCCTTGGCCTGCATGTGCTGCCAGCTCCCTCCATACACAAAGTTATAAATTTTTTATTTTTTATTTATTACAATTTGTTCACTTTGTATCCCACTGTAGCCCCCTCCCTTGTCTCCTCTCAATCCCACCCTAACCTCTCTCTTCTCCCCCTATGCCCCTCCCCTAGTCCACTGATAGGGGAGGTCCTCCTCCCCTTCCATCTGACCCTAGCCTATCAGGTCTCATCAGGACTGGCTGCATTGTCTTCCTCTGTGGCCTGGTAAGGCTCTCCTCATTCCCCACTTTGGAAATCAATCTGGCACTTTCTCAGATAATTAGAAATAGCGCTACCTCTAGATCCAGTTATACCACTCCTAGGCATATATCCAAAATATGTTCAAGTACACAACAAGGACATTTGTTCAGTCATGTTCGTAGCAGCTTTATTCATAATAACCAGATTCTGGAAACAACCCAGATGTCCCTCAACAGAGGAATGGATACAGAAATTGTGGTATATTTACAACAATGGAATACTACTCAGAAATTAAATTTTTTTGAAGATTTTAAATAAAAAAAATTAAAACCATGTATGGACTGGACCTAGGCCCCCACCAGATATGTACATAATGGACAGCTTGGTCTCCATGTGTGTCTTCTAGCAAGGGGAAGGGAGCTGACTCAAACAAGGCCTCATTTACATTCTTTTTGGTCACTCCCCCCATTGCAGGGCTGCCTGGCCAGGCCACCATGGTAGAGGATGTGTGTAGTCCTGATACGACTTGATGTGCTGGGGGGGGGCTCCCCTTTTCTGAGGGGGAGTGGAGGGGGGTTAAGAGAAAGAGGGAAGAAAGGTGGGACTGGGAGGAGAGGAGGGAGGGAGCTATGATTGGGCTGTAAAGTGAGTAAATAGGGTTTTGTTTTTTTTTTTTTAAGATTCTTTCCTTCTTGAAGGGTAGAAATTTGAACTCTGTACATGTAAATAACAGAGCTTGCTGGTGTGCCTTAAAGGCAGTACAGGTTGGATTTGTGAGGCTGTTGACCATGGTTTCCTTTCTGCCTACAGATATGTCTTGCTTCCAGATGAATGACTCCTCCTATGACAGCTTGGAAAACGAGCTCAATGAGGATGCCGATGCTCCGTGCAGTGACCTGGTGAAGAAACTCGGCCAGGGGAGCAGAAGCATGGACTCTGTCCTAACCCTCAGTGACTATGACCTCGAACAGCCTGAGGTGGAAGGCCTTCTAACCCTGAGCGACTTCGACTTGGATCAGCCTAAAGACGAACACATTCAACTGAAACAACCCCTGGAGTCCAAGCCAGTGAGTGTCTTCGTAGCCTACAGGAAGGTCTCAGTGGGGGAGGACACCAGGACCCCAGCTGGCCCCGGTACACCCAGCTGCCTGCCCACAGCTGCAGCAGACGCCCCCAAAGTCCTGCGGAGGCACCGGCGCTGCTCAGAGCCCAGCATCGACTATCTAGACACGAAGCTCTCCTACCTCCGGGAGTTTTACCAGAAAAGGCTACGCAAGTCCAGCTGCGATGCCGTGCTCTCTCGGAAGGAAGAAGATTACCTGGGGCAGACCCAGTCCCTGAAGAAAGAGGGTAAGATGCGCCTTCAACAGAGTTCAGTTGGAGGCACTGACATCAGTAAGAGAAACACTACTAACGAAAACATAAAGAAGAAAAGCTCGTCTGGTCATGAAGGAAATCAAGTGACACCTTTCACTAAGTCCAAGCCAGTGGCCATTTCTGTGGCATCTTACAGCCACGTGTCCTCCCAGGATCATTCCAGGAAGCAACCCTTCGATGCAGATACGGGCGGGTTCTCCCCGCCACACGCAGCAGATGCCCGGAAGAGCTCCCGGGTACATCGGCGCTGTTCAGAACCCAGCATCGATGACCACAACTACAAGCTGTCCTATCTCAGGGGGATCTACTCAAAGAAACAGCATAAAACTAGCTGTGAGGCTGGCCTCTTGCATGGAGAAGAGGAGTATCTAAAAAGGCATAAGTCTTTGCAAATCGAGGGGCAAAAACTCATTAATCAGAGTTTGGTCATGGGGATTGAGGTGGGCAAGAGCAGCGGCACCCAGCAAAGCACTGAGAAGGTTTTGCCCCCAAGACTAAACCTTTGCCCAAGGGCTAGCTATTCGAGCTTATCCTCCCCAGGCACGTCTCCATCCGGCTCGTCGGTGAGCTCCCAGGACAGCGCTTTTTCTCAGATCTCAGAGCACTCTGTGTTTACACCCACCGAAACTTCCTCGCCCATAGACTGCACTTTCCAGGCAGGGAGAAAACAGGAAGAGCTTTCTTCAGACTTTCACAGTCCCAGCCTCATTTCTGGAATGCCTGGTCCCTCCACGGGGCAGACCAGCAGCCACCTAGCTTATTTAAGAAAGGGTTCCACGGAGCAACCATCACAAATGCATTCTGTAACCCTTCACCCCAGCGCATGGTTGAGAAGTGGTTTGGTCACTTTGAAAAACTGGTCCCTCAAAAAGAAAACAAAAGCAGCCAGACCGGAAGACATGAAAATCTGTTCCCTAAAAGAACCTTTGGAATTACCTCCACATGCTTCTGGTCCTCCAGAGACTGACTCTCTACAAGAAAGTCTGGATGACATACACCTACAGATGGATGAAAGTTCTGGAGCGATACAGACAGCCCATGGGTGCAGTTCTTATGCCTGTCAGGACTCAGAGCAACACTCCAGCTCCCCGTTCCACCTGGTGGAAAGCAGACTCAAACTTTGTATGAAGTTGCATGAAGGAGAAGAGGGTGGAGGGCAGTACCCTTCTAATAACTCTTGGGAAAGAGCCTCACCAAGCCTTGGGACTAGGGAGGATGTGGCCAGCCCAGATGCAGAGTCTATGACAGTTTGTGGTGATGGAGACAGACATTTAACCAAAGACATTTAACCTGCAATAAGAATCTGGCATCAAAATAGTCAGATGTCTTTAAGAACAGGAACTGGGCTAATAAAAAATAAAGACAGTAGCTAGTGTGCCCCCTTTTATAAGACACATGGGGTAGGTAGGTAGCACAAGGACAATCATTGCTAATATGACAGTTTCTTTGTTGAGATGTTTCATGCTCTAAAGTTTTGAAAGGCATTTCCTGTGAAAGGGTGGGTTAGTCCTTTCCTGAGACATAGATACCAACAGAAAGTCAGAGGAAGTGTCCTCTGTGGAATAACCCTGCTGTGTCAACAGTCTGTGAGTCTGGTGTCTTGGGAGGACCAGAGTACCTTAGTGATATGTAAAAAGGATCAGTAGAGAGAAGCCATCTTTATGCCATGGAATAAGTAAGCAAGGAAAGGGGTCACCAAGTCATTCAGAAAAGCATGTACATTCACTAAGGAAAGCAAAGCCTATCCCTGAATCCAAGTCAGTGGCTTTTCCCAGTCACCTGTCTGCACGGGGTCATTTTAGGGACCACCTCATTGATAAAAGAAGAGAAAACCACTCTTAAAGATTAAAGAGTATGGGTGTCATGACAGCACAACTCGCAATTGGGTGGCTTAGTTGACTGAGGTGTTTTTTGTTTTGTCTTGTTTTCTGTTAGAGTTGAGTTCATTTGTATTTTTCAGAAATGGAAATACAAAGGGGATGTTTGATCATTTTGTTGTCCTTCCCACAGCGCCTGTGGTAAAGATGCGCTACAGAAACGTAACTTATCCCTCCTCCGAAAAGAGCATGCTTGACGGCATTTGTTCAAGTAGCGTAGGAAAAAAAAAATAGCCATATAAGAATTAGAGAAATTATTTCAAAATCAACTTTTCCTGGCTGATTAATCTGAGGAAAGGCTTCAGAGAAGCAAGAGATGCCATGCTTTGTGCCATGTCAATAGCAGCATTCATGCAATTGAGAAAGGCCTTTTACTGCGCTGGAATTGGTAAGAAAATGTGTGTAGATATGTATCCAGATCAGAAGGTTGGATCCTGTGATACATAAGATGTCACAGAAAGGGCTGCTCACTGGCTTAGACTTAAGGGCAGGTTACCATGTGAAACTTTTCTCTAAGTCCCAACTTTCTCATTATGAAAGATGGCAGTCTTCGACAACAACATTCCCTTCTTGGTTCCATAAGTATTATTTATCAATATGACATCCCTGTGGAAATGTTTCTCTGCAGCCCTGATTGTTAGATTACAGTCAGCCAAGAGGAGAAAAAGAACAGTTGTTAATTATCCCTTTATTCTACAGATTGTTATTGATTAGAGACTGACAGGCTGTAAGCGATTATTGAGTAGAGCACAGAATGAAGTTGCTGTTGGGCTGTCTCTGATGGTCACTGTCTTTGGATATATATATTTTTTTTTTTTGCTGAAGTTCTCTATCTTTTCCAAATGATCTGGAGTTTATAAATATTAAAGTTTAGACCATCATATTTTATCATGGACATTTCTTCTCTCTCTTTACTTTCAAGGCTGTACCAGTATGTCTTCTTTCTTAGGAGTAAGATCTTGCCAGCCAGTATGAGATGGAAGGATACACCCTAAAATAGATAAATATCTTCCCTTGAGATACCTATTACAAGTTTCCTAGAGTCTGTGCAGTCTCTTGAATCCACTGTAAAAAAGGACTTTTCACTCAAAAACTAGCTTACCCCAAATTATTTTTCCTACCAGTCACCAGGAAACTCATGGCAGATGTTGTTCATGTCTCCTAAAGGTCACATTGTCGGTTATAGGGTATGGACTTATCTCAGTATTAACTACAGAAGTGCCACCTACCTCTTGGGCATGGCCCTGTTTTCCCTGGTCTTAATTATCTCTAGAACTCTGTGTCCAGTGATCTCCTTCATGACACTGGCAATCTCAGTCAGATGTAACCAACCACTTCCATATGAAGACTCCGAAGTATCCACATGTACCTTTTGTGCTATTAGTATATAAAGTTAGCAGGACGACCCTTCCCTTTGGGGCATACTACTGTCAGAATTGCAAGATGTGGATGAAGATCTTATAGCTTAGAATGTCTCTCCAGAAGAAATGCTTCCTAAACAAACTAAGCATTCTGGCTTTCTTTTTTCTTTCATAATGGCCAGTAGAAAATCGTCCACCCAGTTTGAAGCATAGAAGAAAATAGTTGGTAAGGTTCACCACCAACCATTCGGACTCTGTTTCCTTAGATGCTCCCATTATACTTAATGTGAATAGTCTGTTGATATTGCTGTAAAGTATTGTATGATTTGAAGACAGACATGTCATTTTATTGGACTCCATCAATCTATAATATATTAGACTGATTCTTTATCTCAAATGCTATGAGTTTGTATAATATATCTTGACAAATTTTATTACCGTGTTATGTAACAAATGTGTATTTTTGTACCTTGCAGAAACTGCTGCTAACTTTTAAATTGTTTGGTTTTCAAGGCACTGATGATAGACATGTACAAAGTCCATGCTGTCTGTTAAATAAAATGTCATCCTGCAGTTAACAGTCCCACGGAGAAATACTGACTGCGGAGCTTTCTTTCGCTCAGGAAGCCTGAGCCCCCTTTCAGTTAACCATTTCATACATAATGAGTTGTGGCCTTAAGTTTTTACTCACAGTTTTCTAGGGGAAAATAGCGAAATTGTTTCTCCTTTTTATATTTTTAAATCTTGTTTACCAAACAAGTTATGTTTTATTCATAACAGTCCCCATTGTATCAGAAATTGTGCTTTTTCATTGTATTCCTGGAATGACGTGGACTGGTTTGTCCATATGCCAAAAGAAATATCAGCTCAATTTGATGTGTGTATGAGATTTTCTTTCATGTTTAGAGCATTCTGGTGGGAGAAACCATTTGACTTTATACACACACCAGGATATCTGTGCTTTGAAGGTAATTTGTGAAGTATGACAGTTTCTTATGACTACTGACTTCTTGGGGTTTATTGAGTGGACTCTGTATAAATTTAACCACTGTTCAAAGGGTTTCAAAGGGATTCAGAAACTATGAAAACAGATTTGTTTCAGCTAGGTAGGAAGGACAAATCCACTTTCACAAATGTTTTTAATTATATTTCTGCAATGTATACACACAGAAACAGTAAATTCTTCCCAAATTGCAAAGAAACAGAAGTTTACTTTTAATGAGCACTCAATCTAATGTTAATAGCTCTCTTCTTTATAGTGTACTTTGCATGTCATAACACTGAATCAGAAAGTTCTAATTTGTCAACCCAAGAATAAGATTTTTGTTTTTTTTTTTAATTACTCCCAGTAAGTTTTATACTGTGAATAATAAATTTGGGTAAAGCATTTGCTTCAGTTGCTTTCATTTTGGTTATGAGGTCTTCTCATAAACAAACTTTCCTGTGAAACTAAGAAATCACTCACAGTGTGTGCTGC
Organism: Psammomys obesus; assembly: GCF_907164565.1. Taxonomy (NCBI): domain Eukaryota; kingdom Metazoa; phylum Chordata; class Mammalia; order Rodentia; family Muridae; genus Psammomys; species Psammomys obesus. The sequence goes on from NW_026596039.1 coordinate 13,574,774, forward strand.
CTTCCCTAAGCCCTGCTTTATTTCTGAGCTACCTTTGTGTTGCATTATTTCTTTTTTTCCTTTTCAAATACAGTAAACCCCTGGAGCTTCATCTCTGTACAATGTGAAATATTCTTGTAGAATTGGCAGAAGACGAAGGAATATTTGCAGACTTTGGTTTTGAAATCTCAGCCTATACACACTGTTGATACTATTAGACTAGAATATTGTTCTTTGAATACCTATTGGACAACATCAGGGCACATAGACAATTTTAATTGACTTAAACGTGTTTTTCAGTATTTTCATTTGTCAAAGTAAAAGTAGTGTTTAGATTTTTACCTCACATAGTAATATAAGATGCAGATTTGCAGACATTAAGATTTAGATGCTACTTGTTTTATCCGTGTTTTAGATTACATTAACTTAAATTTAGATATTCTTCTTTGCAGCCTCTTGTATAAGAACTGAATAAACTGGCTAAAACCTTCTGAAATAGTCTGTTACTCAGAGAGAATAAAATGGGTACCCTGAAGACTTACTCTTTCTCTACCACAAGAACTGGGATTATTGCTGCCTAGAATTTTCAAGTTTAAAGGAAGTATTTTATATCTTTGCTCCCAAAATGGAATGACTGAGCATAGACTATCAAAATACATGAATGCTGAGAAGTTTCCTGTTAGGTCGCACACCAAATCTGATAGGCAAGCCCTACTAGATGAGTTGACTTGAGAAAGAGAATTACAAAGATCTCAAAAAACAAGGCTTCAGATAAAATTATCAAGTAGAAACCATCTCTATGACATTATTGTAAAAGAAGAGTCAGCATTTAAAAGAAAAAAATGCAGAGAAAAACTTAAGAAAAAGAAAAGATCAGGCTTAATAGGATTTTTCTCCACAACAAAAAGCAGCCAAGCCCTTAGCGCATGTTTTCCAGCAGGCTAGGGTCAGCAGCAGCTACCGAGGGGTGCTATACCTGCGCCCACACACAGTCAGAACAGCAACCTGAAGAAGGCCACCCAGCCTGTGGAGATGCAATGAGGGCTGTGGAAATGCAGTGTGTGCAGAAAAGCCAGGCTACAACGAGCTGCAGAGATGAAAACAAAATTGTGGTACAGAAGGCTAAGATTCTCCTTGAGGCACTGCTCTCACCATGCCTCAGCAGACTACACAAGGACGTTAGAAGTGGTCTGCGATAGGGGCAGTCATGCCATGGAATGAGATAAAACAATTTATTCAATGAGGTTATAGCAGAAAGTTCCACAAACCTGGACAGAAAATAGACATTCAAACATAAAGGGCATTTAGAATTCCATCTAGGCATAACGAGAGAACCACTCTCCAGTAAGCCACAGTCAACATGGCAAAACTAACAATATTTAATGCCATTGGAGAAAAAGGAAAAAAAAAAAACTTTCTCAGTTTTACTATGAAAAGAGTATCTGTTTTCAAAGATTAAAAAAAAAAACAAGAAAAGCATAAGATGATGTATTTCAAACCCTACAAGTATCTGCCAAACATTGGTATACTCAGCAAAAAGCATCTAAAATTACTGGAGAAATAAGAACATCTCAAGATAAGTACAAAGTAAGGCAACGCAGTTCAAGCCAGCACCAGAGAAAATACTATTCACAGAGGGTTTCATCACCCAGAGCACAAAAGGAGCACTATTTCATGAGAGTAATAGATGAGCACAGGAGACCTAGGAAATAATCCATCAAGTCCAACAGAGTAGACCAGCAAATCCCTAATCCATACCCTTCCAAAACAACAAAACAAACATAGAAATAGCGAACTCTCAATAATGATACTAAATGCAAATAGTCCCAACTCACCATTTAAAAGGTACAAACTGGCTGTATTCAGAAGCACACTACATCTATCTCATCTTTAAAGACTGAAAGTGTTTAGTGGGGGAGGAAAGAAGGAGAAGGAAGAAGAAGGGGAGGAGGAAAAGAAGATGAACGATCAACATGTCTTAAGGATAAGAATTCATGCAGAGACCCAGCCCAGTAGAGGTGAGTTGAGCAGAAATCCAAGCCTTCCATCCCAATGAGGCCTGTGTGATGCTGGACCACACAGCTCTCAGCTTAGAGATCTTTCTGCCTGTTTCCCATCTGCCTGTCCCACCTGGGACACGGACGGCAAGCCCCATTGTCCCCCACCCCAAGGAGCCCTGTGGGGTATCAGAGCAGCATTAGGCTTGAATATCTCACCACCTGCTCCCACCTGTTGGCCTACCTGGGCCAGATGGCTAGAGGCCAGGGTTTGAACGCAAGCAACAAAACTCGGTGCCATCTGACACCACAGGAAACCAGTGGTCCTACCACAGCAAGACCTGGAGATAATATTACATCTGAAACACAAGAAAAAGATTTTAAATCTGAAGTTATGAAAATGATAGCAGCCTTAAAGGAAAACAATAAAGCTCTCAAAGTATCACAGGAAAATACAATCAAACAGGTGAAAGAATTGAACAAATCCATTAAAGAAATATAGGAAACTACAATCAAACTTGAGAAGGAAATGAGTAAAAGTATTCAAGACCTAAAAAATGGAACTAGAAGCAATAAAGAAAATACAATCTGAGGCATTCCTGGAGATAGAAAACCTAGGGAAGAGGACAGGAACTACAGGCACAAGCATCACCAACAGAATACAAGAGATAAAAGAGAGAATCTCAGGGGTAGAAGATATGATTGAAAAAAAAAAAAAAACGATAGCTCAGTCAAAGAAAATGTTAAATCTAAAAAGCTCCTGACACAGAACATCCAAGAAATCTGGGACACCATGAAAAGACCAAACCTAAGAATAATAGAAAAAGGAGAGACTCCCAGCTCCAAGGCCCAGAAAATATTTTCAACAAATTCATAGAAGAAAACTTCCCAACCTAAAGAAAGAGAGGTCTATAAACATAAAAGAAGCTTATAACACCAAATAGATTGGACCAGAAAAGAAAATCACCCTACCACATAATAATCAAAATACTAAATATAAGAACAAAGAGAATATTAAAAGCTGCAAGAGAAAAAAGCCAAGTCACACATAAAGGCAAACCTATCAGAATTACACCTCATTTCTTATCAGAAACTCTAAAAGCCAGAAGGGCCTAGACAGATATCTTACAGACACTAAGAAACCACAGATGTCAGACCCAAATACTTTACCCAGCAAAACTTTTAATCACCACAGAGAGAAAAAAAAAAACAAACAAACAAGATATTTCATGACAAAAACAAATTTAAACAGTACCTGTCAACAAATCCAGCCCTACAAAAGATAACTAGAAGGGAAACTCCAACCCAAGGAGGCCAGCTACACCCAGGAAAACACAGGTAATAAATAACCCACATCAGCATAACCAAAAGAAAGAATCACACACACATACACTAGCACCACCAACATTAAAATAACAGTAAGTAACAATAACTGGTCATTAATATCTCTCAAAATCAATGGCATCAACTCCCTAATTTAAAAAAAATAAAGTTAATAAAATGGATAGGGAAACAGGACCCATCATTCTGTTGCATACAAGAAACACACCTCAGCAACATAGGCATTACTTCAATAAAGGGCTGGAAAATATTTTCTAAGCAAATGGACCCAAGAAGCAAGCTGGAGTAGCCATTCTAGTATCTAATAAAATAGACTTTCAACAAAAATTAAAAGATATGGGGAAGGACACTTCATACATGTCAAAGGAAAAATCAACCAAAATGATGTCTCAATTCTGAACATCTATGCTCCAAATACAGATGCCCACATTTGTAAAAGAAACATTACTAAAGCTTAAGTCATACATCAAACCCCACCTATTAATAGTGGGAGACTTCAACACCCCACTCTCTCCAATGGACAGATCATCAAGACAGAAATTAAATGGGGAATAAAGAAACTAACAGACATCATGAATCAAATGCACCTAACATATCTACAGAACATTTCATCCAAACACAAGAGAATATACCTTCTTCTTAGCACCTCCCAGAACATTCTTCAAAACTGACCATATAATCAGTCACAAAGCAAGCCTCAGCAGATATAAAAAAAAAAAAAAAGATTGAAATAACCCCCTGCATCTTATTAGACCACCATGGACTAAAGTTGGAACTCAGCAACAATAGAAACAACGGAAAGCCTACAAACATGGAAAACTGAACAACTCCCTACTCAAAGACCATGGGGTAATGGAAGAAAGAAAGAAAGAAATTAATAACTTTCTAGTATTCAAAGAAAATGAAGGCAAAATATAACCAAACTTATGGGACACAATGAAAGTTCATAGCACAAAGCACCCAATAAAGAATTGGAGAGATCCCATTTAGTAACTTAGCAGCTCATCTGAAAGCTCTAGAAGAGAAAGAAGCAAACACACCAAAGGCGACTAAACAACAAACTCGGGATGAAATCAATAAATTGGAAACAGAGAATGATACAAAGAATCAATGAAACGAAGGGCTGGTTCTTTGAGAAAATCAACAAGATAGACAAACTCTTAGCCAAAATAAACTGCAGAAGGAGAGTATCCAAATTAACAAAATCAGAAACAAAAGGGGGACATAATAACATACAATGAGGAAATCCAAAAAGTCGTTAGGTCTTCAAAACCCTATATTCCACAAAATTGAAAAATCTAAAGGCAATGGATGATTTTCTGGATAGAGTTCACCTACCAAAGCTAAATCAAGATCAGGTAAACAGTTCAAACAGTCCCGTAATCCCTAAGGAAATAGAAGCAGTCACTAAAAGTCTCCCAACCAAAAAAGGCCCATGTCTAGATGGTTTTAGCACAGAATGTCTGCCAGACATCAAAGAAAAGCTTGTATCAATACTCAAACTATTCCACAAAATAGAAACAGAAGGAACATTGTCAAACTTATTCTACCAAGCCATAGTCATCCTGATACCTAAGCCACACAAAGACTCAACAAAGAGAGAATTTCAGACAAATTTCACTCATGAACATTGATGAAAAAATACTCAATAAAATACTGAAAAACCAAATCCAAGATTACATCAAATATATAATCCACCATGATCAAGTGGGCTTTATATCTGGGATGCAGAAATGGTTCAACATATGAAAATCCATCAAAGTAATACACCATATAAACAAACTCAAAAAAAATCACACAATCATCTCATTATATGCAGAAAAAGCCTTTGACATGATCCAACACCCCTTCAAGTTGAAAGTCTTGGAGATATCAGGAACACAGGCTCATACCTAAATGTAATAAAAGCTATATACAGCAAGCCGATTGCCAACATTAAATTAAATGGAGAGAAACTCAAAGCAATTAAAAAAAATCAGGGAGAAGACAAAGCTGCCCACTCTTTCCATATCTCTTCAATATAGTGCTTAAAGTTCTAGCTAGAACAATAAGAAAACTAAAGGAGATTAAGGTGAAACAAATTAAAAAATCAAAGTATCCCTATTTGCAGATGATATGATAGTGTATGTAAGCAACCCCAAAATTCCACCAGCGAATGGATAAACAGCTTTAGCAAAGTGTCTGGATACAAGATTAATTTTTAAAAAAATCAATAGCCCTCCTTTACACAAATGACAGACTAAGAAAGAAATTAGAGAAACTACAATCTTCACAATAGCCACAAATAATATAAAGTATCTTGGTGTAATTCTAACCAAGCAAGGGAAAGACCTGTATGACAAGAATTTCAAGTCTCTGAAGAATGAAATTGACGATATCAAAAATGATAAGATGTCCCATGCTCGTGGATTAGTAGGATTAACATAGTAAAACTGGCCCTCTTACCAAAAGCAATCTACAGATTCAATGCAATCCCCATTAAAATACCAACACAGTTCTTTACAGACCTTGAAAGAACAATTCTAAACTTCATATAAACAACAAAACCAAAATAGAAAAACAATTCTATACAATAAAAAATCTTCTGGAGGTATCTCTGTCCTTGACTTCAAGCTATACTACAGAGCAATAGTAATATGAAAAACTGCATGGTACTGGCATAGAAATAGACTGTTTGATCAATGGACTTGAATCAAAGCCCCAGAAATAAACCCACATACCTATCATCACTTAAGTTTTGACAAAGGAGCCAAAAAAAAAAAAAAAATACAATGGAAAAAAACAGCATCTTCAACAAATGGTGCTGGTGTAACTGAATGTCTACATGTAGAAAAATGCAAATAGATCCATATTTATTCTCCCTGCACAAATCTCAGATCAAAGTGGATCAAAGACGTCAATATAATATCAGATGCACTAAGTCTATTAGAAGAGAAAGTGGGAAAGAACCTCAAACTCATTGGCACAAGAGACAACTTCCTGAACAGAACACCAGCAGCTCAGGCTCTGAGATCAACAATTAATAAATGGGACCTTTTGAAACTGAAAAGCTTCTGTCAAAGCAAAGGATATTGTCAATAGAATGAAACAGCAGTCTACAGATTGGTAGGGAAAGATCTTTACCAATTTTATATCCAACAAAGGGCTAATATCCAAAATATATAATAAACACAAGAAATCAAACACCAATAAACAAAATAACCCAATTAAAAAATGGGACACAGAACTACACAGAGAATTCACAACAGAGGAATCTCAAATAACCAAGAAGCATATAAAGAAATGCTCAACTTAGTCATCAGGGAAATGCAAATCAAAACAGCTCAGATTCCACCTCACACCTGTCAGAATGGCTAAGATCAAAATCTCAATTAACAGAACATGCTGGCAAGGGTGTAGATACAGAAAGAGAAACATTCCTCCATTGCTGGTGGGAGTATAAACTTGTACAACCGCTTTGGAAATCAATCTAGCACTTTCTCAGAACATTGGAAATAGCTTTACCTCAAGACCAAGCTATAAGACTCCTGGGTATACACCCAAAAGATGTTCTACCATACAATAAGGATACTTGCTCAACTATGTTCATAGTAGCTTTATTCACAATAGCCAGAATCTGGAAACAAGCTAGATGTCGCTCAACTTAAGAAT
>NW_026596039.1:13581751-13720509 GCF_907164565.1 Psammomys obesus
CTCTACCATTATCATAGCAGCTTTATTCGTAATAGCCAGAATCTGGAGACAACCCAGATGTCCCTCAATTGAGGGATGGATACAGAAACTGTGGTACATTTACACAATGGAATACTACTAAGCAATTAAAAATAAGGAAATCATGAAATTTGCAGACAAACTGTGGGAACTAGAAAAGATCATCCTAAGTGAGGTATCCCAGAAGCAGAAAGAGACACATGGTATATATTCACCTTTAAGTGGATATTAGACATATAGGATAATTACATTAAAATCTGTACACCTAAAGAAGCTAAGCAAGAAGGAGGACCCTGGGTAAGATGTTCAATCCTCATTCAGAAAGGCAAACAGAATGGACATTGGAAGAGAGAGAAAACAGGGACAAGAGCCTACCCCAGAGGGCCTCTGAAAGGCTCTACACAGCAGGGTATTAAAGCAGATACTGAGACTCATAGCCAAACTTTGGGCAGAGTGCAGGGAATCTTATGAAAGGAGGAGATAGAAAGACCTGGAGGGGACAGGAGCTCTACAAGGAAAGCAACAGAACAAACATATCTGGGCAAAGGGGTCTTTTCTGAGACTGATACTCTAACCAAGGACCATGCATGGAGATAACCTAGAACCCCTGCACAGATGTAGCCCATGGTAGTTCAGTGTCCAAATGGGTTCCCTAGTAATGGTAACAGGGACTGTCTCTGATATGAACTCAGTGGGTGGCTCTTTGATCACCTCCCCTTAAGGTGGGAGCAGCCTTGCTAGGCCACAGAGGAAGACAATGCAGCCAGTCTCCTAAGACCTGACAGGCTAGGGTCAGAGGGAAGGGGAGGAGCACCTCCCCATCAGTGGACTTGGGAAGGGGCATGGGAGAAGATGACAGAAGGAGGGTGGGATTGGGAGCAGAAGAGGGAAGAGGCTACAGCTGGGATACATAGTGAATAAATTGTAATTAATAAACAAATAAATTAATTTTAAAAATAAGTGGATTTTAGCCATATAATACAGGATAAGCATATTATGAGGCACAGACCCAAAGAAGATAAGTAACATAGAAGATCCAAGGGAGGATGGGGAAGATAAAATAGAGAGAAGTGGTGGCTGAAGGAAGGGAACAAGGTAAGAGAGGGGCACAGAGGGTTAAGAGGTTGGAGATCAGACCTGGGGAGAGCAAGGGCGAGAGGACAGAGGCCTGTAGAGAAAAGAGAAACTGAGGGTGGGGGAATCTCTGTGACAAGCTAGAGAACTAAGTCAGGGTAGACTCCTGGGAGGATATGAAGGGGACTCTGCTACTGCTAGTAGCAGAGGCCATAGCAATTGAAGAGGACATCCTCTAACTAGAGTCCTCTAACTAGACTCCTAGGAGAGGGTGAAGAACAACCTACCTACAAAACCTTGGACCCAAAATTTATCCTGCCTGCAAGGTGTGAAGATAGAGCAGAGATTGAGGAAATGCACAACCAATGCCTGACCCAACCAAAGACCCACCCTCTCGGAGAGTGCCAGCCCCAACACTAGTAAGGATACTCTGCTAGGCCTGCAGGTACTCTGCTAGGAGCCTGACAGAGTTGTTCTCTAAGAGGCTCTACCCAGCAGCTATTCAAAACATGCTGAGACTCACAGCCAAACATTGTGTGATACAAATGGAATCTTGTGGAAAAGTGAGGAAAGAGCAAATAACCTGGAAGTGACAGGAGCTCCATAACAACCAACTAACCAGGGCCCAGAGGGGCTTGCTAAGACTGAAGCACCAACCAAAGACCGTGCAGGAACTGGACCTAGACCCTCTACAAAGATGTAGCAGATGGGCATCTTAGACTTCATGTGGGTCCTCTAGTAAGGGAAGTAGGGACTGCATTGGACACGGGTTCACTTGCCAGCTTTTTGTTCATTTTCCTCTGGCAGGACTGCCTTGCCAGGCCACAGGGGAAGAGGACACACTCAGTCCTGATGCAACTTGATGAACTGGGGTGGATAAGAAAGGGAGCTCCCCTTTTCTGAGAAAAAGTGGTGGGGAGAGGAAGAAGGGCAGGTAGAACTGGGAGGGGAGGAGGGACATAGCTACAACAAGGATGTCAAGTGATAATAAATAAATAGATAAATAAATAGATAGATAGATAGATAGATAGATAGATAGATGAATAAATAAATAAATAAATAAATAAGAACTCATCCAGAAATCTGCATTTCTGCAATCTGCGAAAGTTTCAACTTTCACAGAGCAAACAGCACAAGGTCAGATAGGTCATAATCCAATGATAGTGGATGACTTAAATACTCTTTTTAGATAGATCTCCCAAACTAAAATTCAGGAGTTAAAAAAAAAAAAAAGAAAGAAAGAAAAAGAAAAAAAACTTCTGAGCTACAGTGAACTAGTTGGACTTGACAGATCTATGGACTGTTTCTTCCAACACCCATGGATTACATATTCTAGGCAGAATATATAAACATCTCAAAATTGAATTATAAATAAAATAAAGTGTGTGTGTATGTGTGTAAACATCTGTAATGACATTGGGGCAGTAATTCTACAAAGAAAAGCATATGGGTAAGTGTGTAAGTGTGTGTGTGTTTGAACATCTATAATCACCCTGCAAAACAAAAAAAAAAGCACAAAACTGAATATATTTGCTACTTTATTCTATCAGACGTTAGAAAAAGCTAAAATCAACACTTCTCAAACTGCAGTAGAAAGGGGGAAATGCTATCAAATTAATTCAACAGAGCAATGTTACCATGATAACAAAACTTGATACTGACAAAAAAAAAAAAGGAAAATATGGAGAAATCCCAATAACCATAGATATAACATTTTTCAACATCATAACTAAGATTATTTACTCCCTAGATACAAAGCTCACCTACCATACTCAAGTGTAATATGACATTTTAAGATTTAATAACATTATTTCTTTCTTAACATATTCAGAAAGACATTTGATAAAAGTTCAACATTCCTTCATGATAAAACACCAGCAGAAATTACTAACAAATGAAACAGAATAAATTATGTTCAGAAGAAAGCTGGAGCCAATATAGTAAGGCAGTAACAAAATTCTTCCTCTAAAATCTGTAATGGGACAGAGGTCCCCACTCTCTACTCACTCCAGAAAGTACTTAAGATACTTAGCTACAGCAGTGAGACAAGAGAAAGAAATGAAGGAAATAACAATAGAGAAAGGAAAGTCAAATTACTCATCAAACTCTGCAAAACATCAATAATGAACGCGCTGGAACGTTCCAATCACAGCTGCTTACAACCCTAGGAAGAAACCAACCCTCAAAGTGAAAGACTTTTTTTTTAATAAAAACTTTTAAAAAACTGAAAAAAGTGAAACCTAGAAAATAGGAAGACTCCATATTTATGGTTTGGCAGAATCTATATCTTAATTCTTACTGAAAGAGGTCTTTAGATTCAATGCAGTCCTCTACCAAAGTTCTAATTACATTCTTCAAAAAAAAAAAAAAAGTCCTTCATATGGAATCACAAGAGACACAAATCAAAATCATCTTAACATCATGGGTGATGCTGAAAGTGTCACAATACTTGAGCTTAAATTATACTACAGAGTTACAGTGACAAAGACAGCAAGGTCTTTGGCACAAAAATAGACATGTAGTCCAATGGACTAGAACATAGCCCCCCCCCCAAAAAAAAAAAAAAACTCACCACTTTGTCAAAAATTAGGTTGTTGTGCTATCAAAAATATACTTTGTTTTAAAATAAAGCATCTTCAACAAATAACACTGGGAGAATGATATAAACACGCAAAGAATAAAATCAGATACCTCTTTCTCATCCTGGACTTTTAAAGATCAATTCAAAATATGTAAAGGACCTTATGAAGCCTGCAATGCTGAAGGTGCTAGAAGTAAACATAGGGATGGTAGTTTAAGACATCAGCAGAGGCGGGAACTCTTTGAAAATGACTCTGGTAGCATGGGAAATAACTGATAAATGAGATTATATCAGACTAAAAAGCTACTTCGCAGAAAAAAAAAAAAAAAGGCAGAGCGAAGAGACAGCCACGGATGAAAAGAAATCTTCGCAACTATATCTCAAGGGATTAATATAGACCATACAACCTGCAAATAGTAAACACACATCTTCCAGTCAATAAATGGACTAACAGACACTGAATAGACAGTTCTCAAAAGAAGAAGCAGAAATAGCCAATAAATATTTGCAAAAGTGTTCAATAACCATAGCCATCAGGGAAATAGAATTAAAGCTCCTTTGAGATTTCAGCTAGTTCAGGGGAACCTCACCCGGGAACTACAGTATGACCCAGCTCCACCATTCCTGAATGTATACCTGGAGGACTAATTCTTCCCACAGAAACACACGTATTTATACATGTTTATTGACACAATTTCACAATAGCTAAGAAACTAAACTATGTAATGTGTATATATACACCATAGTATTTTATTCAACATTAAATAAGAAGGAGATCATGAAATTTGTTTGAAAATGGATACCACAGAAGATCATTAACCTTGCCAGGTTCAGAAAAAGAGCATCTTTTCTTTCATATGTAGATCCTAGACTTTAAGTCAATCTTGTATTTAATGTGCACAAAATTTATATAGAAGCACAAGACTTTAATTATCCAAAGCACTTGAGCAAATATGAATTCTGGATGTATTATCTAATTATAATATTAGATAATATATAATTGATAATATAATAGATAATAGATAATATAATGTATTATCAAGTTATAGTATAGATGTAAAGCAACAGCAGAAAAAAAAAGCACAACTTCATATGCCCAAAGAATAGAAGAGAGAGTGCAGACATAAACTCATAAAGATACCTGCAACCATCAGACTTTTGAAAAAGGTGAAAAAAAATATGTTGACCAAAAGATAATAATAATAATAACCAAAACAAACCAAACAAGCATTAAAAAACACCTTTAACAAATGGTGCCAGAACAAATGGGTATTTGCATGTGGAATATTGAGACTTTAGTTCACACTGTTCAAAAATCAACTCTGGATAAACCAACAGATATTGAGACCATTGAAACTACCAGAAGAAAATGCATCAGAAACACCCTAATATCCATGCTGAGGTAATGGCTTCCTAGAGGGAACTTCAAGTCCTCAGGAAATAACTATAGTTGACAAAGGGAACTGAATCAACTTAAAAATTTCTAAACAGCAAAAGAAAAATTACCAAAGTGAAGACACAGCCTACAAAACAGAAAATCCTCGCCAGCTGTTTTTCTTAAAAATAAGGTTAATACTCAGTATACATAAAGAATTCAGAAAACAAACAGCCATCTGGTTAGCCTATGAGCATATTTGTATGAAAAGACATTTCTCAAGCCATAGCAGAAATTTCCCAATCCCGTGAAATGATTCCATTTAGGTTCGGGAGGCATTTAGAACACCAGAAGAGAACCCCCTCACACCCCATTATAGTTAAAACACTGCAGAACAGAGTGCAGGTCCCAGCATCCATGTCAAATGGCTCCCAGTGCCTGGAGATGCCGACGCAGGGTACTTACGTGTCCCCTTTGGCCTCTTCAGATAGCACATTTTTTTACACCAGGACATATACACACACATAGATTTTTTTTAAAAAATAAAAATAAATCTATCAGAAAATTTAAGCTAATAAGCTAAGTTCTCATTGAAAAAACAAACAAACAAACAAAAAACAAAACAAAAACCTCTAGAGCAAAGAAGAAAATAAAGATCAGACACTGATGTAACTAAACATAAACAAAGGAAAAATATTTTAAAGCTCAGCAAAACTATAGATAGGCTCACAAATTGAGGGGGGGAAACTGGCAATTGTCTGTCTAGGGTTACAGGTGATGGTGGTCACACGAGGTTTGCACATGGGTGTTGGGGGGTCTGAACTCAGGCTCGCACACTTGTGGGGCAAGCACTTTCCCCACTGAGCCATCTCCCTGCTCCGTAGACTGAGTGGTTTTGTTGTTGTTGTTGTTTTAATTTTTGCTTCCTTTTGACCAGAAGGAAATAACTTTCTCTCAATCGCCCCCCAACCAATGCTGCTGTAACCCCACAACGAAGCCTCAGGGGATGTCAGAAGTGTGGGTGCAGGGCACAGTAATTAGTTAATGTATTAGATGTAGAAAGGGCTGAAGAGAAAAGTGATATAGGGAAGGAAGATGGAGCTGACAGGAGCCATGGCTTGAGGAAGAAATCTTGGGTCAGGTGTCCACAGGGACTCCCTGAGGCAAGCAGGGGTCTCTAAGGACATCTAGTGCAAACACATTCTTGGCAATGTGAAGAGAGGGAAATTGCCCAGAGGTTTATAGCACCGGACATGTGTGCAGATGGAGGAGAATCAAGCTGACAGCTTAGGTATTTTATGGTCTATTTTTCCTTCTGTTGCTTCCAGGTTGTGTCAAAAGATTAAAAGTATCAATGAAAATCAGAGCCATCAGAAGTGACCTAAGAAACCTACTGGCCAACCTCAAATGACCCATGGAGGCCACATCTGGCAGTACTTCTGCAATCAGGAAGTAGCAGGGCGTTGCTTCTCCAGGGCTCGCATTTGCTGACTGCAAAAGCAGGTCATCCAGTGCCTACTGAGACACTAGCAGCAGGCGAGATGCCTCCAGGCAGAGACAGCCTTGCCTTGGCCTTTCTTAAATCCAAATCCCCTCTACACTGAGAATCTTGGCCTGTTGGCTTTAGCTTCCAGTCCTCTCAAATGCAAACACTGGTACTTCTCTAGCATTCATCCAGGTGTCACAGGCCACTAGTGTCACACATGGACCCCGAGCTGTGGCAGTACACAGAAACCCTGGGTCCTTTAAGGACAGACACAAAAGCAATGCTCAGGCCTGAGCAAGCTGATTCATCTGGCTCTTCAGATGCCTTCCCTCCACATGGCCTCAAGTGCAGGCTACAATGGACAGGTGGCTGGTCTGCGTTCAGATTGCTCTCAGGGTCACGTGGCACCCATCTAAACTGTTGGCCTGGTGTCCTGTAAACAATACTGGAGCATTGGGCTTTCACTCCTTAGGCTGTAAGTCTGGGTGGGGCATGTCTAGACCTGGGACCTTTGGGGGCCTACACACGCTGCTGATCACTTAACAGGAGCAGCACTACCCTCCACTACCTCTCAGGGGCAAGAGGCTTTGTTCTGAGGGCAAAGGAACAAGCAAAGCGTAATGCTGGGTGGCTCATGGTACTCCGGGGCTTGGGAAGTTATCCATGTTCCCTGGGCTCACCTTCTCTTTCAGAGTCATCAGCAAAGGCTCTGATGTTCACCCCAGTCCTCGTCTGTGAGTGATGGCTCAGTCCACAACAAAGGCTTTCTCTCAGAATCTGAGATTAAGGAAGATGAAGGCCCTAGGCCGCCTATCTGTCTACAATGAGCATATTGCATAAAGATAGCTTTCTCCACATCTTCCCGGTGGCTTTGTAACATAACACCAGGCCATAGCTTCTTATCTTTGCTGTCTTCCGTGTCCACCTCCCACCTTCCCTTCTCCTGCAGATGCAGAGAGAAAAAATGAGCCACTCCTGCTTTGAAGCCTTAAGGATTGGCCCTTTGCCCTTAGCACCCATTGTTTGTTGAACTCACTATTCAGAAAGGCCTTTAAGCTGCCTACCTTACCTCCTCCCCCACCTTTAGCCTACCTTTAGTTCCTCCCCCTAGCAGGTGGCTAGGCGGTCAGGCCCCCAGCTTCACAGGCTCTGAAGGCCCAACTGGGGTGAGACAGAGCCCACATTTGAATATTTGAACTGGCATTTTTCCAGTGGCTAGATCAGCTCAGAGGAAATGAAAAACAAGACTTACTTAGCTTTTGGACTTTTTAAGTCTCTTCCCAGCAAGGAGCCCTGGGCTCTTCCACCCCAATCCAGAAAAAAAGGCAACTTCTATGTATTCAGAAGCAGACTGGTAGCCCCATCTGCTAGGTCCCACGTTTAGAGATAGTACAAGCCTACCCCGGCTTGATACTTCTAGATCTCAAGCCCCCTGTGCCACCAGCTCATCAGGGGTATGGTATAGATGGTCCACAGCATCTTAACCTGGGGATACTAATTATTCCCATAAAAATGGCACTTTATTTCACAACATAGTCTCCACTCTGCTTCCTTTATTGTCTCCGAAAAGGAAAGTAGGTAATTTAAAGAAAGAGGAAAGAAAAATCTTTTTCTTCCTAATTTCTGCTGTTCTAAGGTATTTTCTCAAGGGCATTTCTGCAATGAGCTGACCCCTCCTGGCCACAGCTTGCTTAACTTTCTCAGGGGTGGAAAAAGAGGCCCCCATAAATTTTTCAGGAAAAATAAAAACCACTTATAAAACTGCACAGGGTGTTGGCAACACTGATGTCCTTTACTTTGGTCTCTGTTTTATTATGACAAAATAAACCACTTAAATCATAGAAGTGAGAGTATTTGTGTTAAGTAGGTTTTAGAGTTTTTGTAAAAATTTTTATTTGTTCTTTGTGAATTTTATAGGTAAATGTTTTAAAATGAGATTTAGAGGAGGGGTGTTTAAAGCAGCCGCAGCCGGTAGAGATGAGAGGATCAGATGCCTTTGGAAGCTTACTTGGGAGTTTGTTCCTGATCCTCATGGGTTGTCAATCTTTGGCTTCCATGTGACCCTCCCAACTGCACAAAGGTCTGCCTGGCTTTCTGCTCCATGGACTAAGATGACTCAAGGGTATTTTTCTAGAAATGTAAATAAGTAATGAGAGTCAGATTTGAGTTTTGCAGTCTTTTCTTCCTGCCTTTCCTTCAGGGAATGTGGGAGAGGTGAAAGGGTGTTTTTAAGCAAGAGTTACATAGGAATTACATAGGATGGGAAAGGATCAGGAAGTGTGGTCCGGATAATGGACCCCTGTGGGGTTCGTGATCACTGACTGAGCTTGTGCCCTTTCACAGCCATACTTCCGGACTCTTGTACCCTTAAATGGTGAAGGCTCCTCTATCCCATTGCATTCCATTATCTTGGGTTCTTTTGGAGCTCCATGTTTTGCTGTGCCTGCCTCAGGGCTGAAAAGAGACTCTTGGGTAAAAATTAAACCATTCGTGAAGGAAAAGAGTCAATCATCAAAATTAAATGTCTCTTCATCAAATGATAGCATGATGATGAAGAAAAGAATGGTGGTGTATCCTTTCATTCCAGCACTCAGGAAGCTGAGGCAGGAGATTCAAGACCAGCCTAGTCATTTTGAAACCATCCTGAACTAACTATGTGATACCCAACATCCTGTAAAAATAGAAGCTGATGAACAGATCTGCAACAGACTGCCAGACGTGGGGTCAAGGGTTTTACATAAACATCTAACAAATTTAAAGTAAAGCAATCCTACTCACGGAGCATAGACACAATCCAGTTTATAATGTTGGCAAAAGACCTGAAAAGATACTTCACCAAAGGGACTAAAGAAATGCCCAATAAGCACTTGGTAGATGCCCAACATCATTAGTTATAAGAAATGTGGGTAAGATTGTCCAGTAAGACAGTAAGACATGGGATACTAAATGAAAATCTCAGTGCCAGGATGGTAGATACCCTGTACAATAAGGTCACGGAGGCCCCAGAGGGTCCCCAAACAACACAGGCTGATGCTGTTACTTTTGGTTGTCCACCCTATTGCTGAAGATATCACAAAGTTAAACAGCTGGAACGGACCTGAGAAATCCCTCCCCACTAACCAGCTTTCAAAGTGCTCCAGACAGAAAGTTCTATGTAGGTTCCTGAGTGAGAATCATATGCGGCAGTGAATCCCACATGCTAACATACTCAGTGCAAGTCAAGATATGCCTAGTGCTACAGTCATAGTGGCATGACGGTTATGGGGGGTTACCAACCGCTTTCTGATTGCATTTGAGGCCTCCTCCACCAGAGGAATCCATGTCTGGTACTGTAAGCCTTGTCAAAAGCCCATGGCTGATAGATCATAATCTCTGTGGGTAGGAGGCAGCAGAGCTTTTGCCGGGGGGACCTAGTACTATTTTCTTTTTCTAAATGGGTATGTTGTTAAACTGCCTTCTAAATTTTTTTTATAACCATAGATCAACACTGCTCTCAGCCTTGGTCAGAGAAACTTCTTTTGGCAGTAAACGGTGATTAATACCAGGTCAAATTGTTGAGGATAAGTACCCATTGATTGATTGGCCATGAATGGGATATCTAAATCAGCCCCACAAGGCTCAAGAAACATCTCTCGAAATGGTGGCAGAGAATTTAATAGCCAAAGGATGAGGGAAGGATGCAGATGTCTGGGCCTGACGTGGCCTCTACACGCATGACCTCACAGCGGCTGTGGTTACTTGCATAAGACCTGCATGTGAACCTGCCAGTTGGGGACTCCTGAGGCAACTCCTCTAGCTGGGTAACTATTGACATGATGTCTGCTAGGGGAAGGAGAGTCACTTTGTGGGGGAAAGGCTTCTGGTAGGCTGTGCGTGCTTGTGTGCCTGGCCTTGTAGCCATGAGCATTCAGGAAGCACTAATTGGACTCAGTGAGTCATTTTTACAAAGAAAAGGGCATGAGAGGAGGACTTACTGAGGAGTGGAATCCAGAAGTAGAGGCAAGGGGGAGTTTGGGGTAGCCATGATCATGTATACATGCATGCATTGTATACATGCGTGTCATTATCAATAATTTTTTTAAATCCCTAATTTAAAAAAGAAAACACAAATAAAAATCCACAATGAGAGCATTCCATTGTAGAGCCGGGGAGCCGTGAGACCAGAAGAAGCTGGCCTAGAGCAAGAGTAGGGTTGAGGCAGGTTCAAACTCCAGAAATCTCATCCCAAGATCTCTACAGGAGTAGGGTCGCTCCCCCTTGCCCCAGGCCTACACACCCCAGTGCACACAGCCCTGTGACGTTACCCTGCCCCTCCTGAGGAGGTCATGTAGCCAGGTTAAACTTTCTCTCTCTCATGTCCGGCAGCACTCAGAATTCCTCCTCTTGGTAATGAGGCATCCCAAGCACCCTGGCCCCAGCCAATGATGTAATCTCACCCCAAAAGCCCCTTACCCACCCATCCCCCCAAAGGTTTAAGTAGCCTCTGTTCCCACCAATTAAACAAGCTGTCTCCCTAAGGCCTGTCTCCTGAGAGGTCTGTTTCTTGATGCATTCACAGCCCCCTGAGATCTCTTTCACTCCTGGCTGTTCCTGCTTTGCCTCCCCCCTCAGGATCCACCAATTGCAAACACCATTACAGGCAGGGAAGCAGAGTCTGAATGGCACTCCATACTGCTGGGACAGCTAAAATCTGAAAAACTGATGTCATTAATGGATATGGAGCAACTAGTAGTCACACATTGATGTATGAAATCGAGAAACAGATACTTACTTTGGGAAAGTGGCTATTTCTTATAAAGGAGCTGTATTTAGAGAGTCAGCTAACAGAAATAAATAGTTATCCATACAAAGACATGTGCAGAAAGATTGTTTGCTGCTTGAGAACCCAAAACCTAAAAACAACTTGAATATTACTTAAAGAAAAATGGATAAATTACGGTATGTTAGTAAAATGGAATGCTATTTACTATTTTTAAAAAAATGGATGAAGAACTGACATATACAACATGCTAAATTTGGAGACACATTATATTGAGCAAAAATATAGGCTCTGAAGTATGTATTCTATGTGTTAGGTACTGCTTTATTGCTGTAGTGAAACACCATGACCAAGGCAACTTACAGAAGAAAGCATGAAATTGAGGACTTGCTTACAGTTTTAGAGAGTTGGTCCATTAAGGTCACAGCAGGGGTGTGGTGGCAAGTGGGCAGGCATGGTCCTGGAGCAATAACTGAGCCCTCACACCAGGAGACAGAGACAAGGAGAGACGCTACCGCTGGGCCTCAAGGGACCTCAAGGCCCACCCCCAGTAGCACACTTACTCCAACAAGGCCATGCCTCATAATCCTTCCAGACAGTTCTACTGACTGGTGACCAAGTATTCAAACATAAGAGCCTGTGGAGGCCATTCTCATTCAGATCATGACATTCCCCTGCCTGCTCCCCTAAAACTGTAGCCGCAGTAAAATACAAAATGTATTCAGTCCAGTTCCAAAAGTCCCCACAGTCTTTCATAGTCTCTTTTGAGACTCAAGGCAATCTCTTAACTGTAATGTTCTGTAAAAGCAAAAGTAAATCACATGCTTTCAACATACAATAGCACAAAATATATATTACCATTCCAAAGAGGAGAGAAGGGAGCACAGTGAGAAAATATTGGACCAAAACAAGACTGAAAACCAGCAGGACAAACTCCAAATTCTATATCTCCATGTCTGATATCAAAAGTTTTTCAGAACTCCTCCTCCTTCCAGAATTGTTGATCACAACAGGATTCTCTCTCTGGGATGGTTCCAATATTGCTTAGCAGGAATCCCATAACTCTGGCATCTCCAGCATCTAGGGGTCTTCAGCACAATCCAGGTTGCACCTTCACAGCTTCACACAATGGCCTCTTTGGACCTCCAGGCAGGGACACCCCTGCCACAGGCTGGCCTCAGCAGCTTTTCTCAACCACAGGAGAAGAGTCCAGAACCCCTTTCCTGTATCCTTCTTGACACTCAATCCAGTTCCACCTGTCTGGACTATCAAATTCTTCTGTGTGCTAGGGCAGGAACCTGGCCTCCTCCTTGAATTAGATTTGCATAAACTTCCCATTGTTTAGGCCTATGAAATACTTCAGACCTTTCCCTTGGAAGGCTTGTAGACTTAGCTGGGAGAGGCCTTGCCCTGAGGTTTCCACTTCCTTTATGCCATTTACCATCAGACATTTCTTTAAACTTTTCATCTCCTTGAACACAAGACTTGGCTTCAGGATTACATTTCCTGAAACTCCTTTTCTCCTCAAACTGTACTTTTTGCATTTCTTTTTGCCCCAGATTGTTCCCTTTCATTGTAGATCTGCATGAAAGTAATCACTAATAAACATATGGCATAGTCAATACTAGCCTGCCTTGAAATTCTTTTGCCAATGATTTTATTCCAAAACTCTTTAATTTAGCCTTAGGCAGTTTCTAAGGACTAGAGCAAAACACATCCACATTCTTTGCCAAAGCATGAAATGAATGGTTTGTAGCACAGCTGTAATAATGCCCCCCACCAAATCTTCTTGACCTGGGCTTCCACAGACCACATTGCTTTCAGCATTACTGACTTCTATTGTCCTACTAGGATGGACCATTAAGCCCCACTTATAACATTTACTTTCTAATCTAAAGTCCAAAAAGCCACATTTCACCAACAAGTAGTATGGCCAGGCTTGACACAGCAATTCTTTAGTCCCTGATTCTGTCTTAGCATTCTATTCGTGTGATGAAACACCATGACCAAGGCAACTTATAGAAGAAAGCATCTAATTGGGCCTTGCCTACAGGTCTTGTCAGAGAGTGTTATGACAGTTAGGCAGGCATGGTGATGGAGCAATAGCTAGGAGTATCTGATCTCCAAGGTGCAGGCTAAGGGGGATGGGGCAGAGGGCGGGGGGCAAAGGACAAGGGGCAAGGGGCAGGGGGCAGAGGCCAAGGAGTGGGGTGGGAAAAAAAAGGAGGAAGGGAGAGAGGGATGGGGAAGAGAAGGATGGAAAGAGAGAGAGGTGGAAGGAGAGAAGAATGGAAGGAAAGGGGAAAAGAGGGCACTGCTCTGGCATGTGCTTTTGAAACCCCAGTGACACACCTACTCCAACAAGACCACACCTCCTCATCCTTCCCAAATAGGTCCAGTAGCTAAGGACCAAACATTCAAATATATGATCCTATGAGGACCATTCTCATTCAAACCACAATAATCCATGATTCCGTTTATGTGAGGCTAAGGGCAGAAATACTAATCTATAACAAGGGTGCAAGAGAACTTTTATGGTGATGGAACGTTCTGCCTTGTTTGGGAAGTAGTTGCACATGTGTCAACAAGTGTCAAAAAGCTTCTAACGTAGCCAGCTTCCCACCATACCTGAGACTAGAGAATGAATCTGTGGCATCCTGGGCTTTACAGCAAGACCCTTTCTCAAACAAAACAAAGCCCCCATAGGCTCATATTTGAATGCTTCCCAGTGGCATTAGGCGGTGGGGCCTTGTTGGAGGAAGTGTGTCACTGGGGAGTGGGCTCTGGGGTTTCAAATGCCCAGTCCAGGCCCAGTAGCTCACTGTCTCTTCATGCTGCCTGCCCACCGTGATATAAAACTCTCAGCTACCTGTTCAGCACCCTGTCTGCCTGTATGCTGCCATGCTTCCTACCTTGATAATGGACTAAACCTCTGAAACTGTAAGCCAGCCCCAATTAAATGCTTTCCTTCATAAGAGCTGCCATGATCGTGGTTGTAGTGAAAATTTTTGCTTTATTTAAAAACATAGAAATGTTATGTGACTGTTTTTGTTTTAACCCCAAGTGCGGAATATTGGGCTGCTTCAGATTGATTACAGCCGCCAACTACAATTTATCTCATGTTCTGGCAGGGGTATGATTTTGCCAGCTGAGGATAGTTTACATTTAGAATTTTGGGAACTCTTGAGAGGGTATATATAAATGCCAGAGTCCTAAAAGGGCCTGTGGAGGCTGCTGCACATGCTGCTGTTGCTGCTGCTGCTGCTGCTGCTGCTGGTGGTGGTGGCTGGATGGCTGGCTGGAGATATCCTGACTACAAAGATCAAATTTGCCCCAAGGAACTCAACAACCCTAATCAACACCCTCTTTCCCCTGTAGCCTTGGAAGGGAGAGGGGTGGTATAGGGAGGTAGGAGAAATAGCTCAATAAAGTAGCCAAAAGTCTGGTTACACATGATGTCTCTTCACAGCAATGGAAACGTTGGATTTTAATTAAATGTAAAATGACTCTGTGGCTCCAGAGTGCTTTGTGTCTTATTCACATTCACATGATGAATTCAGCTAGTAATTCCTCAACATCTATTGTGTAGTTCAGACACAAGGATGAATCCCCTGCAGACTTAGCCCTGAAAAGTGCTCAGCTTAATTCAGTAGATGTGAGTGCAAGTCAGTTAAGACAGAGGCAGCTAACAATAAGCGTAGGAGACAGGGCCAGGCTACAGGAGAGAGAAAATGCTTCAAACTGCAACCGGGCAATCCAGAGCACTTCCTAGTCATCTTGCTGCTTCTCATTCATTCAGTCCAAGACTCAAAAAGAAATATTCATTGATCCCTATTATGTGCTGGGCACTGTTATAAATGCTGGCGACATGACTGAATGAGATCACTTGTCATGTCCTGAGGAGAAATGACAAAGGTACATTGTTGTAAAACACTGTCTTGCAGGTGTGACATAGGCGCTGCATTCTTGAACTCTCAGCAGATGTGATTAAAACTGCATAAGATCCTCCCAAGCTCGTGATCACCAACGTTCCCTTAAGGAGAAGGGAGAGGTTCAGGACACCCACCCACACACACACCCATACACACACACAACCCCCACACTCATACACCAGAGAACTTAGAGGCAGTACACAGTTGCTAGGGAGTAGAAAGGGGTCATGAGGCAATTAGTGGTTGCTGGGGAAAAGAGACATTTTCTTCAGTGGTGTAACCACTGGTAGATTGTTCATGCTCATATAAGTAAACCTAATTACACTTGCTGGAATCAGCAGAACGGGAGAAGAGAAAGAGTGACAGTGGACAAATATTACCCCAATAATGTATGAAAATGCTAGACTCAAGCCCATTATTATATATAATCAAGCTATCCTAGTTTACAAACAAAAGGTAGAAAGTGTGGTGTGTGGGTGGTGACTGCAGATAATGATGACTCTGAGTTCCTCAGTTGTCTTTGAGCAAACTACCAGACCCTTTCTTTCACTGGTCCCCCACATCACAAGGAACTGTGTCCCCAGTGGCTAGTTCCTGTACTTATCACCCACCATCATCTCTCCTCATCCTGACCCAAGTCATTTGATCTCCCACTCACACTTTCCCTTCTGGGACCTGACTCCATCAGCCAGGCAGGTCCCTCTGCTCTCCCCGACTTTGCTCTCATCATTCAGTGACTTCCATTCTGTTCACACAGTTTCGGTTTCTCACAGTTCTAAAGCTCCTCAGCTGTTCTCAAGTAGGTTTTAAGAAAGCCTTCCTGCCCTGCAGACTATCAATGCAGATGCTGAGACTTATGGGCAACCTTTGGGCAGAGTGAAGGGAATCTTAGGAAAGAAGTGGGAAACAGTAGGATCTGGAGAGAACAGGAACTCCACAAGGAGAGCAACAGAACCAAAAATTCTGAGCACAGGGGTCTTTCCTGAGACTGATACTCTAACCAAGGACTATGCATGGAGATAACCTAGGATCCCTGTACAGATGTAGCCCATGGCAGTTCAGTATCCAAGTGGGTTCCATTGTAATAGGAACAGGAACTGTCTCTGACATGAACTGATTGACCTGGTCTTTAATTACCTCCTCCTGAGGGGGAAGCAGCATTACCAGGCCACAGAAGACACTGCAGCCACTCCTGATGAGACCTAATTGACTAGGATCAGAAGTAAGGAAAAGAAGACCTCCCCTATCAGTGGACTTGGGGAGGGGCATACATGCAGAGGGTGGAGGAAGGGAGGGATTGGGACAGGAGGAGAGAGGGAACCACAGGGGAGAAACAAAGTGAATAAAGTGTAACTAATAAAGAATTTTTTTAAGAAAAAGCCTTCATCTGGATTCATCCAGTTGCCATGTATGGAATTATGGGTATGACAATGTCGATGAGTGTGTTCCCATGACCTGAGGACCCCCACGTATTAATAACTTCTTTGTAAAGAACACCTGACAAGAAGCAACCTAAGAAAGGGAGTAAAGAAAGGACAATTTTGAATCAGGATTTGAGGGCACAGCACACCATGATGAGGAAGACATGCCAGTAGGAATGGCTGAAAGCAGATTGGGGCTCAAATATCAGTGGACCAAACAGCAGAGAGTTTGGGGTGCTGGCACTCAGCTGGCTATATATCCTTCTTCCATTTCCACTTCGTTCTGGACCCCAACCTGTGGAACGGCATGCCACCAGGTGCACAAGTTCCCCTCTTCTCCCAGTCAATGATATCTGGAAACGTCCTCACAGGGGTGCCACCCAAAGGCTGTCTGGGCCACTT
The DNA here is from genome assembly GCF_907164565.1 of Psammomys obesus. Lineage (NCBI taxonomy): Eukaryota > Metazoa > Chordata > Mammalia > Rodentia > Muridae > Psammomys > Psammomys obesus. Next base: position 13,598,800 of record NW_026596039.1, read on the forward strand.
ACAACAATCAAACGACTACCTAAAATTGATTGATCATTGGAGGGTCTTGAGTCTTGGGCAATCCTGCAACACCCACCACAGGTTCTTAGTTTTGTTGCCAGAGAACTTTAAAGCAGAACTATCTGCCTACACTGCTGTTTCCCCCCTGTTACCTCACCCACCCCACCACATGCCACGTTTCACTCCACTGAAGCAACGGATGCAAAGATTAACCAATATTCACCTATTTGCCAGTAAAATAGCTTTCTTTCCCCACTGAATTCAATATCTTAGTGTCCTTAAATGTTGGTATTTCTAAAATACATTCTGAGCCCTCTGCTGGCCTTTCTATTACTTCTTAAATCTCTTTTTTTTAATTATTTTTATTTTTATATTAGTTACAGCTTATTTACTTTGTATCCCTGCTGTAGCCCCCTCCCTCATTCCCTCCCAGTCCCACCCTCCCATGATCCCCCATGCCCCTTCCCTAGTCCACTAATAGGGGAGGTCCTCCTCCCCTTCCCTCTGACTCTAGTCTATCAGGTCTCATCAGGACTGGCTGCATTGTCTTCTTCTGTGGCCTGGTGAGGCTGTTCCCTGCCCTCCCACCCCCACCCCCCGTCAGGGGGAGGTAATCAAAGAGCCAGCCACTGAGTTCATGTCAGAAGACAGTCCCTGTTCCCCTTACTAGGGTACCTACTTGGAGACTGAGCTGCCATGTGCTACATCTGTGCAGGGGTTCTAGGTTATCTCAATGAATGGTCCTTCATTGGAGTTTCAGTCTCAGAAAAGACCCCTTTGCCCAGATTTTTTGGTTATCTCCCCCTTCTTTCATAAGATTCCCTGCACTCTGCCCAAAGTTTGGCTATGAGTCTCAGCATCTTCTTTGATCATTGCTCAGTAGAGTTGTTCAGAGGCCCTTTGTGGTAGGCTCCTGTCCTGTTCCCTATTTTCTCCCTCTTCCGATGTTTGTCCTGTTTGCCTTTCTGGGTGAGAATGAGGATTGATCATCTTACCCCGAGTCCTCCTTCTTTCTTAGTTCCTTTAGGTGTACAGATTTTAGTATGTTAATCCTATATTATATGTCTAATATCCACTTAAAGGTGAGTATATACCATGTGTGTCTTTCTGCTTCTGTGATACCTCACTCATGATGATCTTTTCTAGATCCCACCATTAGCCTGCAAATTTCATAATTTCCTTGTTTTTAATTGCTTAGTAGTATTCCATTGTGTAAATGTACCACAATTTCTGTATCCATTCCTCAGTTGAGGGACATCTGGGTTGTTTCCAGGTTCTGACTATTATGAATAAAGCCGCTATAAACATGGTTGAACAAATATCCTTGTTGTGTACTTGAGCATATTTTGGGTATATGCCTAGGAGTGGTATAGCTGGATCTTGAGGATGCATTATTCTTAACTGTCTGAGAAAGTGCCAGATTGATTTCCAAAGTGGTTGTATAAGTTTACATTGCCACCAGCAGTGGAGGAGGGTTCCCCTTTCTCCACATCCTCTCCAGCATGTGTTGTCACTTCAAACAGCTTGTATTCTGGAAATTTCATCTCCTGGTGAGAACGAGAAGATCTTGAGGTATTGATGGTCCATACGTACATCATTTGCATGTAATAAAGCTGCAAGAAGCTACAGTCCTGCCCAGTACGCACAGAGACAGGCGTGTGCACACTGGTGGGACCTGGCAAATGCTGGGAATTACAACATCGTCAGTATCTTGCTTTCAACCTTGTGCTACGGTCATATAAAATACAAGCATTGGAAGACTCTGGGAGACATGCTTAGGGGAAGTCAGTGTGCCTTTCTTTGCAACTCCTTCCCCGAAGCTCTGTATTTCAAGATGAAAATAAGAACCTAAAATAGATATATATGTTTTAAAAAGTAAACACACAGCAAGAAAAGCCCTCAATGACTCTCCACTTTTCAAAAGACAAAAGACCAAAAAAAAAAAAAAAATTCATTTGATCTACACTCAAGACCCTACATGATGAGCCATGTGGAGCCTTTGCAGCCTGTGTCCAGTCCCTCTTCCTTAGACCTAACATTCATTCTTTAGATAGCTAATGAGCACTCACGATGGACCAAAACACCAGAAATACAGTAGTAAGCAAAACCGATAAGGTGCCTGCCCTCGAAAGCTTGAAACAGCCAGTTAAGCAATGGGCACTTCCCTGGGCTTCTGACCCAACACTCCCCCACGCTATCAAAGGATTCAATGGTAAACAAACAGTCCCCAAACACCTCCCGACCCCCTGCTGCAGCTGTGCTGGGGCTGCAGCTGTGAACCACAAAGCAAGGCCTCTGCCCCAGGAGTCTCCCGTTAGTGAGGGATGGCTGGTCCACAGCCAGATGGGACAACACAAAGGAACGAGATTTAAGAGAGTGATCTAGGGAGTGGATTAGGCTAGTGAGCCAAGCAAACATTCCCCCAGCAGGTATTATCTTAGACACATACCTAGATGACAAGACAGGACATTACACACAAAGGAGGAATTGGGCTCAAAGGCTTAAGAAAGGAAATGTTTGACCTAGTTAAGGAGTGGAAAGGTTAGTGTAGTGAGGCAAGGAGGAGGAAGAGATGGTAAAAATGGAGGAAATCAGAAAGGTGAGCAGAAGACAGTTGCAAAGGGCTCTGGGAATCAGGACAGCGTGGATGCTGCTTGGATTTAGCCACAGGCTGTGGAGGGGTTTGAGCAGGAGAGCAATGACACATCTATCACAGACAGCATTCTGCCACAGTGCAGAGCGTGGCTAGGGATGGGGTGGGGAAGAAAAAAGGAACAGAAGAGCAGGAGTCCAGAGATGCCAGCGGTCCTAAAGAGTCTCCGTGTGACCCTGTTCGCACAGCTGATGTCTCACTTGCCCCACGGGTAGGGTCTCTGGTTTACGTCTTGCCTTCCTGACTGCCCGGGCGCTGACAGAGCAGAGGGACTCTGCGCTGTTCCTTCTTGGTTCCTCCGTGCCTACCAAGCTCAGTCATTTTATAAATTAATTGCTCATGTCCAGCTTGGGGAGAAAGGAATGTAGATTCAGGAAGGTTCTAGAAAGTAAATGGCATTTGAGGTAAACCACTGAGGACGGGAAAATTAGACATGTGGGACTTGGGAGAGCAGAGAGAGCAATGTGCTGAAAGGAAAAACGAATGGGGAAGCAGTGGCCGTGAGGTGAGCACAGCAAGGCCGAAATCAGCTGTGGCTGGCTGGGCCTAACGAGAAAGCTGAATTAGGGCGAGAAATGGCAGTTTCTTACAAGTATTTTTGGCTTCTCTAAGAACTTTAAAATGAAGCTGCTGGAACAAGGAAGGGAAGGAAGCAGGAAAGGCAAAGGGGGTCGGAGGAAAAGGTGATGAATTACCTGAGCCAGCCACTTTCCTCAAAGCAAAGCTTGCCCTCTTTGAAAACCTGCACTCATGCCCTTAGCGGTTACGGGGTTTGTATCTGTGAACGTACAGCAGCCAGTGAGGTTGCCACAACCTTTACCTGCTCCGAGTCTGCTGGGACAGCTGAGTAGTTAGGACTGTAAGCTCAGTTTACAGTCGCGGAGTCTAGGAAGTCCCAGTCGAGCGCTGGCTTCCGGAGAGCGTCCTTGCTACAGACTCAGACCACGCAAAGTCAAGAGAAAGGCCGCAAACCCTTCAGCTCACCAAGAAAGGAGCCCTTGTGGTCCGATGGTGCCAGAAGGGTCTCACCAGTTAAAAGTACCCACTGCGTTTTAGCCCCCACATTTGGGAGGACACGCCTTTGCGTAAGCCATAGAATTTCCGAAAGCGCAGGGTTTGGTGAAGATTTTTCCAAACGAAGTGTGCACCGTCCAGAACCTGAGCAGACTGGACAAGGGGAAGAGGCAGCATGAAAGGGGGCGGAGGAGCCCCAGGAGAGAGGCCAGTGCAAGGCAGGCCTGGCTGGGAGCGGGTATCTGCGTCCCTTTGCGTTTATCTTCTCCTGGTCCCTAGTTGCCACGATTCCCAGTACCACTGAGCCAGGTCACCTGCTACATTAGGTTATTTTTCCACCAATCCCTTCAGCTGTTTCACTCCCTGCCATCTGCTGGTGTGTACTTTCTCAGTCACGGGGCGACTCTCCCACAATGCTCGGAGCACAGGTAGGGAAGAGAACTGTCTCGGCTTCTTTGCCTCCCTCCAGCCCACCACGCTTGTCCATCTCTGCAGCCTGAGCCTCAGAAAAAGGACAGGAGCTGACTGTTGGAACGCACTAGACAGTTTTTACTTTTAACATGCAGAACATGTTTTTTTCCAACACAATTTAATCCTCACAGAAAGTCGATAGAAGAGCTGAAACTACAGTTTCCATTTTAAAAAGACAAAGCTGATAGGCAGCCTACACGCACCTGGGGAAGCTCAGCCCAGAGTCTGGATTTGACCCGGACAGCGATCCGAAACACAGTTCTTCGGTGCCAGGAGCTTTTATAACCCTGAAGATATGTGAGGGCGTTTATCTACAACTAGTTCCGCGTAAATCGCCAGAGAACCCGCTGAAATCCCTGTCCTTGTTGCCCCTTCCTTCCCATGGCACAGCCACTGCCCGAGGGCGGTGTGTGCACTCTTGTACACATCTTTAACCAGCACAAAATGCCAGTTTTTAAAATTCACATGGCGTGACACCAAATGTATCCATTTGCATTTAGCCGTAATCAATTTGATTTAATTAACTTGTTTTGGAAATAATATTTTGTTTTAGGAAAATATTACATGGATGGATGTTTTGGTCTTTTCTGGTGTCTTGTTATTTCAATATATCGTAGTACTTTGATATAGATGCTGTGCAAAATACTTTAAGATACAGACTTTAAAATGGGACTTCTCAGTGCTTGGGGGTTTGTGCTACTGGTTTTGCCTGGTTGTGCTTTTTTTTTAATCCTTTTATAGTAGTCTGGCTTCGAACTTATTACATAGCTGAGACACTCTTTAACCTGCTGATCCTGCTGTTTCCACCTCCTGAGTGTGTGTGTATGGGTTGGGGCGGGGGAGGGGCGGGTAAAGTCCCACCACGCCTCGCCTCGTGTGGGACTTTCATTTTAAAGGCAGAGTCACCCATCTTGTTTCTGAATTGGCTGCAGTCACTCTTAAATTGGCCGCCTCAGCCTCAGAGTACGAAGTCCCAGCGGACCCTGGGTGGTGACAGTGTGTAATGTGGCCTTTGTCCTTCTGTGCTTCTCTATACCTGAGAAATAGTTCACAATTAAAGTGTTACTCTGAGTTAAAGTGTTACGACTTTTGCCTTCTGTTCTCAATGGCCTGAATTAAGACTTAGAAAGGAGGAAGGTCTGTGAAAAACAGATGGCCAGGTTAAAAGTAGCCTCAATAGAAATTTACCAGTCCAAAAAAAAAAAAAAAAAAAAATCAAATTTACTAGAGATACATTAAAGGTTAAAAATCTAAAACATGGTTTAGAGATAATTTTTGGTATGAAGGAATCAGGCAGATGGGGTGAGCATGGGTTGGAATTGCCAGAACAGAAACGCTCTGGACCCTTTCCTGTCGATAAGAAAATAACTCATTTTGCTCATGTCATGTTAGTCAATCATACTCCACCCCCATGACTGGGTAGGCTGGCTGGCACCTGTGTGCCAGGGAATTGCCTGTCTCTGTCTCTGCTCATCTTCTGTGCTGGGATTACAGACACAGCTCGTTACTGGCTTTTACATATGTGCCGGGGGGTCTGAACTCAGGTTTTCACGTGGCACAGCAGTCATTTTACTCACTGAGTAATCGCCCTGGCTCATGTTTGAGTTTTCTATATGATGCATCTAAAATTGAACTTAGGCCAGTCCAAATGATGAAAAATACTTACATTTATCATCAAACATGAAGGCCAGCCTCTAGACAGCCTATCTGGAAACACCAAGGGGGCTGGAGCAGGAACTCAGTAATAGAGTGCTTACCCAGCATGTTTGTGAACCTAGGTTTAAAACCAAGAAGCTCCATACTGCATGTAGTCTGTGTGTGTGTGAGTGTGTGTGTGTGTGTGTGTGTGTGCTGAATATATGTGTGTATACATTAATGTGTATATACATACACTGAGTATATATATATATATATATATATATATATATATATATATATAGTGTTGTATATGTGTATGTTGGGAAACTATACTGTATGTTATACCCCATTGTTATTACAATTACTACATTAATTTTCAAATACAAAGAGAAAGAATGACAGGCACAATAGTTCCTGCCTTTAAACCTAGCATTAAAAGTCTAATGCAGGCTTACCACAAGTTCAAGGCCAGCCTAGGCTACAGAATAAGACCTGTCTCAAAATGAAACCCATTTTTTGTAAGGAAAAAGAATATTGCTATAATGTGAGAAGGGCTTCTCAACACTGGGCTGTACAAAAGTAATTAGCATAAGTATAAATAAATGCTCTCCCCTGAGAGGGACGAACTCATTCTAGCTGATACAGATAACCTGACACTTTCTGATGTTGTCTTGCTAATAAAGAGAAGGCTAGTTTCTTTCTTCATAGAAAAGAGTTGTCAGAGCAGATATGGCCTGAACTTATCACCAGGCTCCTTTGCTTTGGGGACCTTTCCAATCACACACCTCACTTCAACCTTCTACACAGAGCGCTGTACTGGAGTATGAAGATATGAACTTCTGAAATTAACACCAATGAACATTCTCCAGAATTCTAACAAGGATGCCAGACCCAGTTTAAGAGTTCAAACCATGAGACCACGGCTAATGAGATAGCCTGGGGAGTGAAGGTGCTTACTGGCAAGCCCGGCAACCTGAGTTCAAGGAAAGACCTCTATTTCCACAAGTCATCCTCTGACCTCCACACACAAGCATGGCAAGCATACACACACACATATTCAAACACACATGGATGATAGATAGATAGATAGATAGATAGATAGATAGATAGATAGATGGATGATAGAGAGAGATAATATAAGAGCTGAGAGCTACTTTCTCAAGATCATGCTAACTGTCTGGGTTCCAAACTTGGGTGAGAAGACAACTACAGGAGTGATGAGGTCCATTAGAACTAGATAAATCAAAGACAGCTGCCAAGGGGATTACCACATCACTTTATCTCTGCTTCAGCTTGACCCCATCCGCACATGGCAAATTTGGGTTACACATTCCTAGTTATCAAGGCTGGAAAAGTGCTGAGCGGGGATGTGCCTTAATGATGGACACAAACCAACCTCTGCCCTCTGTTGTTGGCAGGTAAATGGGAAGGCCAACACTATGCAGCACCCCCAAAACAGCAGCCTCAAAATTAGGTGGTGAGAGGCTGCTGCGGATGCCCAGGCAGCTTCTCAATGGTAAAACTTCCCCAATTGACAGAACTTATTCAGTGCCATCCTGTGTTCAAACACCTCAATAAATCTGTGCGGACTGATAATTAATCGCTCCTGCATATGCTTTTGTCTGGTGCTAGTGACTACAACTTCTTGGTTACCTATTCCTATACTGGGGTTACAAAATAAATATTTGCGTCAGGTGTTCTTGATCAAACAGCCACTCCTCAGACACCGATTCAATAGATTTCACCTGAAGAGCTTGGCCCAGGCCCATGCTCCTCTCTGGGCCTTCCCGTTCCTCCTATCCCACACTTGACCCTGGCTATGTCCCTAAATCATATGCTTCTCTTATGGAGCATGCCTGTTCCCCACAGCCTTATTCTCCCTCCCCCCTGGAAGGAGAGGTGCTGCATTCTTGTGCAGACAGGAGGCATCCCACAGAGCCAGCGAGAGTTGGCTGCCCTTTTCCAGAGCACTGAACATCTTGAAGATATTTGTAATTCTACTCGCGACTGGAGGATATAATTCATTGCTTGCTGAATCAAAGCCCACCAGCTGCCAAAGGATTCCAGAGGCCATTTGTGTGATTCTGAAACCTAAAAACAAAAGAGAAAGGTCCAATTCTCATCATCTTCCCTCACCCCCACACAAATATGTGTGCTCACAACCAAGTCAAGAAGAGCTCTTGTTCTTAGAATAAACCACGTCATTCCCTGCTGACCCCAGCCACACAGTCCTTGATTTTCAAGGAGAGATGTTCCAACTTTCGTTTGGGACATACAGGTTTTGTGGGTGAAAATCAGGTACAAGCCAACCACAAGGTTAGGAGTGAGAGACTGTCCTCTATAAGGGGCTGGCGGGACCTCAGCTGAGGGGAGGGAAACAAATTTGTTCTCCTATACTATCCATCATTTTTCAGTGTGAACGTGACTGCTAAGAAGATAGGTGCAATTCAATGGCTTTCCTAGGCTTTGCTTTGCAGCCAAGGTCATAAAGCAGGGCAGCTGTCCATGGCCTCCTCTGTGACTGAGCCTGGGGACATGAGAAAGCAGATTCCTCAGCAGCAGGAAAGACTGGGAATTGGTTTTTACCCTGCCTGTCAGAGAACAGCCACTGACCTGGTCGTTGTTGCTTTGGTCTGACTCTTCCTGTGTCTCCTTCACATAGAAGTTGAGCAAATGTATATAGCTGCCCACATTCAACAGAGTCCTTATAAAACCTCCTTCACATCAATAACAAGCAAGAGCTGGGCATGCTGGAAGATGCATAGACTCCCAACATTCAAGAGACTAAGGCAGAAGAACCGAGAGTTCTAGACCCGCCTGGGCTACATACATGGAGACCTCCAGGCTGACCCAGGATGCCTAGTGAGATCTTTGTCTCAAAGCAACAATATAGTAAAACGTACTGCCGTTCACTGAAGCACAATTATGTGGCTCACACCTTGCATAATTCCAGGGGTATAGTTTCAACTGATCCTCCTGGGAGCCCTTTGAAGTGAATTATTTTTGCTTGTCCCATTTTTTTTTAATATAGATGAGAAACGTTAGCTCCAGACTCTGTGATTTTGTCAAAGGTTAAGGTGTTGCTGAATGAGAGATAGAAGATTCAAATCCAGTTCAGTCTGATTTAAAAACCATTGTCTCAAGTACCCTACTGTTGCCTCCCCACCAATGCTCGGGGAAGTCTCATGAAGTAAAAACTCTTAGGGAACCGAGACCGGAAGTTTTTATTCCTCTGGATGGCAAAAAGAACAGGAAGAATCCAGATCTGTGGAACAGCTGTCCCAGCAACCAGCTATGACCTTCCAGTGCAGTTTTTGTTTGTTTCCTTCTTGCCATTGGATCTTTTGCAGAATGATAGGAGACAGACACATGAGATGACAGACAAATGGGTGCCCAGAGAGCAACCAGATGCACGGTGAACATGTGGATGCAGAGGTGGATTGGGGAGGTGTACAAATGTGTGAATGGAGATGATTAGATCAGTGGATAACTGAGCAGGCTGAGAAACAGGCCTAAAGACAAATAGATGACCGTGGCTTCTCTGACACACAGAGAGCCTGACTCTCATACCAATTTGACCCTTGTAAGTAGGAGTTGACATCCAGACATGCTTGGTAAAAAGAAGGGAGGAATGGCTTGATACACATACTCTGGACCACTGAGTAAGTCAGTTAACCTTCTCTGTCAGGCCCACTCTGCTGTTCTCATTCTTGTGCCCTCCCTATGGCCATTGTCTCTCCTGTCTGCTTGGCTAGTATTACCACAAGTGATTTTGTCTTTTATGAATGGATTTTCATACTCCACCCCCACCTGCTACCCCTATCCTGAGGGCAAGCTGACACACATCTCTTACTTGTCTTTGCTCTTTCTTAGCATAAGTAAACACAGTGTCATGAAGCACTTCACAGAAGAAGTCATGGGCATCTCTATCAGGGAGTTTCTCTAGCTCTTGCAGATGCCATCACAATGCATATGAAGTCCTACTGGGATCATCCATACATAACCACCACTGTGTACAAAATGTTTCAATGCCTCATAATATGGGTTACTTCTAGGGCATTTACTAAGTATGTTAGTACATGACAAAGCAAGTCTTGTAGAGAGCTTATGACTGACTTAAATAATTTGCACTTAATGACTCCATATTCATTCCAAACACCTATAGGTAGGTCTTACTATTATACATATTTTACAGATGAAGACCAGCCAAGTAATGTTAAACAACTCACTCCCGGTCACACATCAATGAAAGGCAGATCAAATCTGAGGTGAACTCTAAGCCTGTATTCCTAAGCCCCACGCTACTGGGACAAGTAGGATGGATTCCCTGACGTTGTGGGAAACTCTTTGACAGGTTTAGTAGATGCCTTTTGCCTAGCTTTGCCCACACAGTCACTCCCTGATCAGTTAAGCAGTGCTGGAGCCCAGTGCAAAAACACAAGCGGGCAACACAAGCTCCTTCAACTCACTGACCAGCTGTCAACCTCTGCTCAACTCCCAAAGCCACGTGAGCGGAACCTCACGGTCTAGGGTGTGTGGCGACCACTCATTCGTTTTGTGACTTTGCTCAAGTTGCTTCACTTCGGTGAGCCATCCTTTCCTCTGCTGCAAATGGGAAGCCCTTCTGCCCAGTGCACTACATGCAGCTGTTGAGAGGATCAAGAATGACTTATTAAATGAAGGGGGCTCTGCCAGAGTCGTTGGCGGTATTTCTGTATCAAGGCCCCTTAGAAAACATGATCTAATAGGGTGATTCAAGCAGGCTTCCCAAATGCATTACAGATCACTGCTAGGAAATGCTAAGTGGGGTTTGAGCCCAGCCAGCCTGAAAGGTTACTCTCCAGGCTCGTGAGTAAACCACCATTATATCACGCTGGGCTCCTGGCCACTTGGCGGGGTGCCAGCACAGGCTCGCTCTGGTCAGACTTGGTTTGACCACAATCGTATTAAATAATAAATCATCCAGTGGCCATAGCAAAGAAGAAAACTATGTCAGGGGTTAGCTATTCCGCACTTTGTTACTACTCAGAAGAATTTCCTAAATGTTTCTCGGGCACTTGAGGCTGAGCCTGGGCTTAAAAGAAATGATATCCAGCCTAAAGGAACTTTGCCCTAATTTCACTGGAAGTTAAAAGTAGGCCTAGATACAGAAACTGTTTCTTCGTGCTCTTAGCAAGCAAGAGACTGCAGAGGAAATGCAAGCTTTCTGTTCTTGAACGGAGGGCTGCTGCTTTTCAGCTGGAATTCATGTCCTTTGTCACCTTGTGGCATTCATGACATTAAGGCCTGGAACTTTCTCTTCACTTCTCTCTTATCAGACAGCACTGCCTCGCCTAACCAAGAACACCAAAACCAAGCTTAGTGTCACCAGCAGAGGGACAACTGACATGGTGAGCAGGCAGAAGGGCCTACCTTATGCCGCTAGAAGACGTCACCATGATCTGAATGTGAGGAAGCAGTCAGAAACATCCAGAAGCACCCGAGACAACACAGGAGACCTCAACATAACTGAGTTTAACACCTGGATTCTAGACCTCTACCAAAATTTTTCAAGAGACTTAAGGATATATTAATATGAAGTGTGGGTAAGAGCATACTGATGAGGAATAGTTTTCCTTGGTGGAATAATGGTAACAGACATGGGTTGTAGATGGTTTTTATTCTTCAGAGCTGCTTTCAGGATACTCTACCCTGAAGACTAGATTTCATACTACCAGGTGCCGGGCAGGCTTCCAAGAGAAGAAGGTAACTAATAGTCCTATCCAGTTGTGACATCTATGAACCGCAACAACGACCAGCATGGCACAGTATCCCTAAGGGTACAATAGTGGCACTCATAGCTGGTGGTACCCACTGCCTCTCCTACTACACTTCTAAATATGTACCCCTAAACTCGCCAATAGGCGTAGTTCTAACCCCTTAACAACCATAGATAAAGAACTTTAGGCACCTGAAAAACGCTGAAGGCAGGAGAAGTCACCTTCTAATAGTATTTTAATTGGAAAAAAAAAAAACAAACCCTGATTACCCAATACCAAATTGTTAGCCCTAGAGTCATATACATATATGTAACACCAAGTGGACTGAACAAGTTATATTTATATATTTAGGCATATGTGTGTAACACACTGAGATGTGCCACAGCCTAGAGCCATTCCTGACTCCATGCTTTCACCATCGTGATGGTGTATGCCGTCTAACTATGAGCCAAAACAAAACCTTCCTCCCTTAAGCTGCTTCAGACAAGCATTTGGTCATAGTAAAAAGAGAAGTAACAAACTTTTAAATTAAGACACAGGGCACCAATAAGCATGTTACAGTCTCCCTGACATCCCTCTCTTGGCCCTGATAACTTTTGTTCATATCAGTCATAGTAATGTCCTTGGATTTGTTTCTGAGTCTCTCTGAACCACAAAGATGGATAAGGAGCCTGTCCAATCACAGTAGAAACACTCAGAGGTTGGGAAAATCAAGTAAATCTCTGAGGGAGGCTATACCATTTCATGTCAGTTTCCTTTACTAAACGGCCAGCTGATTTCTTAATGAGAAATAGAAATATTTGGTCCTGTAGAAGCTGAGAATATACAGGAGTCAGCAGGTAGATGAGGTATAAGGGCACAAGTTAGGCGACAGAGTAAGAATCTTCAGGTTGGGGTGCAAAAACACCGCAGAGTCCAATTAGAATAGGTGTCCAGAGAAAAGTAAAAAATAATAGCATAGCTTCTTGGTTGTTACAGGGACCTGCAGTTGGAACCACTCTAACAAAGATTCTTCCTGACTGAGGAGGTATTTTCTTTCTCACTTTGGCTTAAGATGGTACGAGCTTGATCCTCTGAAGCGTGCTTGTACATGAAATAGCTGTTTGCACTTACTATTAGGCTCAAAAGGCAATGTCACTAAAAAGAAAATGGGTGTGAAAGGTATGTCCTGAAACTCCAGACCATCCTCCACAACCTCCAGCTCTGCTTTGCCAAGAGCCTTGCATCTCTTCATGACCCAAGGGTATTCCTCTGGCCTGAATAACTCAGACTGGAGGAAAACATCACATAGAGAGGAAGAAGTTATGGTCCTTTCTGTGGCAAAGAGTGAAGATTCTGAAAGGGGCCTAAAGGTAACACAGAAACAGAGGACAGAGGGCTGGCTCCTGATTCTCCCATGCTTGCCCAAGGGAATCCTATGGTGAAGAATATGAACTGCTACCTCTATATTAAAGAAGTGTTGCCCAGCTATACCAGAATTCCTTTTGCTTTTTTCTAGCTCCTGAACAAACAAAGAGAAACAAAGAGATAGAGAAATGGTAGGTAGATGAGAAATAAATAGAGATAGAAGTAAATAAGCATAGATGGTGGATACAGCTGGTAGACAAATTAAATGGCTGATAGATGGATAGATAGATGATATATAGGATAAATGTATTTTAGAGGTATAATATGTTAGATTACAGATAAGCAGCTGTATGTGTTAGATTATATATATTTAGATGAAGAGAGATAAGATATATAAGTATATATAATATATGATATATTTTAGATTACATAGATGATAGAGGGCTGGATAGATGGCTCAGCAGTTAGGAATTTCTTACCCTCTTGCAGAGAACCAGAATTTGATTTCAAGCACCTACATGGAGTGGCTTACAATTGCCTGTAACTCCAGCACTAGAGGATTTGATACCCTCTTCTGTCCTCTGCAGAGAGCTACACATACCTACATACACACATACGTCACACATATGTATGTGTGTGTATATATATATATATATATACATATATATATATATATGTTTAAAGTTAAGTGTCTATGTCATAAATGATAGAAAGATAGATAGATAGATAGATAGATAGATAGATAGATAGATAGATAGATAGTAGGTAGATAATTACTTAGTCCTGGACACACACAAAAAAATTGGTTAAAATGGGAAGAGAACAATGGCCAAACACAAGAAACAAAACAGTTTTGAGAGGAAGGCACCTGAGCCTGGCAGCAGGTGGAGTCCCTCCTTCCTTATCAAGGGAGCTCCTGAGGACATCCCTTTCTGCTCATCCCTTTTAAGAGAAAAGAGCAAAGGTTTGACAGCAATATGTGGGTGTCAAAAGCACAAATTCAGAGGATGGTTTAGGAAGTGGTACTGGTGAAAAGGATGGCAGGGGCCACACACACAGAAGGTGGTGTGCCCGCCATGGGCTGGAGCTTCTTCCAAGACAGGATAATGTGCTTGATGCTGGCTGGTCTTTTAGAGACCTCTAAAAACCTACAGCCTTAGTTGGGATTTCTATTGTAATAAAACACTATTACCAAAGCAACTTGGGGAGCAAAGGGTTAGTTCAGTTGACAGTCCATCGCTGAGGGGAGTCAGAAGTCAAGGCGGGAACTTAAGCAGGAACTACAAAGGAATGCTGCTTACCGACTCTCAATTTTACTCTTTTATATCATCCAGGACCATCTGCCAAGGGCTCCACCATGCACAGTGGGCTGGGCCCTCCCACGTCAATCATTAATTAAGACAATACCCCACAGGCTTGCCTACCGCCCATCTTATGGAGACATTTTCTCAGTTAAGATTCATATTCTTCCCAGATATGCCTAGATTAGCACAAATATGTGTTGAATTGACAAAAACCATGAACGTATCTACAATTCCATCTCTATAATGGTTTTATCCCCACTGTCAGATTTAGGCCCATAGATGAAAGGTACTGAATCCAGTGGGTAGGTGGTTATAACAGTCAGCTGCGGCAGGGAGGCCATCAGCCCGTTGTGGGTAGCATGGCCTTTGTCTGTTGCTAGCTTCTACCTACGGGTCTGATCTCTCCACGGCCCACCTCCATTTTGATGCAGACTCTCTCTGTTTACCGTTCAATTTTCACATGATGAAAATAGTAACAGCTATTCCTCTAAAAAGATTTTTATTCAAGTGCTCACAGCCACCCAGCCACGGTTTCTGAATCTCTTGATTTTGGTTGGGAACAGAACCGTTGGGGGCTGTCCAGCTGAGGGACTGGCTACCCAGAAACAAAGAAGTCACTAAGTGAAAGTGGAATAAGAACAAGGTGTGGGGAGGAGGGTGGCGAGAGGGAGCACTTTGCATGGGTGTGTGCAGTATATTTAAGTGCCGTGTGTACATGTACATTGATACATCTACCATAAACAAACATGGAGGTCAAAGGACATCAGATGTTCTGTTCTGTCATGCTTCACTTTATTCCCTTGAGACAGAATCTCTCTTTCTCCCAAACTGGAGCTAGGCTAGGCTGGCAGAGATCCTCCAGCCTCTACCCCAACTGTGCTGGGTTATAAGAGTGTGTATGGCCACACTAGGGTTTTTACATGGATGCTGGGGATTCGAACGCTGTTCCCATGCTTGTGAGGCAAGTGCTTTGACCCACTGAGCCATCTCCCTAGCCCAAGAACTAGGTTCTTGTGGGAAGACTGTGGCTACAAAAGCTTTTCCCCTTAAGTGATAATCAGAGCTAGGATTGCAATAGAAGACACTTCCGTGGGAGCATTACCCAGACAATATGGTGAAGAAAGGGACAGATTGCTGTGCTTTAGAAATGATTGGGATGTGTTGTATGAGAGAATAATTTATTTTCAATTAAAAAAATAAAAAGGACTCGATGGCGGGCTCTTTGACCTTCGCCCCCCACCTCGGGAGGAGCAGCCCTGCTAGGCCACAGAGGAGGGCTTTGCAGCCAGTCCTGAAGACATCTGATAAACCAGTATCAGATGGAAGGGGAGGAGGTTCTCCCTTATCAGTGGACTTATAAAGGAGCAGGGAAGAGATGAGGGTGGGAGGGTGGGATTGGGAGGGAAAGAGGGAGTGGGATACAGCAGGGATACAAAGTTAACAAACTGTAACTAATATTAAAAAAAAAAATTTTAAAAAAAGATCTGAAAAAAAAAGAAAATAAAAAGGAAGAAAAGTTCAAACCTTTTAGAAAACTGTGCCAGCCTCACATACTACTGAAAACATGAAGAAAGATTTAAACAACACACTGAAAACAGGTGAAGCTAAAGAAAATGCTGATGTAAGCTTAGGAACATGGCTTGGTTACACAGTGAAAACTGGGAAGTTGAATTCAGTTCCCCTCAGTCACTGTGTGACACTGTGCCAGTCTTTCTTCACTGGACTTTTACCTTCCCACTCTATAAATAAGGATAAATGACAAGACCTTTTCTTGCTCTGGTGTCTGATGTACTTTTGGATAGCCTGTGTTCGTTGCTAACTAAAACTGAAGAGAAATCTCCTACATGGGGATTTTACTATCCTAGGGATGACTAGAAACAAGGCACCCATAAGGTGAACAGAACTAGCCTGTGTCGGAGTTCGTAGGCACCCTGCAAGGTGCACTCAGTATCTTCCCAGATTCTATTTGCTGCAGCCCATGTTCTCTCCAACACCCGCTTCTGCCCTGTCTTTTATTACGTTGTCATAACTCAGCCCAGGGAAACTCAGTGCACAGCTGCTTCCAGACGAGAATGAAGCAAATGAGAAGCTCCATGCTGAAGTTCCTTGTAAGGAGAAAATATTTGGTGTTTATGTATTAGAAACAGCAATCAAGTCTAGATAAATGTCTCTGTAGTTAAGAGCAGTTGCTGCTCTTACAGAGGACTCCAGTTGGGTTTCTAGTGCCCACATGGAAGCTCACAGCCACCTGTAATTCCATTTCTAGAGGATCCGGTCCCAGGCACACATGTGGTATATACAGTCATGCATGCAGGCATAATCTTTACACACATAAAATAAAAATAAATAAATGTTTTTTAAAAAAATAGCTATTGATAGCCAAAGGGTGAAGTACATGGGTTGTAAAACTCGGTGTACTCCAGATCAGTGTGCCATCTCAGCCTTTCAGTGAGGTCCCTTCTTCACCTAATGTTCATATTTTGACAGCCTGCTGTAATTCTAAGAATCCCACTAGCACTTTGGAACCACTTTGCTGCTACTAAACCTCTGCCCTCCCTAATGGTTCCCTTTAGGCCCATTTGTAATAGACCACCTACCATGGATAATTCCTGTAAGATGAAGTCTCAAACATATGCTCAATGAAACAAACTTAGCCACTACATTTAGCTTGCACAGTTTGGACCAAAATGTTCTATTGCTGTTTCTATCATTTTTCGTTTTTATTTTTAACTCATACATCATATTTATGGGATATATATGAGATGCGATCATCTTCTCCGGACTCCCAATTAACTAAACGTCTTGCTCATACATACTGAAAAAGACTTTCTGACGTTAAGAAATGTATACCTCTCTCATTCTAGCCTGGTTTCCCTGATTACTTGATTGATGACAATGATAATGATAATGATGATTTCATATATATATATATATATATATATATATATATATATATATACATATATAAATCTAATCTTAAGATAATTTATGTGTGTCTTGACTTGTTGTGATAGGTATTATTGGATGTCACAAAAGAACAGAAATTAAGGATCAAATGGTCCAATCTTCTCCAAGCATCCTGTCTGAAGGCGTCTATTTCTATGTTGGCTATTGCTGCAATAAATACTCCCCATTCTTCTTGTAATGAGTCATAATCTAATCAGTTTGTTGTTCTACTTCATGCTTTATCCAATGAGACCGAGGGACTATAAATTTTGAGTTGTATAATTATCCTCGGACTCATGAGACTTATTTCCTTAAATGTGAAATGCCTTCCATACTTTCAGTGAGTTGGAATGACTCTGGGTAGAAGTCCCAAATTAAGCAGATTCCTTGCAAATTATACTCTTCTGCTTCATGTAAAATTTCTTCTCCTGAATGCACCGAAATGGTCGTCGGTATTAAAAGTAATTGAAAGTCACACTGAGATGGCTGCATTCTTCCTGCAAATGTCCTGAGGAAGCACAGTCAGCCGTCTCTGCACCAGGAGGGAAGGATCTAAGTTCCAGGCTCTGCTGGGAAGCCAGGGGAAGTCTAAGCCTTGGTTCTACAAAGCCTACAGCTCACCAACCTGTTGAGAGAATGCCATCTCTCTTGGGTGGCTCAGGTGGTTTCAAGTACTTAAGCTGTGCAGTCAGAACGACCTTCATTCAAATCTTGGCACAGAACTCAACTTGGGCAAGTTCCTTAAGCCCCCTGCCTTCAGTTCATGTCTAAAATAATTCTGTTCATATTGTAGAGTGGTCATAGACTATAGTCAAGATAAGAATATATGTAAGATGATATGAGTAATGCCAGTCATATAAGTGGGCCTTGATTGATACATGTGTATGTATATGTGTGTGTTTGTGTGTGTGTGAGTGTGTACATATATATACATATACATTTCTTCTCTTTCTCACTCATGGTTCACCACCGCCTGGAATTGGCTGTCTCTGCCCTTCAACTGTACTTCATTTGTTTGTTTAGGGCCTGTATCTTTAAAAGGGATCTCTATAGCCAGGGGCCTGGTCCAGGTGTTAAGAACTCATATAGTGATGTCCCGTAGCCCTGGACAACCCTGCTTTGGTTTGGGAAGTCACTGTCATAGGTGCAGGTGTCAGGAACTCTGAAAAAATAAAAAATAGCCTCGGTTGACAACAGGCTCAGGCTCTCAGACAGAAAAGGCAGAATGCACAGACTCCTCTACCCTAGACCACCTGACTGCCATGACCAAAGGAGCTGAACCAGAAGACTAGGAAGAGAGCCGCCACCCTCTTTACTCTTCACGGCCCAGTCTAGCAAACACTTTTCTACTTATAATAAACATTTAAAAATCTGTGCCTATTTCTAAGGAGTGCAGTGTGCTATTCGGATACTTATGCACAGTGTATGAGCGCAGGGCATTGCTGCATTCAGCCATTTGCTGGCTCCGGGCGCACCTGTCAGTCGTTTGAAATTATCATTAATTTCTGTCAACCATGGTTAGCCCACTGGACAGCAGACTATCAAAGTTATTCACCTCATCCTACTGAGCCCCTGTTTCTGTTAACAATCCCCTCTCAGCCCCCCTCCCTTTAAACTCCACTGGCTGCCATCCCACTCTGTGTGCTCTGTAAAACCAATTTCCTTGGCCTCCACACCTAAGTGAGAACATGTAGCATGTCCTTTTAGCCTAAAATTTTGCTTAACATAAAGTCTGTCATCTTCACCTTCATTGCTTCATATAATAGTGTGTCATTCTTTTTCATGGCTGGATGGTGTTTTCTTAATGTTTATATAGACCACATGTTCTCCATTCAAGTACTGATGAACAACTAGGTTGGCTCTCTATCCGGCCTTTTGTTTGTAATTCTGTAACAAACATGGACTGCAGATGTCTCTTTCACATGCTGATTTCCTCTAGATATCTACCCAGCAATGGAATTTGCAGGTTGTATGGCATATATTTAAATCTATGGTCCACATATGAGGCAATGTCATGTTTGTCCTTCATTTTTTTCCTCCTATCATCTTTTCTTGTTATCTTTCCTTTCCTTATGGTCCACTTCCTACTATATACTTAAGGTATATATAGTAAGGTTATTTATCACATATACTTAAATCTAGATTATACATATGAGAGAAAATATAAAATGTTTGTCTTTTTTAATCTTCTAGGCTACCTTTTTTTAAAACTTTGTTTTAAGAATGATGTCTCAATAGCACTCCCAGGCTAGTCTTGAACTTGTTCTGTCTCCCAGGTAGGCCTAGAACTTACAATCTTCCTGCCTACAGCACCCCAAGTCACTGGGATTATAGGCCTCTCACTGAACCTCACAACCTGTAATTGTTAGAATTGCTGCTTTTTTCTGGTTAGAGTCAGCGAGCTAAAATGGTGACCTAGAAAAGATCCAGCCAGAGCTCTGAGGGAGAGGTCATGAGCGCAAAAGAGCACAGCCAGGCAGGGAATTATGTGAGTCCCCTCTTACCTCAGGACTATGCCTAGAATGAAGCACATGACTAGCCAAGGATCACAAAGGCTACTGAACAAAACAAGCCAGAGACCTTGAAGGCCCGGCCTGGTGGCTCCTCCTCTCTTTTGATTAGCAGGTCACAGTGACCTTATCATTAATTTTAGTGAGTCAAGTCACCAATAGTTCTTGCAAGGTTATTTTCAACATGAAATACCAGAAACTGTTCTAAGCATGATGTATGTCGTTGTACAGTTTGTAAGTACATTTGAAGGACCGTGATATCTCTATAAAGAAGCAAGCTTCCAGCAGCTAAGAAACATGTTAACAAATGGCAGTGAGAAGCCACCGTGTCTCTCACACTGTATATTATGAAAGAGTGTGTATCACCTCCATAGCTGAGAATACATAATATTAAGCTGTTTGCTGGTCCTGGCATGCCAGACATGCATTTCTCATTGAGAAAAATGACTGTTACGGATCTGGAGAAAACCATTTCTTTTCCTTCTTTTACATGCAAAGTTCTGTTCAGATTTGCACAATCCTCAAGAAACTACCCAAGTGTCCACCATGCTTCAATTCCTGTGCAAATCCACAGGCTCTGGCAAGCCTCTGTGGGTCCCACTGAACTTGACAGATCAGCTTTTAGGCTGGAGTTATAGCAAGAATTTCTCCATCTGTCTTTGCCAGAATGACTGTTTCCAATTACATGAACCTCTTCAGGAGATGGTAACTCCTTTTGAAGGGGTTAAGTCGAAATCTGGCATTTGGAAACGTAGCTTTGACCTGCTAAGCCAGTCCTGGGACAAAGTGAACTTGAGCCCCAACCTATGGCCTCCTAGATTCCCTCTGAGATAGCAATAGGGGTTGCATGTCACAAATTAAATTCACGCTTTCATGCCTTATTGTCTGTTATTTGCAGTCAAGATAGGGTTATCTGTGAATAAGACAGACTTTTCTGTGGTCAGAGTGTTGGGTAAACAGCTGAAGGCCAGAAGGGAAGGGTAGGTAGCTCGTGTTAGCCTCCTTGCTGTTGCAACGCAATCTGGAAGTAGGATTCTAGATTGTAGTGCAAGGATACATGGGCTCTCCTGTCAACTGGGCTGATGGGGAGTGTTTAAATGGAGTAACACTTCCCTTCCTTCTTCCTATACCAAGTTCCTGACCTTTACGCCCCTCCCAGGATCTGTCTCATTTCCTCCCAGCCTCTGGCTGGCTAAACTCAGGAATCTCCCTGAAGCCACACCTCTTCTCATGCCGCCCATATGCCCGTTTTAAGATTGCCACATACACTAAGGGGAAGACGAGGAGGTTGGATGTTTCCAGGTGCCAGAGGCCACAGCTTGCCACTCTCGGCTGTCCCTCCAGCTAGGAGTTTCCTCTCTCTTCACTTTGCTCCCACTTTATATAGGCCAAGGGCCAAAGTTACTGCTGCCAAATTCAAAGTCACAATAGTCCTAGATCAACCTTCCTTTGACGGATGGTTTGCACTGAGTAGATTTTTCATTCCATTGCCTAACAGGCTCAAGCCCCATCCCATCCATGACACCTTCTGTCCATCAACAACTGCTAAAATGAGGGGAACACTCATCCCGGAAGGGCTCCAAGGGAAAGGGGACCGGGTGGCTGTAAGAAAAGAATTCTTGAGGCCTGTGTTGGAAATGAATCTTCCCTTCAAAACTTTGAGGTGCCTTTGATAGGGTTTATGGGTGGGTAGACCCGGTCTTAGCCAGGGCCATACCTTTGGGTTAAACAATGATAATTTTGAAATTGAAGTCGTTTAGTTCCCAACACTAAAGTAACTTGTTCTAGATCCTTGCCCCCCTGTTCTATTGAGCCCCAGTGGCGGCTGACCACAAGAGGTGATTATCAATCAGCTGACATCCTTTAAGCTACCTCCCCCCTTATTTCCCTAGCAATGGCCATGGTGGGGGGAGAGGGAATGTTCAGACCCTTTCCCTTATTCCTCTTTTCTGTCTTAGAGCTGCCCCTGCCTGTAAGAGTCTAGTAGGCTCCCTGTCTTGCACTGAAGAATGCCCCTCTCAGGCCTTTTTCCACCAATAAAGCCTGTGTTATCACTGAGTCACTCATTTCCTTGTCTGTCTTTCCTTCTTGGTGGCCTTACAGTAAGAAAGAACTTTGTAGGCAGAGGGTGATGTGTAAAAGTCCCTTAAAGGGGAGGACCTCACAGTCTAATGCAGGACTGCTACAGGCACTTATCACAGCCAGACTGTGGGATGGGAGTAGTTCAGGTCAATGGTGATGCTGCGGAAGAAAGCTAAAGCCCACCATCCATGTCCTCATGCAATGAAAAAGGTACCTTTCAGATTGGGACTTGGTCTCACCTACTAAAGGAGTCACTGGGAATTTTAGACAGTCCATCTTGCATCTTCCAAAGATGTTTACTAAAAGATACCATAAAAAACAGGGGAATCCCTGGGAGTCTCATCTAGAGCTGGTAGAACCCTTCAGAGACAAGTTGAGACTGCTGAGGTATCTGACCTCAAGGACTGGGCAGCTACCAAGTCCTCAGCATCTCCATTGGGGAGACAACCATTCTATTGTTTGTGCTCTTCTAAAGAACCCTAATACTTAATAAGCAAGACACCAGGATGTGGTAGGCTACTGTGTCTGAGTTTTAGAACGGAGGCTTTAGTATCCAGATTTATGGCTTAGGGATTTAGCAGTTAATTAATATACCTGTTAATCTGTTGGCCCAGAGAATAAAATGGTTGGCAGTGCCCACAGTAAATCTGATTGTGGACATGTGGACGTTGAGGTCTTTGTAGGGGATACAGATAGAGATGCCCAGTTGGTAATGGGTTGTCTGATCCAGGAGTTCAGAAGGGTGGTGGTCTATGAGTTGACTACTGGACTCTAGAATTCTAGCCAGGCCTTCTGCCCTCCTATTTCTTAACATTCTTGCCCAGTGATTATGATTAGTTGGAATAGCCTGAGTATCATACAAATAGTCTGGCCCTTACTGCCTAAAAAAACAAACTCCTGTGAAATTCTCCAGCCCCGCACAGACCTGCGCTAGTTTTCTAGAATGTACTGAAAGGAAATGTGTGTGAAAGTCTTGGGGATTTTGCAGCAGGGAAGAGTGAGATGAATGCACCCAAGACAACCTGGGAAGAAAGTGCTGTGTCTTTTTTTTTTAGATTTTTCCATAATCTGAAGCAGAAAGAAAGTTACGTGCAAAACTCAAGACAAGAGAGATATCAACACATTCAGAAACTGTAAATAAAATCATGGGGATTGGTAAATAGAGAGGAGAGCCTGGAAAGCCCTATAAATTATAGAGTTTGAAGCTGAGTCATAACAAAAACACAGTTAAAGTCAGGAAGGTGATCCTTACTGCCATATGCGGGTACAGCCTGAGGAAAAAGAAGTGCCCTGGAAAACGGAAAGCCCATGAAAAGCGGGGAATCTTACAAAAGAAGTGGGAAACAGTAAGATCTGGAGAGGATAGGAACTCCACAAGGAGAGCAACAGAACCAAAAATTCTGAGCACAGGGGTCTTTCCTGAGACTGATACTCCAACCAAGGACTATGCATGGAGATAACCTAAGACCTCTGCACAGACGTAGCCCATGGCAGTTCAGTATCCAAGTGGGTTCCATTGTAATAGGAACAGGGACTGTCTCTGACATGAACTGATTGACCTGTTCTTTAATTACCTCCTCCTGATGGGGAAGCAGCCTTACCAGGCCACAGAAGAAGACACTACAGCCACTCCTGATGAGACCTAATTGACTAGGCTCAGAAGTAAGGAAAAGAAGACCTCCCCTATCAGTGGACATGGGGAGGGGCATGCATGCAGAGGGTGGAGGAAGGGAGGAATTGAGACGGGAGGAGGAGGGAACCACAGGGGGGAACAAAGTGAATAAAATGTAATTAATAAAGAAAAAAATTAAAAAAAAAAAAAGAAGCTGCTGCTGTAGTGCTGGCAAGAGAGAATGAGGGCTAGCCTGCGGTGGTAGCTTTGGGGACAGGAAAGTGGACAGACATGAGAAGTTTGTTGTTGTTGATGTTGGTGATGGTGGTGGTGGTATTGGGGGGGTCTATTGGTCTGTCTGTCTGTCTACTTATTTGAGACAGGGTCTCAGTATGCAGCTTTGGCTGGACCAGAACTCACAATGTATACCAGAATTGTCTCAAACACTCGGAGATCTGTCTGCCCCTACCTTCCAAATCCTGTGACTGAACAGGAGTAGCATCATGCCTAGTCTGAGGGTAATTTTAGAATGTAGTATCTACACCATTTGAATAGTGTTATAACGTAAATATGAAATCACCCCATCGGCTCATGTGTTGGCAGCATGATTGTCAGCGGATGGGCTTTGCAGGAATTTTGGATGCTAAGGGCTCTGGCCTAGCTCCTTGGCAGACTCATTTTATTGTGGCATTGGAAGAAGTCAAAAGTAGAGAGCTGGTCCTCAGTGGAGGGTGCATCCTTCCCTACATCTTGCCCCGATCCTTCTTCTATCTTCCCTATGATTCTTGGCTATCGTGATGTGCCCTACTCTTTTCCTCTAAGCAGTACCAGCCTTGACGGACTTAAGCAGCTCAAACAATGTCCCAACATGAGTCATTCTTCCCAGTAAGGTGTCTATGTCAGCTATTTTGCACAAGAAACATAAAGTCTAACACATGCAAGTCATCAGACTTCTTACTGGGTCATCACTATCTCCGGAGACCTCTGTTCACTCTTGCCTGTCAAGATGAAGCCTCAAGTCTTGGGATGAGAAGCAGGGTGTCCTGTGGCTTAAAGCATGGTTTGTCTAAGCGGATAGGTCTCATACCTGGAAGAATGCAGGAGGGAGAAGCAGCAAGATCCTTAAAGAGCATGCCTCAGAGCCACACAACAGGACAAACTTTTAAGGGGCTAACTGTTATGCTTAGATGCTGAAGCTAGAACACCATTTTTTAAGCATTGTCAAATGAAGGGAAAGGTACGAAAATAGTATACTTTATTCTTGAGACACCCATCTCATCTTGGGTGGAGCATGACCTTGAGGCTACCTTGGGAAGTAGAGTCTCTTCTCTGAGCTGCTGAGAACGTTTGTTTTAATGTGGGAAGAAAAGGTACAATGGTCATTTCACAGAGACTCAGCTAGGGTCACTCCCATAGACTTCCTGGAGCTTCCTCTTTCTCAGAGATGTCCCCCCCCCACCGATTTCTGTTCTCCCTCCCAGTCCTCCCCCCACTCCTGCACCTCCATCTCCCCATATCTGACCCCTACCTCCATTACCCTCCCCACCCACTCTCCCATCCTGTTTTTTCCCTCCATCTACTTCAGATGTCTATTTTATCTTCTGAGTGAGATTCAAAAAATCTCCCTTGAATCCTCGTTAGCTTCTTTGGGTCTGTGGATTGTAGTGTGGTTAACCCGTACTTTATAAGTGAGTTCATAACATGCCTGTCTTTCTGGGTCTGGGTTACCTCACTCAGTATAATCTTTTCTAGTTCCATCCATTTGTCTGCAAATTGCATGATGTCTTTGCTTTTAATAGCTGAGTAGTATTCCATTGTGTAAATATACCACAATTTCTATATCCGTTCTTCAGTAGAAGGACATCTAGGCTGTTTCCAGTTTCTGGTTATTACGAATAAAGTTGCTATGAACATAGTTGAGCAAGTGACAACACATGCTGGCAAGGATGTGGAGAGAGGGGAACACTCCTCCATTGCTGGTGGGAGCACATTGTACAATCACTGTGGAAATCTATCTGGAGCTTTCACAGAAAATTGGGAATACATCTACTGCAAGACCCAGCTATACCATCCTGGGCATATGCTCAAAAGCTGCTCCACAATACCACCAGGACTCTTGCTCAGCTTCAGAACCTTTAAACCCTCATATTTTCCCTTCTTGGGGCCTAGCACAGCTTGACTGAGTACGTGGTTAATTGTCTGAGTTTCCAGAAAAGCACCATTGTCCCCTCCTAATTCTCTGGTTTAGTCTAAAACAATCTGTCAACCAGCAGTTTAAAGGGACAGGGGATATGACAGTTCCAGGATTCCTCTGTGAGTTTCAACACTTGATTGCAATAGGGAGAGGATAATTAGTGGCATTTATCATTGACTTGAGATCCACCTGATAGCCAACAAATACTTTTGAGATTTTTGAGACATGAAACTTATCATCTGGAGTCAGGAGAGTCCAGGTTACAGAAACATCCAAGACAAAAATTTCAAAAATGGTAACACAATAACATTCTACACTTTTTGTTGTTTTTAAAGCAAGTAATCATTTCAAAAGCTAGTGAAATAGTACTTTATTCTTTCTGATCTGTGGAATAAAATTAAGTTAAAAACTAAACCTGGGGAGGCAAATATTATTGGTTTGAAATAATTGTTCATTGTGCTTAAATTGTAATTATTTATGGGGCTAAGCAGATGAAAACAAAGTTGAAAAGGAAAGTTCCCTTAATATAAGCTTTTCTACTTCTTCATTTTATATTTATTACATATGTTACCTTTTCAAAAATGAAATAAAATGTAATCAATTATACAGTATAAAGTAGAAAGAATGGCCAAAGATTAATGAATTCAATCTATTAGGGTTTATTTTGCTTTTCAAGCATGAAGTAACAGGAAACTAATCTCTTCCACATTGCTGAATGAGTTCACAGAATTGTACATTCTTTGCCTTTTTTTCCTCTTTAATAACTTTCCTTTTCTATTTTGTGTCCCCATCTTCTGTCCTGGACCCCTTCGTTGGCTTCCTGAGACACTGAATAGAGGAGACTCTAGGAGGCCCAATGCCCTAGAGTTGAGCCAGAGGAGCATAATAAGCCAGGAAAAACAGGAAGAAATTCAGCGTCAAATGGAAGACTCTGGGTCTGGGCACAAAAACACACCAGATTAGAAAACAATCAGGCTGGCATTCTCCTGACCAAATGAGCTTGTCTCTCCATCAGATCTTGCCAACTGGGCAGAACAATCTTTAAGGGAATCAGAGAAGCCAGTGTAAGGAAATTGCTTGGAGGCAGCCGCCATGAGCAGAGCATGAAGGGCCTTTCACAAGAGTAGCTGCAGCCACCACAAGCCTCTCTCATCTGATTGCCAAAACTTCATATTCCTCTACCTGGGAAGCAGGCCTTTCCTTCCTGGATGAATGGCAGCGAGGAAGCTGCTGACCACAGATAAGACCAAATCCAAGCTTGTGTGTCGGGTCCTTCTAGGAGTTGGTAGATGTGAGCACAGGAGCCAAATGAGGTTTGGGGGAAAACAAGTCAGTCACAACCTTGGAGAAGGGTCTGTGGATTCTAGGGACCATCCTGGGAACTCTACTGTTGGCATGGGCAGCGCATGGCCATCTGAAAGGGGACCAAGGTCACCACCTCTGGGCTTCACTCAAAAGATATAGCTACAACTAGAATGGTGAGCACACGACCAGGAAAGTGGCAGCAGCAGGAGCTGACACATGGCATCCACAGACAGGAAGCGAGGAGAAAAGCCAGCTTTCCTTTCATAATTCAGACTAGAACCCAAGCCCAGGAAATGGTGCCACCTGCTTTGAGGGTGGGTCTTTCGACCTCAATTAAGCTAGTCAACCTAACCTGTCATGTGTGCCTGGAGGCCTGTCTCCTGGGTGGTCCCAGAGCATGTCAACATTAACCATCACAGCAGAGGAAGCGAACTTTGAGCAAGAGATTGAGCTGAAGGCTACAAAATCCCCAAACATATTTCATTTAGCAACATCAGATAGACGCCTTTCCTTACCCAAGTCTCAGTTTCCTCATCTGTGGGATGGAGATGTTAACGAGTAATTTACCACAAGCAGTTGCTGTAAAGGAGTGATAGAACAACATAGATGCTTGGTGGTTGGCTGAGGAAGTTTGTATTAACTATTCTTCTGTTGCCTTGATAAAATACCATGACTGAAGACAGCTTTTAGAAGAAAGGGTTTATTCTGCCTTAACGTTCCAGAGGGATCCACCCTATCATGGCGGGGAGCGCAGAGGAACAGGCGCTTGAGGCCAGCATGGAGCTTAGGAAGCAGACAGACCACACTTCACCCTCACAGGAGCCTATGGGGACATTCCTCCACTAAAACCACCACCAACCGCTATTGTCACTTCCTTGGGATCTTGGTTGACCCACACATATGTTCAGAGGTTTCCAGCTGGGTGGCCAATTCCCATCAGCCTCTGAAAGGGCCAGGACAATGCAGGAAGGCCTGGAACAGACTCTGTGGTCACCTCTCAGATTCTATCTCAGCAGGGACGGGGACATAACTCCTATGAGATGATTTTCAGCATCCCCGTAACTTTTCTTGGGATGCCCCAGAAGGAGGGTCCCCAAGGTCTTAGAAATGTTTTCTATTCTGGAGAAAAATTATTCCGACAATTGTAAGCGTATTAATCTCTCTCTTTCTCTTTGTCTGTCTCTCTCTGTCTCTGTCTTTTAAAACTGAAAGTATTGTTTTTTTTTTTCTTTTCCTGCTCTCGCTCCAAAATAATGACATGGAGACCCATTACATTTAAGCTTTAAACACTATAGCTGGACAGACATTGAGCTATTCTTACTCATCTACTTCATAGCCATGTGCCCCATTCCCTGCCAACTAGTCTTGCTTTGGCTGCTCCTGCTCCATCCGTGTCCTCATAGCGACTCTCTCATGGTGACCTCCTTATGAAGACAATCCTCCTGGGATTCTAAGTCCCACCTCAACTCTTCTGCCCAGCTATAGGCCGTTCAACTCTTTTTAAAACCAATCAAAGATGATGGAGAACAATTTTTAGGAAACATTGAGACAGGAGATTCTTCAATAATGATAATTCAGACTCCAGCCAGATCTCTTGGCACAGAAATCAGCATCTGAACACACAGTGCATGAAACCATCCCCCAACTCTCTCTCTCTCTCTCTCTCTCTCTCTCTCTGGAGCAGAAAACATGGTTTTCTTCTGTCACCTATGGCCTGTCTTCGCACACACAATACTGGAACATGCCCACCCTCCCCCTGCCCCAACACCTGTGCAGCTGTTACTTGATGGTGACAATTTTTTGACACTTTCATTTATGTTTTATTATTTGGGTGGTTAGAGGTGTGTGGGAGTAGGAGTGTGCTGCCTCAGTGAGCCTGTGGAAGCCAGAAGACAACTTGTAAACGTCAGTTCTCTTCTTCTACCCTGTGGGTCCCAGGTCTTGGCAGCAACCACCTTTCCCCACTGAGCCCTCTTGTTAGCCCAGAGGATGTCATTTCTTAGCTTCATAATTTACTAGCAACTTGGGAAACCACACACCCATGGCATGTGTCTCCACTGGTGTTTTCACAATGTAGACACACACAGAAGCACATGTTCCCTCTGAGACTACTGAAGATCTCTCCTCGGCCTCCCAGACACCTGACTCAGAACATACCAGCATGCACTGTTCTTCACGTGGCTGGACTGATGGTGCCTCCCACTTCTGATTACTTCTTTCAAGGCTGGAAGGAGTTAATTCTAGTCTCCAAGAAGACTTTTCTCCTCCCCTGAGTAAAAGCGTGCCTTGCCACCTCCTTCATATAGGTGTGTGCGCACGCAAACACTCACTCATACACACACACACCTATGTCTCTTTTACTCACATCATGAAACAAGCATGCCATATAATTTTCTTGGGAATGCTGGCATACATAACTTATTTACGCAGTTTGTAGATGGACTCTGGGTTCGTGCAGCCGTCCATATGTTAAAAAAGAACTGTTATAAATTCTGTCCATAGCAACAAAGAGGATGCTGAGTTCTCAGCCATTCTGTGGAAGCTAAACCAGTCTACAAAAATCTCACCCTGTTACTAAGTGCTCTCTCCAGGCCGTGCGCTGCGCACAGAACAAATCTGCTGTTTCAGTCTGTCAGTTCCTTTCCTACATTGACTATCTTCACAATCCCACAAATACAAGTTTCCCCAGTGTCCCAAAAATGCAGGTCAGGCTCCTTGCTAAGACTCTGAAAGGCTTGTGTTCTGGGTCCTGCCTTCCTCTGCCTCTTCCTTCAGCTCTTCCGGTTCTGTTGTTGGCATGCGCTCCAGAGAGCACCCTCGCTTGGGCCCTCGTCCTAGCCTCTCACAGCTGTGTTTGGGTGGCGTCACAATCCTGAAGATCAGACTTGTCCTTTCTTGTCTCCCACCTGTTAACCCAGTGTCTGATCTAAGCAGAGTCGCTATAATCCAGGACTGAATCAAATCCCAGCACTGGGATGGGTGTCACTGCAGTTAAGGATGCCCTGATTCTGCCGACTTCTGCTGAGTTCCCAGGAACTTGCCCCGCCTTCTTGGGATGAGTTTCTTTACAAGAGATGCAACACTTCTTTTTTTATTTTAATTTTTATTAATTACAGTTTATTCACTTTGTATCGCCCCTGTAGCACCCTCCCTCCTCCCCTCCCAGTCCCACTCTCTCTTCCCCTCCTCCACCTATACCCCTGCCCCAGTCCACTGATAGGGGAGTTCTTCCTCTCCTTCCTTCTGATCCTAGTCTGTCAGGTCTCATCAGGACTGGCTGCATTGTCATCTTCTGTGGCCTGGTAAGGCTGCTCCCCCATCAGGGGGAGGTGATCAAAAGCAGGCCAATCAGATCATGTCAGAGACAGTCCCTGTTCCCATTACTATGGAACCCACTTGGACACTGAACTGCCAGGGGCTACATCTGTGCAGGGGTTCTAGGTTATCTCCATGCATGGTCCTTGGTTAGAGTATCAGTCTCAGAAAAGACCCCTGTGCCCAGAATTTTTGGTTCTGTTGCTCTCCTTGTGGAGTTCCTGTCCCCTCCAGGTCTTACTATTTCCCACTTCTTTCCTAAGATTCCCTGCATTCTGCCCAAAGGTTGGCCATAAGTCTCAGCGTCTGCTTTGATAACCTGTAGGATAGAGCCTTTCAGAGGCCCTCTGTGGTAGGTTCCTGTCCTGTTCCCTGTTTTCTCCTTCTTCTGATGTCCATCCTCTTTGCCTTTCTGAATGGGGATTGAGCATTTTAGCCAGAGTCCTCCTCTTGATTAGTTTCTTCAGGTATACAGATTTTAGTAGGTTTATCCTATATTATATGTCTAATATCCACTTATAAGTGAGTATATACCCTGTGTGTCTTTTTGCTTCTGGGATACCTCACTCAGAATGTTCCCACCATTTACCTGAAATTTTTATGATTTCCTTGTTTTTTTATTGCTACTCAGCAATATTCCATTGTGTAGACCCTATATCTGACAGAGGGCTAATACCCAGAATATATAAAGAACTCAAGAAGTTAAAAAGCAAAAAAATCAAATAATCCAATTAAAAAATGGGGTACAGAGCTAGACAGAGAATTCTCAATAGAGGAATATTAAATGGCCGAAAAACACTTAAAGAAATGTTCCACATCCTTAGTCATCCGAGAAATGCAAATCAAAACGACCCTGAGATTTCACCTTACACCCATCAGAATGGCTAAGATCAAAAACTCAAGTGACAACACATGCTAGAGAAGATGTGGAAAAAGGGAAACCCTCCTCCACTGCTGGTGGGAATGGAAACTTGTACAACCACATTGGAAATCAATCTGGTGCTTTCTCAGACACTTAGGAATAGTGCTACCTCAAGACCCAGCTATACCATTCCTAGGCATATACTCAAAAGATGCTCAAGTACACAATAAGGACATTTGCTCAACCATGTTTGTAGCAGCTTTATTTGTAATAGCCAGAACCAGGAAACAACCCAGATGCCCCTCAGTTGAGGAATGGATACAGAAATTGTGGTACATCTACATGGTGCTACAGTGATGCTACACGATGCTGTCACTTCTTACAGTGAAAGACACCAGTGACACAAGGAACAGGTTACTGAGAAGGGGTAACTTCTTTTTCTTTTTTCTTCTCTCTCTTTCGTTTTCTTCTTTTCTTCCTTCCTTCCTTCCTTCCTTCCTTCCTTCCTTTCCTTTTTTGTTAGTTTCTACCCACAAAGCCCTGAGGTTACCAAAAGTAGAGGCGGGAGGGATGCCTCAGCACCTAGATCTCTTTTTTTTTATTGAAAACGTATACAATATATTCTCATCACAGTTTTCCCTCCCCCAGTTTCTCCCAGATCCTTTCCACCTTCCAGCCAACTCCATACCTTCTTTCTTTCTCTTTAAAAAACTATTTTAAAAGGTGAATTTAAAAAAAAAAATACAATAAAAATTTTTTTAAGTAAAATTTTTTAAAAAACACACAAAAAAGACAAAAACAATATTAGAAACCAGAATATACAAGCAAAAGACCAGCAAGATTTTTTAAATGCCCAAATAAAGCAATAGGAGACAAAAAAAAAAATCTATAAAAACATCACTGAGTTTGTTTTGTGTTTTCCTTCTACTTCTGGACATGGGACCTGCTCTGAAGGGTGGTTATAGACCCGGGAGACTCTGCTGGATAAAACTTCTTTTTCTCTTTGTGAGCGGTTATCACACAGAGATGGTGTTGATAGGGAAGAGAGATGGTGTTTTACTCATCTTCGGGACTCCATCTGGCTTGTGCCAGTGCAGTTTTTAGGCATGCGTCCCCTTTGGCTCCTACAGTCTTTCTGCCTCCTCCTCTACAGGGTTCTCTGAGCCCTGACTGAAAGTATTTGATGGAGACAGACTACTTAGGACTGAGTGTCTCAAGCCTCTCACTCTCTGCATGCTGTCCAGTTGTGGGTCTCTGCATTTCTTCCCATTTACTGCAGGAGGACGGTCCTGTAATGATGACTGAGCAAGGCACAGATTCATGGGAATAGTAGAAAGCCATTAGCAGTCATTTTATTGCTATGTTCCTTTAGAAGAACAATAGTGTTTTGTTTTCTCCTAGGCCCATGGTCTATCTAATCTCAGGTTCTTGGCTACCTTAACAGTGTCAGGCATAGGTTCCAGCTCATGGAAGTGGGCCTTAAATCTAATCAGATAATGGATGGTTACTCCAGTAATGTTTGTACCATTATTGAATTAGCATATAAAGCAGGTAGGTCACTGTTTTAGGTCAAAGGGTTTGTAGATGTGTTGATGGTTACTTTTCTCCTCTGGTAGCATGCAGAGTATCTTCCAGTACCATGAACACTGATCAGGAGAGAGGAAGGCTCTAGTTAGGCATCAGCTGGACTTCTTCAGTGAGATGTTCAGTGAGATATGTGTTGTCTTCAGCACTTAACATAAGTTTGTAGAGAACAGCTAACAGCCTTGTCAATAGACTGGATTACTTGGGGGTTTCTATGCTCATATTTTGAACCACAGGCAGAAATTAAAGAAAATACACTAAAAACCTCAAAGCCTGCCCTCAGTGACATACTTCCACCCGCAAAGCCACACCTCCTAAACTGCACAAACATCACCACTAACTAGGGACCAAGCATCGAAATATTAGAGACAATGATGCGGCATTTCTTATTCAAACCAACACAAGGTGGAAACACCCCTTTAAAAAGGCCAGCTTAGCTAAAATAGTTAATGTATTTGGCAAGGTTTTACAAAACATCATCCTGTGCCCAGTGTAGGACTAGGTCCCAGGAACAAAAGCCAAAAGCTAACGACTCAGCTCCCAGAGAACTCAGGGTTCCGTAGAAAGAGTCAGGTGTGAAATTGAATAGATCAGTAAATAATAAATAAATATGCTCCTAGCAATAGAATAGAACACGAGGAGTGCAACGTGACAACTTCCTTTTGTGGAGTCCCATGTACACCCTACATCCTGTTCCAGGCATTTCACGCTCATTGTCTCATCTGAATCTCCCAGGACGTCTCTGAGCTGGGTGGGTGGAAGAGGGAAAGGGGCATAGCAATGGGAGGCTGCAGGGTGAGCCTGGCGGTGCTGGGCAGGGCTAGGTGGTCTCCCTGGCTCGTGTTGTATTCCTTTGGGCGGCCTTTGGCCAGCCAACTCAGCCTGTCTTAGGTTGGATGAGGGGCCTGAGCACCCAAGCAGACAATGCAGGGAGCCTCAGCACAGCCCATAATTAACCTGGCTAGCGACAGAACTTATTTTTACACCTCTTCACATTAGTCGCCAAAGACCAGACCTGAACACAAAGTGAGAAAACATGAATTGATCACAGCTGTGAATCCATGGTAATTAGTGCCTTGTGCTGAAAGTGTGGTTGGAACCTCTGACTTTTGGACCTGAGCCGTTATTAACACAAATGCCGATATGCTTGTTCCTCACCCTTTGTGTCAGGCCCCATCAGCAGACACTGCCTACCTTCTTAAGTTCCCTAATGTGTTTAAACATCATGGCACACAAGAACTCTGTTAAAAGCTGCCACAGTCACAACACACAGGGACCATGGGTCTGTGGACACCTGAGAGCTCCCAACATTGTCCCTAACACCAGAACCTGAAGACAGATTACCTGGGTCCAAATCTCAGCACCAACCTGTCCATTGTGTGACCCGGAGCATGGAAATCATCTCTTTGAACATCTGCCTCTTCTTACTAAGATATAAATAACAGAACAGTATACCTAAAACTTCTTGAACCGAAGGACCATCTTAGTTAACTTCAACTGTCACCTTGACACAGCCCAGGAAGACCTCTGAGAGGAAAGCCTCAACTGAGCAATTCTCTAGAGGAATTGATCTGTGGGCCCCTGTCGGAGATTGTCTTTTTTGTTAATTGACATAAGGTCCAGCCACCTGTGGGTGGCACCATTCCCAGGGCAGGTGTTTCTGAGCTGTTTAAGGAAGCTAAGCAAGCCCCATTCTTCTTCAAGATCCTGAAATAAAGCCTTCTTCCTCTGGGTTTTCTTTTGGTTATGACTTTTTGTCACAGCCACAGAAAGAAAATGAGGACAGGGATCAGGTTTTTGTTTTTTTTTTTTTATTGTTTTTCAAATTTGGGCTAATTATTCTTGTAAAGATAGCGGTTAGAAGTAGGAAGCAATCTCAAATTTCTATAAAAATGCTGAAATGCTTATTCTAAATGTGTGTACCTATTATCATAGACCATTAGCTGGTGACCACGGACCTACACAAGCCACAGAAAAGCACAGTGCCTGGCGCAGAATGAGAGCGTTTGCCGCTACGGTGAGTACGAGCCCCCTGTGTGTGCATGAAAATAAAGTACTGGCCAGTGGCATGCCCCATCAAGCACATGTGCTGGCAGAAAGAGAAATAATCTCCAAAGCAGAGTTATTTTTGTTTAGTTATTTGCTTTTTACTAGCAGGGCTCTGACTGAACATTGGTACTTAAATGTCTTGGCATTTGTATTCAGAATTAGATAATCTCTGGATTATTTTAGCTGTCTCTGAAGGAGATGCCTTTCCTCTCCTAAGGACTTCAGGTGACAAGGCTGATACAGTCATGGGTGGGTTTCTGTGGGCTGTTTGGTAGGTCAGTTCTCTCAAAGCAATTAAAAACTCTCTAAATGTAACACAAAGGAGGCACGGGTGGCCTCTGCCTCTGGGCCTCTGGGCTGTTGACTTCTTCACAGCAGGCTGAGACCTGTTAGCTCCAAAGTGCACTGGCACTAAGCTCGGGTTTTTACACATCCAGTTGTTTTAATCATGGTCCAAATAAGCAGACACCTAGCCGTATGGAGCCTGTATACTTTGCATAACCCAGGAAGCTTCACCCAGCCATAGATAAGATAGATCCTGTATCCACAGAGGTTGGGGAGCCTCTGTTGCCCTGCCGATCTCTATGGCTCAGATTCTTGGCATGTCAGCCAGGTGTCTGACCCCCTCCCTTTGGAGTTCCCTTTCTGTGCAGCGGCCCCTGCACTGTAGATGTGGTGAGGTGCTCACCTCACAAGGGACTTTAAGCACCAAGTAGAGCCCGTGTGTGCTGCTGCCACCTGGTGGTCATATCTTTTTTTTAAAGAATGGTAACATTTTCTCTCATTTGTGGATACAAGACTTTATTCAAATACAACAATTATATGTGTGACAGAAAAGTAGGAATGAGAGCGTTTGCGGTATAACGTGGAGAATTAGTGAGAGGAGGGAAAGAGAAGGTATGGACGTGTGAATACGGGCCACCACTGTCCATATGGTGGCCATGTCTTCCATCACGCAGCCCCCAGATCCCGAGACTCTTAAACTAAAGGAACGAATTGGAAGGTTTGATTTTCTGTGGTTTGAGCTTCAGTCTAAGGTGCCTTAAGGCCCAGCAGGCTCCAAACACAGCTGTGATGGAAGGAAAACTGTGTTAGGTGTTCCTTCCTTCCCCACAAGGCTAGAATTTTAAATCAGAAAATCTGCCTGCAAGGCCTTTAGGTGTCCTCCTGGCTGCGTGGCAGTGGGCAGACTACATGCCATCCCTGGATGTTGGCTCTGTTGATAGGAAAGTGAGTTCTCCACCTCCACAGTCTGTCATGAGGATAAAATGAATCAATGCATACGATGACACGTTTTCAGACAAATGCCGCAATAAACGGTCACCACAGTCATCGTGATGTTACCAGCATCTCTCCCTTTGTAGATGACACCCCAGCCTTCGTATCCGAGCCTATTTGAAAAGACACACAAAACTGACAGGGCTTTACTCAGATCACCTCAGAACCTTTGATGGGAACATAGCTATTGGCTCTATGATATCAAAAGGCTGCTAAGAGGGATTTCTGAACAATTGTACACCAACAAACAGAGCAACCCAGATAAAATGGAAGACTTCCTGAGAACACAGTACCTATCAGAAAATGAAGAAACAGAAAATCTAAACAGACCTGCGACTATTACGGAGTCTGGGTAACTCATCCAAAACTCTCCTGGATTGTAGGCTTTAGTGCTTGTTTACAAAACACTTAACTAAGACCAATCCTTTACCAAATCACCCTGACTCCTCCCACCGAAAAAAATGAAAAATATTTTTTAAGATTTATTTATTTATTATTTATACAGTATTTTGTCTATATGTGTGCCTACATGCCAAAAGAGGCTGCCAGATCTCATTATAGATGGTTATGAGCCACCATGTGGTTGCTGGGGATTGAACTCAGGACCTTTGGAAGGGCCAGTGCTCTTAACCTCTAAGCCATCTCTCCAGCCCCCAAAAAAGATATTTTCAATTCATTCCACGAGGCCACCAAAACCAGCAAAGACATACAGAACAACATCCCTTATAAATATTGTTTTGATGATCCAAATAATTAAAAGAACAAATGAAATTCATCTGCATATTAAAAGTAATTATTCATCACCAACAAGTAGAAGTTGTTCTAGGAAAACAAAGATGTTCCATTGTGTACAAGCCAACCAATGCAATATATCACATCAACAAATAAAAGAAGAAAAAAATCACAAATTATTACCTCAGTTGATGCATTTCAGCATCTGACACAATTCAGCATCCTTCCTTGACTTTAAAACAGTCAAAATGTCCTCAAACTAGCAACAGTTTGATATGAAATAACATTATTAAGAGGATATTAGTGATGGAGAGCCAGCAGCTTGTTCTTCTCAGGTCAGGAGTAAGACAAAGGTGCCTGTTCCATCACTTCTGCTAAATACTGTGTTAGAAGTTTTAGGAAGAACAATTTGGGAACGAATCGGGATGTGGCAAAGTGGTGGCACTCTTGCCTGGTTTATGTAAGCCTCTGCATTTGAACCTTAGCCCTGCAAGAAAGAGGGGAAAAGTGAGAATTGGAAAGAAAAGAAAGTAGGGAGAAAGAGAGAGAACCAGAGAGAGAGAAAGTCCCAAACCTCAAAGAATGAAATTATGTGTCCAAGATAATATGATCTTATATGTAGAAAACTGTAGCATTAAAGGGAGTCCCTTTCTCCTAGTGTTCCCAGACTATATACTTTAGCTACTCCCTGAAGCCCTGAACTTTATGCAATTACATATGCAATTACATTCTTAAATTTACATTTTTAAATCAAGATAGCATTTCATATTATACCCTACTTTATAACTAGATTTTGTAATGTTCTAAGGATTATGACTCTTTGACTTTCAATACAGTCTTTATAAAACAAAGATCATAGTATTTCACATGCAATAAATAAACCTTTCATCAGTATCATTTCAATAGGTCCTCTCTTTTGTGCCGCTGATTTCTACAGTGTCCTCTTCCCTGAGCTTCCTGTTTCCTTTCTCCACTCTCTTTTCTATCTTTTATGATGCCAGATGATCCAATGCTGAATTGAGGCTTTGAGACTGTCCATTAACGCCAGAGCTCCCCATGATGTAACTGTGAGTCTGTGTAAGAGGGCATCACCCTGAATAACAGTGTGAGCTCCCAACAGCGCTTCCAGAACTGAGGTCCATGGACCCAAGGTCTGTGTGAAATGGTCTCAGCTAGGCCTAAAGTCACAGGGCTTCCTGAGCCTCCCTCTCAAAAAGCCTGGATTTTATCCTGAAAGATGAAGAAAGCCACTACTGAATATTGATCCAGGAAAGTGTGTGAGGGGATTGTGGTTTTCATAAGCTCACTCAGGCTGAAGTGTGAAGAGCCTGGCTTATAGGAGTAAAAACATGGAAACAGAGTGGCCAGTTAGGTAATGAGGGCCAATCATCCAGAAAGAGCTGATGACAGAAATTGATTTATCTCAACCTCCCTGAAAGCCCCTCTTAAAATTATTTCTCTGAACCAGCAAATGCTGTTAATAAAAGGGAGGCCTCTGGCCGTGGGATGGAAAGGAGTGGCCTGTGCACATGCAGCTGCAGAGGCACATGCCGGCCTGACGGATCGCATTTACCTGAAGAGCAAAACTCCAGTGGCAGGACAGAAGCAGAAATGAGCTCCTGGAAGGAAAACCCATCTCCCCCTGACTCACTGACCCTCCCATTGACTCGGGCATGCTGGGAGTGGAAGAGGCTGCCCGTCAGGGATTTCATGGGCTTAGCAATAGTTCACTCCAACTTTTCTGAAGTAGAGAAACTCTTCCAAGCTGGTAAAGTCATCCTTGAAGTATCTGGCCAGAGTGTGAACTGTCAAGAAAGCACTGAGAGAGCCCTGGAGATGCTGAAGGGTGAAACTCCACCTTTTGGGATTTGCTGATTTCTCTTTGAACAAAATAGGCAACCCTGGGCATTTTACTTCCAGGAATAGTGTTTAGAGGCCTCTCGTCAGGGACAGAGGGAAGCAGGGACACATTGGTACAGACTGCCAGCCCTCAAGTTAACAGAAGTAACTTAGATAAGGTGGTCCTGCAATATGCAGAGCTGTCTGCCAGCCCAGGCTGACCCCTCCCCCACCTGCCTTTCATCAATAAGAGGGCACTAAGTCCCCACCTTTTTGCTTACATCCTTATATGATACACTGCATACAGAACAACACCACTTACAGAATAGCCAGGAGCCTCCTAGTTTCCAGCACTCACTCATGGTATGTGCTGCAAATGAAGTAGTTAACAAAATGGTATGAATCCCTTCTACAGGAACGTCCCAGAAAGAAGCTGCCTAATCATGACCTTGTGCCAGTGTCTCCTGTCTATACCACTCTTCCCTGCAAATGGAGCTACTATGTCATCTTCCATCCTGTGACCCAGTTTGTAGGATTGTATTCTGACCTTCAGGTCCCCAGACACCAACTGAGTCATCTTGAATACATTTAAGGCACCCTGGCTCACGTGACCTGTGCTCCCTGCTGGGCTTGCTCTGCTGCTGATTTGTTCTGGAGAAGTTTTTTTACAGAAATCTACGTCTAAAGAATCATTGAGTATCCATCCTTGGTAGTTGTCTTAGTCAGGGATCCTATTGCTAAAATGAAGCACCATGATGACCAAAAACAAGTTGGGGAGGAAAGGGTTTGGCTTACACTTCCACATCGTAGGCCATTACCGAAGGAAGTCAGGTCAGGAACCCAAGCTGGGCAGGAACTGATGCAGAGGCATGGAGGGGTGCTGCTTACGGGCTTGTTCCCCATGTCTTGCTCAGACTGCCAGCCTGGGGTGGTGTAGCCCTCTTTTTAAACTATTTTATGTGGGTTTCTTATGCCTCTACCTCCCTTCTCTACTCTTTATCCCTTCTAACACATAAACACCAGGCAGAAGAGAAAGAAGGTTGGTGGGAAAAGGGGGCATAATTCTCTTTTGACTACTTCCTGCTGGATAGGGCTATTTGGTTCCTCGGGAGCAAGTCTAATCTTCATTTTCGGATATCTCCAACTTCTCATCAAACTGTATCAACAGCAACCAGGAGCAGCAGGGGAGAGCAACAGCATCCTTCTTTCTTAGAGCCCCCTCCCCGCTCCACACCCCCATCTCTCTGAGCTCTGGCATTTATTCCCTCTCCAGAGTCTTCAGAATTAAACTATCTGCAGCTGGCAAAGAGCCCCTCTCAGAGCCTGCGCGCGGCAAACAGTCTACTGCTGTGGACAATCTGAATCAGCCCCATATCCCACACCTGGGATTAATACAAGACCATGTTTACATAACATAAGTGAGTTTTTAAAGATGCCAAAACTTCCACTACTGGGTGGCACCACCACAATGGCCTGTGCCCTCCCCCATCAATCACTAAAGAAAATGCCCTACAGGTCTGTCTACAGCCTGAACTTATGGAGGCATTTTCCCACTTGAGGTTTCCCCGTCTCAGATGACTTTAGCTTGTGTCAAGTTGAAATAAAACTATCCAGCACATTAGTCCTTGTGGGGAAATGGTACTCTCCTTGAGCACTCATCAAGCAGGAGGCTCCAAAAAGTAGCAACAAGTAGTGATGAGGCTCCACCAATCTCCCCCACTTCCCAAACCCCACCAGGATTCAGAGGCATTAACTGAAAATTAATGGCTTTGAAGACAGCACAGATGGCTTGGTGACACCATCCAGTATGAACTGTAGGCATGGAATGACCTCGACAGACACATAGTTTAGGCCTTCCAAAATATGGCTACACATCAAATTAGAAAGACCAGAAGAGGGGCTGATATTTAGCTTAGTTGGTAAAATGCTTGCCTAACCTGCCTCAAGTCCTGGGTTTGATCCCCAATACCACATAAAGTATATGGTGGTGCTTGCCTGTAATCCCTGCCCTTGGAAAGTAGAGGCAGGGGGATTAGAAGTTTAGGATCATCCTTGGCTATATAGGAAATCTGAGGCCAGGATGAGCTATAGAAGACTCAGTTTCAGATGGATGGATGGATGGATGGATGGATGGATGGATGGATGGATGAACAGACAGTTAGCTAGGTAGGTAGGTAGGTGGGTAGATAAATGGATAGATAGATGTGTAGATAGATAGATAGATAGATAGATAGATAGATAGATAGATACATAGATAGATACATAGATAGATACATAGATAGATACATAGATAGATACATAGATAGATACATAGATACATAGATAGATACATAGATACATAGATAGATACATAGATAGATACATAGATAGATAGATAGTCAGACAGACAGACAGATGAAGGCCAGAAGAACAAAAACATCTCTCTTCCCACTAGAGACAACACACCAGAATAAAGTCCAGAAAGCTAAATGTAAACTGAAAACTTTACAGAGAAAAGTGGAGGCACTGCAGAGAGGGCTCAGCAGTTTAGAGCGTGAGTGACTCAGAGGACCAAGTTCTGCTCCCAGTACCCACATCCAGTGGATCACAACTGCCTGAAACTCTATCTGCAGGGACACTGGGCACCTCTGGCTGCTGTGTACACAGGTATGCATATACCCATGCACAGACACCTACAAATACACATACTTTAAAATAAAATAGATCTTAAAAACCAAAGAAAACTAAAACTGGAAGCACTGCCTTCTCTGTAAATAAACGCAGACAGGAAGGCCCAAGTTCTCTGGTGAGGAGAAGAATAGGAACCCAAGCAACACGGAATGGAAACAGGCTCTTCAAAGGTGGTCGCTGGGCTAACACAGGCACTCGCACGGCACATCTCTCCTCTCTGGGACTTACTTCAAGCCTTCAAGTCCCTTCACCAACACTAAGCTGAGCAATAACAGGTGTTCCCAGCTCCTCCTCACAGGTCCTTTTGACAAATACTTTAGGCCACCAATCAAACACGCTCTGGGTGCCCCTTTTAACTCTTCAAGTTTCAATGTTAAATCTAGACTCTCTGATCAATGGACCCATATCCAACTCAACCCATTTCATGTTCCCTCTATCAATGTCCCTCACAAATACTATAGCATGCGCTATGAAAGCCTTTGTAGTTGTTTTCTCCTTGCACCAGGCCTTATGATGGGAGATGAGGCTTCGTATTGTCTATTAATTTCAGCACCATTTGGTTGCTAAGGCAACGTGGATGGAGGCGATAGGTAGCTTACTGAAGCTTCCAGCTGGGAAGAGAAATAGCAGAGCTTTTGAGTCCTCATGCTTTATCTCTAGTACTTGCAGCCCAAACGAAAAGGTAGGCGGTGAAAGCCAGGGCACTGGTCTGAGCTAAAGTCACAGGTCAGAATTTGGCAGAAAGAACAGAACTGCTCAGCCTGAGACAAAGAGAAGAACTTCATTGTCAAAGCAAGGAAAGGTGCAGGGAGGGACAGGGTCAGTGGATGAGAGGGAAAGAACCAAAAGAGAGTACCTGAGTGGTGGGAAAGCCAAAGATTTCTTTGAAAAAAAAAAGAAAAGAAAAGAAATGCCTAGAATCAGTTTTTAAAAACAGTTTCATTAAAGTTTAACTTTTGAGGTATGCCACATGTATTTAAAGAATATAAGTCAATATATTAAATCTATCCCCACAATCTCAAACCCTTGTCCACCCAAGCAAACCCTCACTCATATTTTCTAGACTTTCATGTTGGTATGGAGTCATACTGCCTAATGCCCTTCACCCAGTGTTATCATTTTGAGATTCATTTACGTTTTAGTGGTGGGTGAATGTTTAGCTCTGACCAAAATATCTGACAGAATGATGTTAGGGTAGACATAATTATTTTGGCTTATAGTTTCAGGGGGTATCTTTAACTGTCAAGTTGACTGGTAATCTGGAAGAGCATCTCAATGGAGAATCACTTGCATTAGATTGGCCTGGGAGCCATGTCTTCAGGGGACTATTAATTAGAGAGCTAGCTGAGCATATGCTGCCTTGCCAGCCAAAAGGCAGCAAGGCACGGTCCCTTCTCTCTGCTCTTGACTATGGAGAGTAAGTCACTAGCTGTCTGAGTTCCTGCTTTGGCTTCCCCACAATGACATCGTTTCCTGGAAGTGTAAGCCAGATAAACCCTGTCTTCTCTAAGGTGCTCGTGGTCAGGAAATTTTATCACAGCAAAAAAGAAAAAAGTGAAACTAGAACAGAAGGCTTGGAGAATGGTTTCTTAGCCTCAGGCACTAGGCAGGACATCACGGGAGTAGGGAGAACATGATGGAGCCATTTCCATCACGACTCACAGGAGTCAGAGACAAGACACCCCTAAGAATCTGTCCCCATGACCTACTTCCTCAGCTGCATTCCACCTCCTAAGGTCTCCAAGACATCAAAAACTAGTGCCGCTAGATCCATCATCTGGGTAGATGAGGACACATCTCTTACTTAAATTATGAAAAGTGTCTATTAAAACCTCACCCCTTTTTATTGCAGAGAAGTATCTCATTGTAGGGATATGTCAAAATATGCTCCTCTGTTCACTCACTGATGGACATCTGGGTTATTCCCAGCTGGGGGCTATTACAAATGAAGCATGCGCTAAACATTTTTCTTCATGCTTTTGCACAGAAGCGTGTGTTATCCATTAGGTGTGGAGCAGCTGTGGCCAATGCTGAGTTCGTACATAACTGTTCAGAAGCTGTTTATTGAGGCAGTTCTCTCAGCAGTCCACAGAATTCCGATTTCTCCCTGTCCTGACCCACACCTGATATTGGCAATCTTTTTTTTTTATTTTAAATCTTTGCATGATGATGTATTAATTTGCATTTCCCTAGTAACAAGCAAATGACGGTATCTTTTCATCTGCTTGTTTACCATACATTGCCACATATGTCTTTCTTGATGAGGGATCCTTTAAGATTTTTCCACATTTTTCTTATTGTTTTGTTGAGTTTTGAGATTTATCGAGATGTTTGCACTGCCAAAATAGCTCAGTTTGGAGAGAGTTAAAATGAAGATAGAAATCCAGACCTGTTATGCAAACACTTCCTCTCAGCATGTGGCTTGAATTTTCATTTTATCGGTAGAAGCTATTGACACTAATGAAGTCCCATGTATTCTTCACTTTTCCTTTTTTTAATTTTAAAGATTTTTTTTTTTTTTACTTTTTTATTTGTGTGAGGAGCATTGGAGTGGTTGAGGGTGGAAATGCGGACATGAGTACAGGGGCCATCAGAGGCTAAAGTGAGCCTACTAATTTGGGTGCGGGGTACCAAACCTGGGTTCTCAGGGAAAGCGATACACACTCTTAACCAAAGAGCCATCTCTCCAGCCCTTTCTTTTCTGTTATTGATTATATATTTGGTGTCACAGCTTTAAAATCTTTGCACAACTCAAAGTCACAAAAATATTCTCGTATCTTTTCTTCTAGAAATTTTATACTTCTCTTTTTTACACTTAGATTTATGACTCATTTTAGTACATTTTTGCATAGGAAGGAAGTAGGGATCCATGGCTATTTTTGCCCATTGGCAACAGTCATTCCATCACCATCAGTTGAAGAGCTGGCCTCCCTCCTCTGACTGTCTTTGCACTTTTGTCAGACACAGCTGAGGACTGAGTGGATAGGCTAGGCTGAGAGTTGAGTGGACAGGGTAGGCTGAGAGCTGAGCAGACAGGCTAGCTGGTTAGGTGCTTGCCTTGCAAGCATGAAGACCTGAGTTCAGTCCCCAGAACCCAT
The DNA here is from genome assembly GCF_907164565.1 of Psammomys obesus. Classification (NCBI taxonomy): domain Eukaryota; kingdom Metazoa; phylum Chordata; class Mammalia; order Rodentia; family Muridae; genus Psammomys; species Psammomys obesus. Next base: position 13,643,062 of record NW_026596039.1, read on the forward strand.
GTGAAAAGTGTCAATCATGCTGGTGTGCACTTATAATACCTACTGCTTGGAAGGTAGAGACAAGTAGATCCCTGGGGCTCATGAGCTAGCTAGCCTGGCCTACTTAGCAAGTTCCAGGCCAGTAAGAGGCCCTGTCTCAACAAGAGATGGTGGCTCCTTAATAGCAACACCCGAGTTGACCTTTGACTTCCACCCACCAACACATGCACCTATACACATATGACTAACAAACACACCCACACGCATGCACACACTCATACCTGGATTTACCCTCTATGTAGTGTCTTTCACATTGATCCATGTCACATTGTCTTTATTACTTCCTATTTGTAGTAAATTTTCATCTAAAATAGTATAGGCCCCTAATAGCTTGATTTTTTTCCATTGCAATTTGTTTTGCTTATTCCAAGTGCTTTGCATTTCCTTGTGAGTGTTAGAACCAACATCAATTTCTATTCAAAAAACTTGATTATGAATGTGTTGAGTCTATGGATGAGTTCATTAAGAATCTGCATCTTGACAGCATTGACTCTTCCAATTCATGAAACTATTACATTTCTCCACCAAGTGGATTTTTAAAGATACTATCTGGTATGTAATACCTTTATAAAGGCATAAATGTATGCCTAAGAACACGCTGTAGTAATGTGTATTTGTGTCTGAGAACTATTGACAGGGCCAAGTTTTGTGTTTCAACATTGCTAGTGCTGACAATCTGTGTGTAGCCAAGATCAGGGGCTGAAGGGAAGGTGAGCCTCTGGGAGTCAGTCAGAACTCTGTGGTGGGCCCTCACAGACAGCACAACTGGTGGTTGAGGACTCAGGGCCCTTAGGAGAGCTTCTGGTGAGTCATAGGCTGAGAGCATCTTCCAGGAGACAGACACCCACTGCCCCACAATGCGCCTTAGATCTTACTCCCAGGACAACAAAAGCAAAGGCCTGGCCACAGTACTTGAGAACAGAGAAGACAGCAACTGGCTCCCCATTGCCTAGCAACCAACACTGCTCATCTGCCTGTCACTAATCAGCTCACTTAGAAGGCTTATAGCTGGAAGCTAGGAATAAATTTCCTGTTCTTCCTTCCTCTCTTGTCTGTTTTTCTTCCTTCCTTCCTTTCTATCTTTCTGCTCTTTCCATTTTTTTTTTTAAACAGCATCTCACTTTGTAGTCCAACTTGCATAGATTTTGCTAATCCTCCTGCCTCAGCCCTCCTACTGCTGGGAATGCAGGCATACCTCACTGTACTCAGATTTTTCTTCCTCCATCTCCCTCTTCTCCCTCTCTTTGCCCTCTTTCTTCTCTTTTTAGCTCTTTCTTTCTTTTGGAAGCTCTCTTTTTATAAGTGTAAAACCTGTGTCTTTCTAGCCATCTTCCCCTAAATTGAGAACAGCGCTTTCCTCCTGAAATCACTTGTCACACAATGCTGACACACCAGGATGAAGTTCAGCTACCTCTGCTCGCTTCCCAGGATGAAGGAAAACCTAGTGATGTCTAAAAGCTTTCAAAATTTTCCCTGCTTATGCTTTTCTTTTCCCAAAGCCAGACTCAATTTCTGAGTCAGCCAGGATAAAGGTTGGAGTTGGCATAACACAAGAATTTGATTTTGCTTTGCACTTGTTTCCCTGCTCTCCACGGAGCTTTCTGTAGTTGACACCTTCCTCGATCCCTGCAGAAACTGAGGGATAAGACAGTGTTCAGACCCTCCAGCCAGGACTTAGAGCTTTATACCAACAGAACAAAATGAGGGTATGAGCCAGGCTCGGTGCCCTGTGCCTAATCCTAGTACTCAGAAGGCTGACACAGGAAGATCTCAAGTTCAAGAAATTATTCTAGTTACTTGTAAAAGAAAAGCATCCTTCCCTCAAACCCTGTGCAGAATAAGCCTTACTGGAGCTAGCTAACAGGAGTGTGAATAGTGGCTCTATGAGCCAAAAATTCATGAAGACAGGCACTTTATACATACTGTGTTCACAGCTCTTTCAAATGTTTTAACCTATTCAACTTGTTCCTTATCAGTAACATGCTAGGAAACATAGAAAATCATTGAGATGCATAGCTAACATAGCAGAAAAATTCAGTGTTCACTAAACATCTTCAATTTTCTAGCCTAAAGTTTAGGGTGAGGTCATGTGACTAATGTTGGCTAATGATCGGATTGTGAGTCAGAGTCTTCCTCCATCTTTTTATTCATCTGCAGCAGACACCGTAGGAACCTGTGTGTCAGGCGGCTTTGCTATATGAAACTGGACAGCCAGACTCATACTAGACTTCGTGTAAATGACAAACAAGCCTTTCTGTGTGCAGTCACCACAGCAGGGGGGGGGGGGGTGTCTATTCCTATGACTCACCTCAACGAAGGTAGCCAGACATGGACTTGCAGCTTGGAAACAGCGCCAAGGCCTAGTGGGCCACCAGGAGGAGCAGCAGCCAGAAAGAGCTTTGAATCTGAAGGTAACCTGGAGGTTACATAACCTCTTTGCCTTAATCTCTTTTTTTTTTTTTTTTTTCTTTTTTTCTTTTTTAGGCACTAACAGTGATATTGAACTCACAGACACCATTCAGAAAACCAAAACCATGACCAAAGGTCATGGAAGCGGCCTCTGTGTGGTGACTATAAAATGAGGCCTGAAGCAGGAATTTCAGAACCCCCTCTCCATGAGACCATTATCACCGTTGCTCATGTGCGTCCAGCTGCAGATTGAAAGCCTAGGCACCTCTGCCTGCCCTTTGGCAGAACCCACATAAGGAAACTTTCCTCCCAGAGGTGTGCTGGATTCCTATCCCGGCCGCGGGGTTGACATTGAAACAGTTCCGCAACAGGAAGAACCAGGCAGGAGGCGGCTGCCTGCTCGCGCTGACAGGAATCCCTCCTTCAGCAGGAAGACTGGAGGTGGCTTTAGTGGATGCACTGTTACGTAACACTGTCTCCCTCCGAAATGTGCCCTGTCAGAGATGGCTGCTGCATCCCACAGACAAACGCGTAAAGCTCCCTCCGAGGCTCCAAGCTTTCCTTGGATTTGCCTGGGAGCCCTCACAAAGAATGTAGCAGGGAAGAGCTCTGGGGCTGGTGGTCTCCCAGAACAGAGCTGCTGGCTTCTCCCAGGAGAATCCGTAAGTGGCAGCTTAACCATGTTCCCTTCACCGAGGACTGCTCTTCAGGTGGGTGGAGCCGAAACGTCTATTTAGAGCTAATTGCTAAAGGAGTGAAGTGAGTGCTGAGAGCAAACGCAGGAAGAAACAGCTGGGCAGCACATTAGTCTCAGCGTAGCGGAGAAAGATTGTCCGACAGTTTCTGCTTCACAGAACTCAGGCATTTAGAATTCTTTCAGATGTCGGATACAAAGTCCTTTTGACATGTACGCCCAAATGATGGTCTCAAGTGACAGGAGCAAGCAAGAGTGTGTCAAATCCAACGCTGCCCTTTGCTATTCTGCCTGTGCGGCACACCAAGGCTGCCTAAAGCTCACTGTTGTCGCAGAAAGGAAACCAGCTTTCAAGAAGCACAGATGCCTAGGAAGAGACCCAGCTGAGTATCGTCTGTATCCACATTGGTTAGTCTAGAGGCATGTTCTTACAGGGAGAGCCTGGCTTGTGACCGTCCTGTCACCCACTGTCTGCACCCAGGCATGCAGTTCCTAATATATATGCACAAGGCCAGGACAAGGGGGCAATTTCCTGTTCCACTATACGGCAACCTTCTCACCTAGAAGCCAGAGGCTCAGCTGTCATTCTGCCTCTAACTTGCACTGCCAAATGCAACCTGAATGGGCCTGGCTGAACAGTGGGCTGAGCCTGTGATTCAGAAAAGGAAAGATAAGAACAGAGCGACAGGAAAGATGTCCTAGGGTGTTTTGCCCAAACATACTTATTTATTTAAACTGGAAGTCTACCTGTGATAAAGCCACTGAAACATTGCTAATATGTTGAGAATGACCAGGTTAGGCCCTGCAGAGATGGTCTGGGGAAAGAGCTTGCTACAGTAAGGCATGGATCTGAGGTCAAATCCCAGAATCCACATAGGGCGGAGCACAGGAGAAGACGAGGACTAACTAACACTCAAGGTAGGCTTCTTGCCTCCATGCTTGTACCATGGAGCAGGAATACACACACACAGAGAGAGAGAGAGAGAGAGAGAGAGAGAGAGAGAGAGAAAGGTTAGAGGACATGTGAGGACCTAGAGGTTACAGTTGAAGGTCATCACTAGAAATTGATACTTTGATACCTGTTCAAACTGGCCCATGGGGGTGCTCTCAGTCAGTCTGCTGTGTAAGCAGTACCTGGCCGAGCTGGCGTGTGCCACACCATTTCTCTGTTAGTGCCCGTTACTGGCCGGAGCACTCCATGCACACTTCTGTACCATCCAACACAAAGGCCAGAAGGGGCAGGGGCAGCACTCAGGCACCAGGAGTTGTCCTCTTACTCACAGGCTATGAATTCAGGCTTCCCTGAGGAAAGCTACCCAGAGCCATGGAAGACGAGGAGGAAGGTCGTGGAGCTGACCCTGGCCTTAGCAGAGGCTATCTTGAGGCATTACTGATAACAGAGGAGTCATTTCGAGATGTTCAGCCCTTGCTCCCTCTGTTGATTCCAGTGTGACATCTGCAGAGCACTAGCTGACATCAACGCCCACAATCACCTTCCCTTCTGGGGCCGCCATTCCAACTGAGGAGTATAAGACAGAAGGCTGCTGGGGAAAAAAATAAAGCAGAAAATGGGTTGCGGCGGTTACTATTTAAGACAACGGTTAGTGACGCCCCTTGTTAGAAGAGCAGAATGTTTCAGAAATGCAGCAAAGCAGAATCTGAGCGTGGTCCTCAGGTACCAGAAGTCTAGGGGAGGAAACACATGGCCCAACAGATAGTTGAAGAGCAATAACCAAAGGCCTGGTGTCTGGGATAAAAGCAGAGCTACATGTACATGCAAAGTCACAGAAAGCCCTCTTGGCTGTTTTCTAAACAGAGCAGGCTCTAGCAAGGATCACCAGCTTACTTGTTTAAAAAGGTGTTTCCTAAATTTCATCCCAGATCTACTGAAAGGGGCTCTTCAATAAAAAGTCTTCAAATCACTGTGCATGTGTGCATGCGTGCGTTGTGTGTGTGTATGTGTGTGTGTGTGTGTGTGTGTGTGTGTGTGTGTGTGTGTGTGTGTAGGCCTAAAGCTGATGTCAGGCATCTTCCTCAGTCACTCTCCACCTTAGGCTATGAGACAGGCTCTCTCGTTGAACCTAGAGTTTGTCAATTTGACTGGCAGACTGTTAAGTCCCAGCAAAGTTCCTGTCTCTACTGCCCAGCCCTAGGCTTGAACCACCATGCCTGTTTGTTTTTTGTTGGTGTTTTTAATATGGGTTCTGGGGATGCAATTTGCACAGCAAGTACTTTCCTGACTGAGCCATCTTCTCAGCCTTTAAACTGGAATTAGTATTCTCTCAGCTTTAACTTCTTAAATGTGTATAGGTGTTTGGCCTGCATCTGTATCTTTGCACGACTTGCATGCCTGGTGCCCATGGAGACCTGAAAAGGTGTCAGGTACCCTGAAAATGGAGTTACAGATGGCTGTGAGGCCCCTCATGAGACCAAGAGTATCCAGAGCTTGTAAACACTGAGCCTTCTGTCTCTTCAGCCTCTAAACTGAAATTCTCACTAAGTCCTCCCCTAGCTCTTATTGGCCTGGATATAGGGTAGTGGGACCTAATTCCAGACTCATTTGAGCTGACTGTCCTGCTTTCTCAAGCCTCCTCATTCAACACATACTCCTCATGTCTCTACACCTGGCCTGCAGGCTTCCGCACCCCCACCCCCACCCCCACCACACAGACACACACACACCTAGCAAGTCTGCCTGTAACCTTATGTAACCTTCGCTCTCAGAAGTATCCCCGCAAATCAGCCGATTTCTACCAGCTGAAATCAAACATGCTCTGTTTCTCCTTGTTTTCTTTTTATTGGTGATGTGGGCTTATGTCTGCAATGTGCTCTATGAAGGAATGATGGCACATTGTGGTGATGAAATGGGTGGAGGAAAGGGGAGAGGATCCATCTGGGAAGAAAGATTGGAGTACTGAATAGAAATTGTTAAGGGTCAGAAAATCATGCCTGGGTCAGAAAACCACTTGGCGGACTGTGTTAGAAAGCGCCTTAGTGAAGAGACAAGTGGAATGTCCTCCTAAGCATCCTTAGGAGTGCTAGCCAAAGCTGCCTGAGTGAAGAGCAACTGGATGGTATCGATCCTGTGTGTGCTATGTGAGCAAGCTAGTGATTAGGTTTCACAACACCAACTCAGGCTTGCCACAGCTTCCCCGTTGGGGAACTGCTCTCCATGTTGGGTGCCTTGGCTTAGATAGTCCAGAAAGGATTAGTGAGAAATTCTGTTGCAATTGCTTGTTGAAGCAAAAAGGAAAAAAAAAAAAAATGGGGGGGGAGGAGAGAGAGAGAGAGAGGAGAGACAATGCCAAAAATGAAAACTCATTTTAGCTCTTCTATTAAAACCAGATGTATTTTAGGCACTGTTTCTAGGCAACTGCATAATGGTAATATTCTTGAATCTTTTTTTTTTTAAAGACTCACAACTGTCAGAGTCAGTAAAGGTCAGAAGGTGATTATAAAGTAATAAGGAGGACGTGCAAGAGCAGCCTCGCTCCAGGGGGCTTGGGAAGCACCAACATTTTATATTTTGCCTTCATTTTCAGAAACTCTGAAATTGCAGTGCCCCCTTCAGCAAGTCTCTTGTGCCATCAAACCCGAACGGGGCATTGGCATGGAACCTGGCACTCTGTCATCACAGCTCTCAAATCACGCCTTAAGGATCGATGCCGTTCCCACCACACGTGTGGCCCTGCTCCACTTCAGAAGGGTGGGCAGCAGACTTCTAAGAATGTCTCAGAGGCACCAAACAACCTTACACCTGCCAATTGCCTTGCAGAGCAGACCCAAGGCTCAGTATAAAGAAACTGGACTCAGAGAAATGGGGTAGAATGGAGAAGGGGGAGGAGACAGCGACATTACAGATCGGAAGTGTGTAGATATGGCTAGCTTGGCATAAGACAGGCCTGCTCTTCGTTGTACTGACTTTGTTATTAAGTTCTGTGTGACCCCAAAACAGAAAGAAGACGAACATTTGCTGAGTTCCTCAAGCGCTTTCTTTGCTAAGCAGGTCCTGTGTTCAGATTCCCTATCAGTCCACGTTCACAGTTACAGATAGAAGAGTCCTGGTTTACAGAGGAAAAGGCTGGGTCTGAGAGCAGTTAGAGTGTGTCTAGCTCCCTCGCTTGCTATGTATTCAGAAGTCCCCATCTTTACAAGGCTCTGTATAACATTATATGAGGTAATCTGTGGGAAGATACAGCAATTCTGGACATCCCTGAGCTGCCACCCTTCAGAAGGAAGGGCAAGTCCTTGCCTGGCCTTCAGTGCTTGGACTGCCTGGCAAGTCCCTTTCCCACTCTCCCACTCTCCCACTCTTCCACCTCCAGCAAGCCCTCCCAGTCCTGCTTCGACGGTGGGCCACTGTCTACTCCTGGAATGCTCACCTGCGGTACCCACCACCACAGACCATCCTAGTTAAGACAGCAGCCCTTCATTCTCCTCTCGACACCCTCATCCATCCATAGAACTAACCATCATAGAAAACACCCTGTGGGTTCTAAAAAGGTATTTTGTTTGTTTGTGTGTGAGAGAGAGAGACAGACAGACGTGTGGGGGGGTGCCCCCTAAGATCAGAATAGGACATGAGATTCCTTGGAGCTAGGGTTACGTGGAGTTACAGGGAGTTGTAAGCTGCCAGACATGGGTGCTAGGACCCAAATTCGGTTTCTCTAGAAATACTCTTAATCATCAATTCATCTTTCTGGCCTCCATCTTGTGTTTTTACCTCCTACTCTCTGGACACATTTTTTTAAAAAGCTGCAAACACACCCATTCATTAGCTTGTCCTAGCTGAGGCCCCACCCAGATGTTTAAGAACTGTTAAATGAATACTTGTATTTCTTCTTTCCTCTCTCCCTTCCTTTACCTTTCAAGGTCACATACCTTATTAGATCTGAAGTCTTTGACCTTCCTAAGGGTAAAAAAAGAGGAAAGTTCTAGCTGTCAGTGATAACCGAACAACTGAAGGGCTCTAAGACGAAAGCATGCCCCTGACTTCAGGGTCTCTCTCCAGGCACTGCCACTCCATGCTGAATGAGATATGTCTGTAACTTTGTTTCCTTTCCTTTGCCACCTCCGTTTTTAAAATGTCCTTGAGGCTTGGGTTGTAAGAAGGCATTCATTCTGTCTCCCAATATTTTAGTTCAAGTGTTTCTAGATGACACACAGAATATGCTCACTGCTGCAGCCGATGGTCATCAGCGACCAATCCAGCATGCTATAACATGGTAGAGCCTAGAGGGAACTATATCTTAGAGGTCCCCCAAAGGAGGTTCAGAGAAGGCATTTCATCTCAGGGATGCCTAGCTGTGCTGGTAGATAACCAAGAGTGAGCTGTCCGAGAAGGGGTAGGAAGGTGCTCCAAGTAGATGTGGTTATGAAGCAGCAAGAGACAGACAGTAACTGTAAGTGGCTTTGTTACTAACTATAGGCAGTGGAGCCTAGTGTTTCTTGTATGTTATAAAAGGACTTCGGTTTTACTTGTGAAAACTCAGCTGATCCAATTTGTGTTCGAAAGGCTTGTTTGTGTGCAGGACAATTGTATTCCAAACTTACTAAGGATAGCAAAGAGGAGCTGGGCATGGTGGTGCATGCCTACAATCCCAGCACTCAGGAAGTTGAGGCAGGAGGACTGGTGTATGTTTGAGACTATGATGTTAGAGCCTGTCTCTCCTTAGTTGAGGAGAGGTGTTTCAGTGGGTAAAACACTTGCTGTAACTGCATGAAGACTGGACTTCCCTCCCTAGTGCCTACCATGCAAAGCTGGGTGGACGTGCCTTCCCATCCTTTACCCCACAGCTAGGAAGCAGAGGCAGGGTCCCCAGGGAAGGCGGGTCAGCTAGGCTAACAGAACCAGTGGGCTCTCTGTTCAGTAAGAGACCCTGCCTCGGTTTTTAAGTAGAAGCCGTCGGGAAGTGCACATGGCATCAATTTCTGGCTTCTACAAGTCTGTGCAGAACACACACTCGAACACGCCTGTGCCCAACACATGCAGATCTACACATGCTCATGCCCATCTCACACACACACACACACACACACACACACACACACACACACACACACATCAACACTAAAAACAAACAAGCAAAACAAAACAACAAAACATTCAAGGAAGACTTGAGATTTTTTTAAAAGTTCTTGAGGAAGAAGGAATTTCCCACCCACATGCCCTTTTGGGAAGTTGACAAGAGAGAACACACAGGCCTCAGAAACCAAGAGGATACCTGAGAATGAAGAACTTATCCTGGAGAGGCCATGGGTTCTTCCTCTGACTGTGGGTGGCAGTAGTAAGCCCAGGCTGCCAGCTTCCAGAGACCAGAGAGTCCCCAGGCAGGAGCATCTATTTTGAGGTTGCCTTAAAACCAAATTCACAGAAAGAACCACATGTTGACGTCAGTTCTAATCACAAGGACTTGACTGACCCACTTCTCAGGGACTTTCCAGGCCAGAAGTTGGCTCTTGGAAGCACACTGTTCATGGCTGTTTATGAATTATCAACAGAATCATCCAAAACAAATTAAAACAACTTTTAAATCCTGGTAAACAGACAGCAATCTGGAGATTTCACATTAAAAATTGGGCTCCAGCTCCTGGTGGAGGAGAACCCGAGAACAATGGTTCAGCTTTCTTTTTGTACACAGCAGGCTGGGTGAGACAATGACTGCAGCCTCTCCCCACTGCTGCCTACGCTTCCTCTTAGGTGATCTCATTTGCCAGCCACTACCTTTAAGAAATTCGATGACTGCTGAATCTTCAGAAACTGACCTGGAACATCTTTGGATACCCTATCACCCCATTTCCAGTCTGAGTTTATCAGGTTATCTAAATTTAAAAAAAATGTTTAAAACTATTGAATCTTGCCAAAGCATTTTCCCTGGGTAGATTACTCAATGTCAATAAAAGCTAGGCATTTAAGAGCAGAAACTGTAATACAAAATACAGGAAGACAGGAGGGGAAATGTGGATTAGGATAGGAAAGCACTCCCAAAAAATCAGATGTAAGGCCTAAATAGCAACTGGACTATTTAACGAAAGGGAAGACATGGAAAGTGACAGGGTGGGGCCTGGAGCAGGAACTAAAAGGGAATGATCTCTCAGCAGGAAGTTGGTGGGGGATGGGGGTTTTGGGTAGACAGGGAAGGATTCTTCTCCCTATCAAGCCACATAGGCTAATGCTTAACAGCAAAACATTAATATCTATGTACATATCCATCTTACTAGTAATTATACTTAGCATGCCTGGTAGTTTGAATGAGGTGTTAAGTTAACTTAAGCAGGGTAAGCTTTTTCAGCTCAAAATTAGTGCCCCGGTAAAAGAAATAAAAGCGATGGAATGTTTCACCCAGATGGTTTGGCTATTTATCACCTACAAACATTTTGAAAACACTGAAATATTTTTCAGCCTTTTCTGTGTGGTTGCATTAGGTGATGACTGCTGATTTGCTGGTTTCCTGTTTGGTTTTTCCTTTGCTCTCTCTCTCTCCAAACAACTTTTGGCCTTGAAAGGGTGCAGTTGATCCACAGAACTGGGACTTGGGGGCAGGAGGAGTTGGGTAATAGTTGGAAACTTGAGAAAACCAACAGGTGGTTTTATAGTCTACAACCTGTGATTCCTCCTTTTATCTCGGTCCTCTCAATAAGCTCTGAGTTTGATGGCGGGTATCTGAGGCACACACTCACACTGCACACATCAAGATGAGACTACCTCCCCTCAAGTACTGGATTTCACTGGAGCTGTGGAAGAGTTCACACTGCTTGATTACTACACACTGCGAATTAGTCTCCAGTTGGCTAAGACACAGCAGTGGGGGAAAATCCAGGAAACTCTACTTCCTGAGGCCACTCTCTCTGCCCTCTACAATGCAAGAAACTTGTGTATCCAGCCGGATAATAAGGTGCATGGCAGGCTGCAGTACGGCAAGGCCATGAACACTTCCCTTTCATTTTGTAAATTCTAGTAGTGTTCCTCTACAGGACCCCAGTGGCATCAGGCTGCACATAAACCTCTCTCCAAACAAAGGACTAAGTTTCTCTTCCCTTAGTGACAATCAAGTATGGGCAGTTTCTATGCACTTGTATTCCAGTTGCATCCTGGTAGGAGGACTGGTCTATCCTGAACCAGTCTTGGGAGCAAGCATAATAAAACAAACTACCATCGCAGTGAACCAAGGAGAATTCCCTGTTTAAGAATTTATAAGCAGCCATGCATCTGATTGAAATCAAATGCATCCTGGGAGATGACACAACAGTGATCAAAAGATTAGAATTCAAAACAGAGAACTACCTGCACCATGCCCCTTAGCAACCAGTTCCGCCTTCTCTTGAATCCATTAGAGCAAGTCCCAAGTATCTCGGTAGGTCACTGCAGTGGCTTCTTTCTCATTTACACTACCGCTTCACTTTTGAATCTTCTGAATAAAGTCCTTCCCAACTTTGCAATCTGTGTGAGCCTTTATTTCAAGTCCTTGAAAAGAAGCCAAGATCCTTGGAAACATCTGACTCAGACCCTGAATACCAGTAACAACTGGACTTTTTAAAAAGGCCCAGGAGCTGTCACTTTCTGTTTCGCAATTCAAACTTCAGAAGAACACATCACTTTAAGTAACTGTGTACAGGAAGGAGTATCATTAGGCACTTTCTGTGGGTTGTGAAGGACACAGCTCCCTTCAGTGAGCAGTTAGAGCATGCTGACTCTCACAACAGAATAGTGGGGATAGGAAACCCTTCCAGGGTTGTTTAAATCTCTACCACAGTGCATTAGCTGACACTCAAAGAATAGTTTTGTCTATTGGACATGGTACAGCCCATGATCATACTTCAAAAGTAGAGTAGGCTGTTAAGAGGGTTGTACAAAATATTTTTGAGCATAACTAAAAATATGTAGAGTCCCATTATCCCTTTAAAACCATGTTTCCATATAGTAGTTTTTTTTGAATGATTAGGAAGAAGAATGTGGCTTGAAATAACCAACACTGCATTAAAAAGTCAACAATTTCTACTTCTATTTTTGATCACAGGAGCTTCCTCTTTGTTCACTTTTCTTCATGGTACCACACCTTATTTTTTTTCTTTTAATAAAAGGTCAATGAATTCATTCTAGCCCATTCCCAAGCAACATGAAGCTGTTTTTCATCACATGCTTCCTTGTTTAGAAAATTCAAATGGCTTCTTGAGGATTTAATATGTGTGGCTATCAGGATATTTCTTTAATGTAAAATATAATTAAATACTTCCACTATCAACAATATTCATTAAATTGGTATTACCACAATCCCTTTATGTGTTTTCCTTTTAAAAATGACAATGACCAACTTATTAGAAGTCAAAGCATCAATTCAGTTCATGCATCACATGATCAAGCCTAAAGCCTATGCTTCAATACCTAAGATTTAGATTTTTGTCAAGAAGCATAGCTTGTCATGGTACACACACTTATGATACTAGTAGCTGGGAGATGAAAGAAAGAGGCCAGCTCAGGTAAATGAGACATTCTCTCAAAAATACAAAAAGATTAAAATAAAAAAATAATGTCCAGTAATTGCAAGTGATACGGTGCTTGGCAGGCAGCAATGTTTACACGTACCATCCTTAAACTTAATTAGAACTCTGTCCAGAAGCTATTACTACTTGAGTGAGGACATAATTAGCTGAGGGATTGGGGGAAAGAACCTGAGGCACTGCAGGATTGAACAACTACCTCTACATGGGACCCTGCTGAGGAGACCCTGGCAGGCCTTAGATAACCATCGTGCAACTTTCCACAAAAGAAAGACTTGTACAAAGATTTATTTAACTCACTAATGAGAAGAGGCACAAAGCTTAACCAAAAACCATGAGAAACAGATACACAAAGTCATCGAGAAAAAAAAACAAAAAACATCATCAGAATATTGCAGAAGATACAAAACCAGGTAACCATATGAAAGCTTAACCTCTGTGAGTTTCATCTTCTGTGGACACAGAATATCTATAACTTACCTGTCTTTCTAAAGTTAGCATGCAGCTGCAAGATTGGGGTACAAATCAACAGTACATAGCAGAGGTTGAAGCTGTCTTCTCATAGGCCAGCACCTTTTTCTATACAGAGCACAACAGCAAACACCTTCTAGTCCCTAGGCTGCTTGGTCTCTGCTGCTTCTGTCCAAGTTGTGATGTTGCAGTGCGGAAGCAGTTACGGGCAAAACTCAATCAACATAAGCTGGATTTCCATGGAAAAGGATCAGCAGGACCATGAGATAGCTTGCCAGCCTTCATCAAAGACTTCATCATCATCAGAAAACACAGTCAAATCTGTATGCCAGCTCTCAAGAGACAACATAAATGTCAAGTCTTTAAAGAAGGAGACTGAAGACGAAATCAGAAGATGGAAAGATCACCGATCTCATGAGTCCATTAGATTAACATAGTAAAAACGGCCATCCTACCAAAAGCAATCTACAAATTCAGTGTAATCCCCATCAAAATTCTAACACAATTCTTTATAGAAATTGAAAGGACAATTTTAAGCTTCATATGAAAAAAACCAAAAACCCAGGATAATTAAACAATCCTGAATAAGAAAAGAACTGCTGGATGTATCACCACCATCCCTGATTTTAAGCTGTACTACAGAGCTTAATATAAACCCCATGGAATTGCCATTACAAACAGACACATTAATCAATGGAATCAAATTGAAGACCCAGACATGAATCCAAATACATATGAAAACTGATTTTTAATAAAGAAGCCAAACACACACACACATACTGGCAAAAAATATTATCTTCAACAAATGGCGCTGGTCAAACTAGATGTCTGAATGTAGAAGATATAGTGCAAATCTAGCCAAATTTATCACTCTGCAAAAACCTCAAGTCCGATTGGATCAAAGGCCTCAACATAAAACCAGAGACACTGAACCTGATAGAACAGAAAGTGGGGAATCACCTTGAGTTCATTGACAAAGAACATCAATAGCTCAGACAGTAGGATAAACATTTAATAAATGGGACCTCATGAAACTGAGAAGCTTCTGCACAGCAAAGAACACCATCAACCAGACTAAGCAGCAGCATACAAACTGGGAAAAGATTTTTACAAACTCCACATCCAATAGAGGATTAATATACAAAATATATAAAGAACTCATGAAACTAGATATCAGAAAAAATAGTCTAGTTTAAAAATGGAGTACAGATCTAAATAGAAAATTTTCAATAGAGGAATCTCAAATGGCTAAGAAACACTTAAAGAAATGTTCAACATCCTTAGCCATCAAGAAAAATGTAAATCAGAACTACTTTGAGATTCCATCCTACACTTGTCAGAATAACTAACTAAGATCAATAACACAAGTGACAGCTCTTGCTGGCAAGGATGTGGAGCAATGGGAACACTTCTTCATTGCTGTTGAGAGTACAAATTTGGGGTCTGGAGAGATGTGTCAGAGGTTAAGAGCACTGGCTGCTCTTCCAGAGGTCCTGAGTTCAATTCCCAGCAACCACATATAATGAGATATATAATAACCATCTATAATGAGATCTGGTGCCCTCTTCTGGTGTGTAGGCATGCAGGCAGAGTACTGTATAAATAATAAATAGGTAGAGAAATAAATAAACTGTATCTCTGAGAGTACAAATTTGTACAGCCACTATGGAAATCAATATGGTGGTTCTCAGAAAGTTGGAAACTGATCTACCCAAAGACCCAGGTATACCACTCTTGGGTATATACCTAAAGAGTGCCTCATCCTATCACAAGGACACTTACTCAACTATTTTCAAATGTCCCTCAATAGAAGAATGGATAAAGAAAATGTGATACATTTACACAATGGAGTTATTAAAAACAAAACAAAAAATATCATCCTGAGTGAGGTACCCCAGTCTCAGAAAGACAAATAATGATATTTACTCACTTATAAATGGATATTAGCCATTAAGGAAATGATAGCCAACCTATAATTCATAGGCCCAGAGAGGTTAGGTAAATAGAAGGGGTCTATGGCAGATGCCTGGATCTTCCTGTGAAAGGGAAATACAATAGATTTTTTTAATTTTTTTATTTTTTAATATTAGTTACATTTATTGACTTTGTATCCCAGCTGTGTCCCACTCCCTCATTCCCTCCCAATCCTACCCTTCCTCCCTCATCTCCTCCCTACCCCTTTCCAAGTCCACTATACGGGAGGACCTCCTCCCCTTTCATCTGACCCTGGTTTATCAGGTATCTTCAGGACTGGCTGCAAAGTCCTCCTCTGTAGCCAAGCAGGGCTGCTCCTCTCTCGGGGTGGGGGGGTGTCAAAGAGCCCGCCATTGAGTTCATGTCAGAAATAGTCTCTGTTCCCCTTACTAGGGTACCCACTTGGATACTGAGCTACCATGGGCTACATCCAAGCAGAGGTTCTAGGTTATATCCATACATGGTCCTTGGTTGAAGAAACAGTCTCATAAAAGACCCCTGTGCCCAGATATATTTGGTCCTTGTGAAGCTCCTGTCCTCTCCAGGTCATACTAACTCCCCCTTCTTTCATATGATTCCCTGCACTCTGCTGAAGGTTTGGTTATGAGTCTTAGTATCTGCTTTGATACACTGCTAGGTAGAGTCTTTCAGAGGCTCTGTGGTAGGCTCCTGTCCTGTTACTTGTTTTCTCCTACATCCAATGTCCATCCCATTTGTCTTTCTAAGTGAGGATTGATCATCTTACCCCGGGTCCTCCTTCTTGTCTATCTTCTTTAGGTGTATAGATTTTAGTATGTTTATCCTATCTTATAGGTCTATCTAAGTGAGTATATACCGTATGTGTCTTTCTGCTTCTGGGATACCTCACTCAGGATGGTCTTTTCTAGATCCCACCATTTGCCTGCACAGGAGACAACTTCCTGAACAGAACACCAACAGCACAGGCTCTAAGAGCAACAATCAATAAATGGGACCTCATGAAACTGAAAAGTTTCTGTAAAACGAAAGATACTGTTGTCAGAACAAAACAACAGCCTACAGACTGGGAAAGGATCTTCACCAACCCTATATCTGACAGAGAGCTGATATCCAGAATATATAAAGAACTAAAGAAGTTAAAAAGCAACAAATCAAACAATCTGATTATAAAATGGGGTACAGAGCTAAACAGAGAATTCTCTGTAGAGAAATATAGAATGACAGAGAAACACTTAAAGAAATGCTCAACATCCTTAGCCATCAGAGAGATGGAAATCAAAATGACCCTGAGATTTCCCCTTACTCCCATCAGAATGGCTAAGATCAAAATCTCAAGTGACAACACATGCTGGAGAGGTTATGAAGAAAGGGGAACCTGCCTCCATTGCTGGTGGGAATGCAAACTTGTACAACCACTTTGGAAATCAATCTGGCACTTTCTCAGACAATTCGGAATAGTGCTTCCTTAAGATCCAACTATACCACTCCTAGGCATATATCCAAAAGATGCTCAAGTACACAACAAGGACATTTGCTCAACCATGTTTGTAGCAGCTTAATTTGTAATAGCCAGAACCTGGAAACAACCCAGATGTCCCTCAGTTGAGGAATGGATACATAAATTGTGGTAATTTTACACAATGGAATACTACTCAGCAATTAAAAACAAGGAAGTACAAGAGATTTTACAGGTGGACTGGAGGCAAGCAGGGATAGGAGCAGGAAGGATCAGGTGGTGAGACTGGGGGATGGAATGGCAGGAGAGAGTGTAAAGAAACTGTATCCAGATTTATGGGGATATTTTATTGGGTTCTTTGCCTACCTCCCTACACCACCCCTTTCCCTTCCAACCACCCAACACTAGGTAGGACAGAAAAAAAAGAATAGAGGGGAAATGGGACGTAGATCACTTTAAACTGCTTCCTGCTGATTAGGGGCATCCAGTTCCTTGGAGCAAGTCCAATCTTCATCATCAGGGATATCTCAACACAAGTTAAATAGTTACACACTATCAAATCTCTCAAGAAAACTTTGCTACTTTTCCTGACTCCTATTAAGTTAGGCTGCAGGCTCCATACCTAAGTCTACATTTAGCTTAAGTCCCATCTACAACAGGTGATTGCCACAGAGCCAAAGGATTAGAAGCGTATTCCTTACAGGTTCTGGTTAGCTCAGACACTTATTTCACAGGCACTGTGGGCTAGAAATCATGATAGATACTGCAGTTACCAAAGTGAATACAACAGTGTTCATTCTCAAAAAGAGCAGGTGTTAGTAGATCAAGGAAAATGTCGATGTGATCAATAAGCCGTGATTCAGCTACGTGCCCCAAGGTGGACATAGTAAATGCTCTGCAGGCAGTACAGTAGGTCAGTCTAGTGGTGCACAGGTGAGTGCCACACACTGCTGCCTAGATGCTCTGAACGGCTGGAACAATTCCGAAAAGGGGTAATTTACAGTCATCAGATGTTTATTAGGCTCATAGTTCTAAGGGTATGTTCAAGGTCAAGGGTCCAAAGAGTAAAGGAGTGCAAGACAGAGGAAAGAGGAGCTAGAGCTTAGCCTTGCATAAGGGACCATTGGCAATATAAAGTCATTAACCCACATCACAGCAGAATCTATGATCTCAATGGCTTTCCCAAAACTGGTGCCAGGCTGGGTAGTAGTAGATGCCTACGATCGCAGCATCGGGGAATTGAAGGCACAAGATTCATTGCAAGTTCAAGGCAGCCTCTTCTACATGGTGAATTTCAGGCCAGGCAGGAAGACCCCACCCTCAAATACCAAACAAACAAACAAATGTAAAGCTTACACTGTTGTAGAAAGGATTAACTTTGAACATTGGAAGACATATGTTCAGAAATGGTCAACAAGGAGCATTAGATGGCAAACAATGCTACTTTGTCAGATAAGCAAATGAGCTGAGAAAAAAAAAGACAACTGAGAAGCCTAGGGGACATTTCACTGCTGTCAGCTATGCAGATGTCTAGCAGATTACAATTCTCCCTGTTTCAGTGCAGCTATAACCACGTACTTGTATGCTAATGATCAAACCTTCCTCCGGCCATGTGGTTATCTAATTTTCAGTTTCCAGGATGTTATAAACAGAAAAAAATATCTGATAAGAATAACTTGATATGTGACGTGCTGACACTGAAGGAATTCCTGCTGCTTCTTTGCCAAAATCATATTTCTAGTCGTTGATATTTCTCTAACAGGAAACCCCATCTTTATGTCTTCCTGTGGTCTACACTTAATCTCACACACTCTTTTCAGAAGTGAACATATAGCACACTATTTCCAGGTTTTAAAGCACATTAAGTTATCCCATAAACAGAAAGAGCCATATGCACAAACTCCATTCCAAAATGTGCTTTGTCACAGAACTCCAGGCAGTTTAAGTAGAACCATTAAAAAGAGTGGCAAAAGGAAGAAGATGTTTCAAAGAACGGGGGGAGGTGGAGTATCAGTGCATTGCCACGTGGCCACCATGGGATACTTTCCACCAGGAAAACGGGAAAGCCGTCCCTAAAGACAAGAATGAGAGTGTGCTAAGGTTTCAGAAATTCTTAGAATAGTTCTCTTAAAAAAAAGTGTTTCTAAAGCATTTACATAATTGCAGGTTTATCTGTGAAATTCAAATATAATATTAAGTATTAGCACACAGCCAACAATTATAGAGTACACCATCAAAAGAAGAGGCTTGTCTGAAGACACAGAATTACTAAGAAAAGGAAACCAGCCTTACACAGCATTGAAAGAGAACCTATACTTACTCCCTTTCAATCAATAGTCAAGAAAAAAAAAAACTGGTATGAACTAAAGAAACAAACCGTCATAATATAGTCAACACAGGTACTTCCAAATATAATGCAAGGTGAACAAGTAGTCTCTCTCAAAAAGCTCAGGATGCTGTCTGCTTCCAAAGTCCAGTATCTCTTTCTGGAGTGTGTGCCACTTGCTGTGTGCCTGACTCAGCCACCACTTTGTAAGAACTCCAGGCCACACTATGGGTGTTCCAACCAACACGCCCTGCCAAAAGCCATAACTAACCCCTGCCAGCCACCCAGTCATGAGGACTAAGACTATACAGATGATTCTACCACAGCTGGCTAGTTTTCATTAATTTGAGTCACCTGGGGCAAGGGACACTCAGTTGAAGTGTTGAAGAATTGCTTTCATCAGACTGGCCAGGGGAGGGGAGTCATTTTGTAACTACTAATTGATGCAGGAAGGCTAGCCCACTGTAAACAGTGTCATTCATAGGCGGGTGGGCCTGGGCTGTGTAAGAAAGGCAGCTAAACAAATCAGGAAGCAATCCCTCCAAGGTTTCAATTCCTGCCTCCTGGTTCTTGCCTATGCTTCCCTCCATGATAGACAGCGAAGTTTAAAATAAAATAAACCCTTTCTGTCCCAAGTTACTTTTAGACAACGTTTTATCACAGCAGTAGAGAGGTGAACTAGGATATAGCACCACAACCTTCTGTCCATGTGCATCAACCCCAGACACAGGGTAGCAGACACAGCACCCCACTCCTTGCTGTCTGTACCCCTGACCCGCAGGAGCTATCTGAAGAAATGAAAGATAAGGGATATTAATTTGGGGGGATAACTTGTTTATCACAATAGAGAAGCCAGTACAGTGCCAGTGAATGTGCACGCTTCAAATCTGGAATGGTTCTTTCTTCAAACTAGAAAACTCACCCTTATAGAAATTAATGATTCAAAACCTCAGCCTAGTAAGATTGGGATTCATACAAGTGCACATTGTTGGTTTGAACTTTTGCAATTTGAAATTTGAGGTAATTTATAACAGGATGTGTACTGAGAGGTTCAAAAACTTTAGAGTTAATTTCTGGGGCTGGGGGAAAATCACCCAGCCACATTCCTTTCAGAGCAGAGGGCCAGTAGCAGTCCCCCACCCAGATAAACCTCAGGGTGTGACTGAAGTCACAGAGCCGCTAAGAAAGCCCATGGAATGTGCTAAACCACCCCTCTGCTACAGCCTAACCTGCACATAACGAGGCAGTACTAGAAGCCAGATGTCCCCCAGGTAGCCAGACCTGACCATTTGTGGTCTTGGAGCCTAAAAACAGACCCATCATTTTAAAGGTCAGCTTCCCTAGAGACCCTCTTACCCAATCCTGTAATACCAAGGCTTGTACTACCCAGATTGTATTTTTCCCTTTAAAAAACTTATTCTCCCAGAGCGGGGGGTCTCTTGCCTCTTTGTCTTTGTAAAGGGCAGCCACCCAGCTCAGGCTTGTAATAAAAGGCCCTCATGTGTTTTGCAACAGAGTCAATTCCTGTCGGTCTTTTGGGGGCTTGCAGAGTGGGCATAACAGTATCACTGTTAAATGCTCTGCAAAGGTGAGTCTAGGTGATCTGTGCAGAACAAGAATGCTAATATAAGGTGGGATCTAGAAAAGATCATCCTGAGTGAGGTATCCCAGAAGCAGAAAGACACACATGGTATATACTCACTTTTAAGTGGATACTAGACATATAATGTAGGGTAAACATACTAAAATCTGTACACCTAAAGAAGCTAAACAAGGATGACGACCCTGGGTAAGATCCTCACTTAGAAAGACAAACGGGATGGACATTGGAAGAAAGAGGAAACAAGAAACAGGACAGGAGCCTTCTACAGAGGAACTCTGAAACAGTCTTTCTAGCAGTGTATCAAAACAGATGCTGAGACTCATACCAAACTTTGGGCAGAGTACAGGGAATCATATGAAAGAAGAAGTTAGTAAGACCTGGAGAGAACAGGAGCTCCACAAGGAAAGCAACAGAACCAAAATATCTGGGCAAAGGGGTCTTTTCTGAGACTGATGCTCCAACCAAGGACATTCATGGCGATAACCTAGAACCCCTACTCAGATGTAGCCCATGGAAGCTCAGTCTCCAAGTGGGTTCCCTAGTAAGGGTAACAGGGACTTTCTCTGATATGAACTCAGTGGTTAGCTCTTTGACCCCCCCCCCCCCCGAGGGAGGAGCAGCCTTGCCAGGCCACAGAAGAGGACAATGCACAGCCAGTCCTGATGAGACCTGATAAGCTATGGTCAGATGGAAGGGGAGGAGGACCTCCCCTATCAGTGGACTTGGAGAGGGGCATGGGAGGAGATGAGGGAGGAAGAGTGGGATTGAGAGGGAATGAGGGAGGGGGCTACAGTTGAGATACAAAACAAATAAACTGTAATTAATATAAAAAAATTAAAATTTCATTAAAAATACTAATGCTAATTAATAAACTGCTTTGAAGAACTTACATGTTCCATATAAAAAGGATTGTGGCCACTAAGCAGTAAACAAACACAAGGTGCTTCAAGATCTTCCTAGTCTCTATTTATACATTAATTTACAAAAATCATTTGGCAAATTGATCAGTTTGGTTCAAGCAAGTTACATATGTATATATATACATTGAATCTTTCATCATTTTGCCCTCCTTGAGGGCATTCTTTATCATTCTTCTGAGTCTTTGAGAATTTTATACATGCATGTGTTTTATCACACCCACTGCCCATTCCTCCAGTAAGTTCCCTATCCCTCCTACATCCTTTTCTTCCCAACTCCATGTGTTCTTTTAAAACCCAGGGGCTGGCGAGATGGCTCAGCAGTTTGGAAAGCTGGGTGCTCTTCCTGAGGACCCTTATTTGATTTCCAGTACTCACATGGTGGCTCACAGTTCCAGGGGACCCAACTCCTTCTTCTAGCTTCCATGGACACTATGTGTATATGGTGCAGGCTTACATGCAAACAAATACCCATACACATAAAATAAAAATAAAAAAAATTTAAGTCAAAGCCCACTTGATGTTGTCTGCATGCACATGGCTACAGGACCATCTACCAAAGTGTGGTAGCATCTCAAGGACTATGTAGTCCCTGAAGAAAGCTGATTCTCCCTCCCCAGGAGCCATCAATTACTGGTAACTCTTCAGCTAAAGGTGAGACTTCATCAATCCCCTCCCCCACGCATGCTGGGCTTTTGGCTGGCTTGATCTTGTACAGGTCTTGTGCAACAAGTCACAGCTTCTGTGGGTTCACGTGTACATCAGTGCCATTTTGCTACCAATGCCTACATCATGGTCTTACAGTCTTTCTGCCCTTTTCCACTGTTAAATCCCCCAGCCTTGTGGGGAAGAGGCATGAGAGAGATGTTAGATCTCTTCATCTGCTTGTCAAGTGTCACACTTGATCCATATATATGCAAATGAACAAACTGCTGTGGGGTACCTGACATGAACTATGCTTAGGCTTTTTTTTCCCCACCTCTTTTTTTCCAAAATTAGTTAGTGTTTCAATTACAAAGAGCACACAGTGGCCTCACAGTACAATGGTAGCATGTCTAACTCCAGAACACGTTGTGTAACCCCTTTGTGAACACTGAAGAATTTATTTCTGATTCAGATAAGGAATAAACATCTTCCATATACAACCACTGTGTGATGAAAACACACCCTAGTTTCTCAGGACTATGGGACACTGTTGAGCAGATTGTGTACAAGGCGAGATGCAACAGTGAGCCCCTGGGCTGTGCAATGTGGCACCCTGATCACATGGTATGACTGAGGAAATGCAGAAGTCATTCATTCCATTTCCATGCTGGTACAGGCAACAATTTACATACATTATTCTCCAAAGAGTATAGAGTATTCCTCTTTCAATAGATGAAATTATCTAATTCCTCTTATTCCCCTAGCTCAATCGCACTTCACTGTCAGTGTTATTACATCTATGCTCAGGTTATAATTCTTACTGAATCAAAACTGTGAAATGCTTATTTATGAGGTTTTGCTCTCTTCACAATTGAGCATTTCCTTCAGCAATTAGATATCTTTTCCACACACATTTATGCTGCCTGTTGATGAAGGCTGAGGAGTCTTCACGATAAAGTGGACTGAGGCATCTTCCCAGTGTTTCCAGGTTCTTATAATCACCAAAGAAAGAATTTACTATAAGACAAAGTAAGGAACTGAGGAAAGGATTTATTATAGTACAAAAAGACACACATGCAGGTGAATGAGGGTTTCTGAGTGAGATGGGATTTGAGCATGGGTTTTGGAACAGTGCATTATGGGCAAACTTTAAAAAGAGGAGAATTCTGTTTTGATTAAATAACAATAAAATAATATAATGTACCCTATTCTGCCTAATAAACATCAACTATATTTCTTCCTTTTCAAAAAAAGAGGGAAATTATTCATAAGTTAAAGTTTACTAAAGAATTCCAGAAATGGATCAAGATTTTCCCTGAATAGGGTTAATTCTCTCCCTCTTTATCTCTAAGTGGAGTTTCTGAATATGTCCTGTACCAAGTGGACAATATAAACAGATTTTTTTTAAGGTTAATGATACAGAAATACCTTTGCTATGAAGTAAAGGACTAGTTGTAGTAGTCCCAGTGGGTCATGTAAGCCATAGCCAGTTTTGCATAATCTTGTATCTGTACTGTTTGAGAAGTCACATGATGTCCTCTATAACACAGCTCTGTGGTTGTAACACCTCTAGCTGCCGTGAACTTTGCCTCTCCTTTTGCCAACCTCCATTACGATCTTCATAATTTCTCCAGTTTCAGTCTGAACATAAAAGTCAGAAGATGTGGGTCCCAGGAGAGTCCCTGGTTACAACCTAGTCAAGCCATATCAGAGTTCTACCACCCACATGAAACAAGAGTAATAGTAAGTTTTTAAAAACTGTTTCTTGAAATTTTATTTTTATTTCATGTGTATGAATGTTTTACCTGATCACATACCTGTACGCATGTATGCAGTGTTTGTGGAGGCCAGAAGTGGAATTACAGACCATTAAGAGCTGCCATGTGGGTGGCAGAATTGAACTGGGTCCTCTGGTAGAGCAGCCAGTGTTCTTAACTGGTGATCTAATTCTCCAGCCCCAATGATACTCTTTTTAAACTTACCTTTAAAAAAAAAAAGCAGACATGAGATTACAAAGCAGTGTTTTGCTAAAATCACTGAACACACTCATGGTAAAATACATAGGGAGTTTATTTTATCAGCTGTCATCTAATTTAAAATTTTTTTTCAAGACAGGGTTTTCTGTGCAGCCTTGGCTGCTGGCCTCAAACTCAGAGATCTGCCTGCCTTTGCCTCCCAGAATGTTGGGATTACAGGCATGTGCCATTGATCCTGACTAAACTGACATTTTAGTAATTTAATCAAAATAAAAACTGCAGACTTTCAGTACTACAAAACTGAATTAAGGCAGCATAGTTATTCATACTGAGAAATATATCCTGTCATGTAATCACTTAGCTGTACTAAGAAATAATTATAAAAGTAGGTAAGACTTTCATGAAAATATTTCTTTTTATTGTAGCTTAGGAATTCTTGCTCCTGTCAACAGACTGTCTGACATCCGACACTGCCTCAGGCACACGAACAGTCATATTGTCCATAGCTTTGGTCAAACAGATTTGGCAACCCAATCGTGACCTACAAAGAAAGGAAGAAGGCTCAGTTTAGTACAGGATACTTGTCATTTACAAGCCCGTAGTTGTTTAGGACATTTTTCTACTTTCTTGCCCAAAGCAACTGAAGAATTTGTTCATCTTTTAAGTTTTCATTGGGCCAAAACAGGTACCACCATCCATGTCATCTATGTCACCATGACATGCCCTCTGGTGGGCAGCAGAAGGTCAGCATCAAACAACCTGCTAGGCCAAAGCTTCATGAGGCTCTAGCATGTTACCACCTGATGGACTCAGTCAAACTTGTATTTGGTGGGATAGCTGCCATGCAGAGAAACAACCAGAGAGCATGAAGGCATGCCTGAGAACTGACCTGGCAAGCTAAGGAAACTAGTCTTCAACTCCCAGCTAAATAAAATCACAGACTAAGGCCAAGCATGGTGGCAAGAACCCATAATCCCAGTACTTGGAAGATCTAGGCAGGTCAGGAGATCATAGACATTCTAACACAGTAAGTAAGAAGACTATGCTAGGATATGAGATCCTGCCTCAGACAGTGACAACAAAAGCCTTTAAGACAAGAATGAAATTCATAGACCCAAACCATCAACTGTAAAAAATGTATTTCCCCCATATTTTTAACATCACTGAAATCAAGGTTCATCTTAAAGCCAATAGCATCTTAAAGTCACTGCTACAATGTGCGGAGACAGCTTTGTCATTGATGTGAACTTCATTACGATACACAGTGTCTCCAACTGAACAACAAGTATGTTGATTCCAAAGGTGTTAGAATTTTAACCCTTTCAAAGTAAGTCCAGAAGGATTATAAAACCAAAATTACTAGTAATAGAGGAATACAGAAGATGCAAATCTATAATCTGTTATTGGGAGAATGACCATCATTCCATTTTCTTCTCTTTCTTTCTTGCTACCTATTATGCTTCCATTAGATTTTTTGTTTTCAACAAATGTGTTGCATATGTATGGATATATTTAAATAACTCTTCAAATGCATACAGTGTATTAAGTGAAAAGATAATACTGTGCATATTTTAATCAGCAACACCTTTCTTTTCTCTTAGAAGTACAAGGAAGTTACATGTTAAGCCAGGATTAGTGGCACAAGCCTGTCATCTCAGCTACTCAGGAGGCTAAGACAAAAGGGCTACAACTTGAGGGCCAGCCTGGGCTAAAGAGTAAGTTAAATTACAGCTTGGATTTAGCTTCAGTCCAGTTTCAAAATAAAAGAGTAAATACAGGGCTGGAATATAGCTCAGTGTAAAGTACTTGGCCAGCATGTGCAAAGCCCTGGGTTCAATTCTAAATACTAGAACAAATAGTTGCTCTTACATACAAACTGTCTTTGACAAAGCATGGTATGAAAGCACTGGCTTCATTAATGGATTCACCAAACATTTACTGAATGCATACTAGTTAAGATTTCTACTACTAAATGTCAATGGGTAAAAGTACTGAATGTCAATGGGTATACTACTAAATGTCAATGATTATTCTACTAAATGTCAATGGGTACACTATTGTATGTTAATGGTATACACAGAAAACGGATTTCAATACGTTCTTATTAGCACCTCTTACATGTTGGGCACAGGAGAGGTATTCAGAGGAAAGCACAGGATTTAGAGTAGAACAGGCCAGTGGTTTACTCTAAATCCAAAATCAGCACTAAGATAGTATATTCACAGGGAACTTTCTATTGTTTCTTAGGCTGATCATCAAGATGGAGAATAAAAGGCTTCCTGGCAAGACTGCTGAAGAGACTAATTGCTTATGTCAACATTATAGAGTGAACTTTCAATCAGACAGATGAGATGAGACAACTCACTGATAATTAGCAATGTGAGACAGTGACAAATGCCACACAAACAGAGCAAAAAAAAAAAAAAAAAAAAACAACCAAACAAATAAATGAAACCCCTCTGAAGCTAATGCCGTATTTCTGGCCAGGACAGATTGTACCTAGAATAGTGAAGGGTGTGTAATATTGAACATTTATAAGAGACAAAATAAGTTAAGAACATTTGAGATCATGGTAACAGACACAGGGAGGCTCAAAGAAGCATTTGTGGTGGGGTAGATGGCTTCAGTTTTGCTGCTGTAAAGCACTGACAAGAACACACATGGGCTAGGGTGTGGTTCTATGACAGACACATTCCTGATGTCCAAAATTCCCCAATTCAAACCCCAGAATCTCCTCGGAAGAAAAGAAAAATTACATGGATAATTATAGTTTATAAGTGGCTGGGGCAACACAGAAACTCAGATATAGTGAGGCACCCACTGGGGAGTCCTGGAATAAGGAAGCCATGTTAACTATAGGGAGTTCTGACACTGGGAGAAAAACAAAAACAAAAACCACCTCCCATCAGTAAGCCTTCTTTGTAGAATTCAAAACAGCATTGACAATACTCAATTATGCACCAAGCTCTTACAAGAGCAAACAAAACAAAACACATCAAAACCACCGCAAGGCAATAGAGCCAGATCTTACAGACCTGGGAGGCCTTAGTGAGACAATCAGATACCCCACATGTTCACATGATGAGTAAGGCAACACTACACTTTAAGGAACTATTGGTTCAAAAATGAAGCAACTGTCAGTGAGGCAAAGCAGAATAGTGTGGGTGCAGTGATGGGAGAGCAAGCCCACAACTCTGGGTCAGGGCAGCCGGCACACTGAGCTTGGGTATAAAAGGTATGATGCTCTCAGTCTCTCTTCCCAGGTATTAGTCTCACCTCCATAAGAGGGAGGTGAGGCTGGGACATAGCTGACTGATAGACAGGGCACTGTGTCTGGGATGAAAAACAGGAAGATGATCTATAAAAGGAACAAACAGAAACTAATAAAACTACTATCATTATAACTGCTTAAACTTTTTTCTTAGCATATAAAAGAGAAATCTTGTAAGTTAATAAAGTTTTTAAAAATTATTCTTCATTAGGGTAAAAAAATACAGTTGAACAAAACCTACTCTCAGTAAGTAATAGCTGCCTTGATACCATAAATCAAGAAGAAGCCTTCCCTGACTGTAAGCTGGATAATTAAAAAATAGTATCACTAATGCCACCTGCTATTGTGTAGCTCACTGTGTTTAAGAGAAATTCTACCTACTAATTAATAAGCTCTGATTAACTTACTTTAATATACACTTAGAAAAAGAACTAGTCACTTCAACATAATTACTATTATATATTAAGTTTCTTTGAAAACTCAGTTCTCTCAAACAGGTAAAAATTTCCACTATAATTCTGTTCAATTATTAAATCTGTCCTCCAAGAATACTATAAAAAGCATTCCATTTAATTCCATCCGATGAGATTGTGATAAATATTAATTCCTGGCATAAAAATGGACTAAAAAAAGATATATTAGGATTCAGAAGCTATATTACTACCAGTTAATTCTTTGACTTTGTGGAAGTTTTACACGTGGAGGTCATATGTAGACAGTGAAAGAGAAATGTCCACAGAGGATGTCAAACTTGATGACTTCGTCTCTACCCACAAGGGCACTTCTACTCACTGGTAGGATCTTAGACCCAAAGGAGTATAGTACACATTTTTCCAGGTTGTCAGTAACCGGAAAGCAGCCTTAAAACCTTACCTGACAGGTCAGGCTTTGTGTCTTATGCCTATCACCTCAGCACACACAAGTGTAAAGCCACCCTGGCCTACAGTTAAGATCCCATCCTTCAAATCTACTCACCTGTCTGTTAGTCCATAAGCCAGGTCAAGCATGTCATTCTCCTCGTCAGTGATGGCATCTAGCTTCTCATATATATGATCCTCAAAGATAAGGTGACAGGTAGAGCAAGCCAAGGTCCCCTCACACGCACCTGTAAGAGCAGCAGGGGCGGAACATGCCATGCATCACTGCAGCTGTGCACACCTGTGCAATTTTAGAATCAGCTACAATTCTCAACAAAAGGGCTTCATGACTGAATAATCATGAGTCAGGAATAGGTCCTCCACCCACACATACTGTCTGAAATCACTCACACAGTACTGCACAAAGGTTCTGAACACATCCTATGAGGGGACCATGAGCTCATACAACTCTATTATTAAAATGTATTTAAGTTCATAACTGAGACACACAACACATGAAGACATATTCTGAAATACATACAGCATGATATGTATAATCAGATTCACATACTTCACCTTGCCTAAAGAGCTCAAAATAACTGGTAAGGACTTGCGTTATCCAAGAGAAAGCAACTACTCTTCACCTAAATAAAGTTAGATACTCTTCCCTTTCAATCCTCTAGCCAGGCTGAATTAAACAGACATTTTAAGAAGCACCACAGATTTAAATAATGTGTTCCATTTTTAAATTATATTTATTCAATATCTGTGTGTTGTATGTGTACATGCATATGTGTTCATGCATGTCACGGAGTGAATGTGGAGGTCACTTGTGAAAGTCAGTTCTCTCCTACCACCATGTGAGTCTCAGTGACCAACTCTGCTCACTGAGATGTGACCAGATGTGGTGGCCAATGCCTTTACTAACTGAGCCCTCTTAACAGCTTCTTGTTCCATTTTTAAACCATTAAGTTAACAGTTATTTATTCAGTCCTTGTATGTGCCAGGCACCTCACAAAGAAGACTAACAAAATCATGCCATCCGTCCAAATCAAGACAGAATGCTGAGAAACAGCCTCAGACTTTATTCAGAAATCTCCTCACAAGGAAACCCAACCATATAAGCCAGGGCTTCCTAAATTCTCCCCTCATGACCCACATTTTGTGAAAACATTTTGTGTGACCACAGGTATCCTGGCAAATAAAATATGCACAGAAAACAAACACACAATGTTAACAAATCATAAACTATTTTAAAGCAGTTCTCTCTCTTCTCTCTCTCTCTCTCTCTCTCTCTCTCTCTCTCTCTCTCTCTCACACACACACACACACACACACACAAACTTATACTATTAGAAGTTCACCAGCCAGATAGCCTGGAGAACACAACACAGCAGTAGAAACAAGACCTGCCTACAATGTAGAAGGTGAGAAAGCTTGGTACCATGCACCAGAATACATGTAAGCACACAGAGAGGAAGAGGGGGGGGGGAGAGGGGGAGGAGAGGCGAGAATAGAAGAGACAAGGCTTAGTTTTTATTAAAGCCATTTCAAAACAGTAATCAGGAAGGCCCAAGTAATGAAGCACAAGAGTATATGAGCTCTAGAACCAGACTCCCTGCCTATAACCACTTCTGTTTATTAACTATGTCATGGTAGGCTTCTTTATTCTACATGCGCCAGTTTTCTTAATAGTAACAACACCAACCTCACCTGAGTATAAATTATATGTACTGACAACATACCTGGTAGGTTGTGATAATTGCTATTTGGAAACGGTAAGAAATCTCAGGCTGCTGGGGGCAGGGGGAACTGTATCAAAGGTCTTATCCAGCACTAAACCCTGCATGCTACAACACTAAGCTGTCTGACAGGATGTGCACATGTTACTGTTGGTGAAACAGGAACATGACTGTCATGTTACGAGGTAACCAACAACTTTCTGACTGGATTTTAAACTGGCTTCACAGAAGGGATTCCATGCCTTGTATTGTAACCCTGATCAAAAGTCCATGACAAGACAGATTACAAGTCCTAGGGATTTGTTGTTGTTGTTTTGCTGATTGGTTAAGCTGTCAAACTGCCTTCTAAATGTTCATGTTTCTAACCACTGACTTGTATTACTCTCAACTCTGGTGGAAGTAAGCTTGCTTTTGCAGTAGGCAGTGATTAATGCAGAGACTCATAACCGGTCAAAGTGCCAAAATAAGTAACCATAAGGCTCAAAGAACATTATGGAAGAAGGCACAGAAAGAATGTTAAACATTAGTTGGTAAGGAGGAAAGCTGTTAAAAGGTGACATCTGGACATGACACAGCTGTTGCATATATCAACTCACAGCAGCTGGGATTACCTGCACAAGATCAGGCCAGGCAAAACTCCAGGAAAGATGGAGGAGGAGTTCCTTTGGCAGAGGTACTATTGGCACTTAATAGTTGCTAGGGGAGATAGATTCACTGCTCTTTGAGGACATGACACTGGTAGGATGACCCTATACCCCTCACATATTAGCAGCACTAACTGGTCTCAGAAAGTTATTAATAATCAAGAGGAGGAGGACATGAAGTTCAGAGAAAGACAGGTTAGGAGGCTCTAAAGGAAGCTGGAGGGAAGTAGTGGTGAAGGGAGACAAAAGTACACTGTATACATACATGAAACTTCCACTTTCCATTTATGAAATCTGAGTGTTGCTGACGGATGTTTCCTGTATGAGACTCTTGTATTAAGGTTATCTTGTTCACTTATGATGTTGACAAGAAAACGGGCCACCCACCCATACCCAATCCTTTCCCTAACCAAAACCTAAGATACAGCTGTGTGGGAGGTAACATATTGAAAATGTGAAATTATGTAAAAACGCATTGTCCAAAGGATGATCTACCATATCAGAAATACAACAGTAAACATAACAGCAAGCAGAAATACAGACTTCTATAATCATTACTGGGATCTCTCATCTTGAATAATCATGAAACAGGCACACAAAAAATACAGAAGAAAATTTGAAACGATAAGCTAGATCAATTTAATAAGAGATGTGTAACTGCCCCCAAGTGGCAGAACACTGAAACACACAATACTGAAAAGATCTAACATATAAGGTAGAAAGAACATTTACATATTGTATTGCTTCCTAAGTTTACAACTGTCCATTTTGATTCATTTATTTACTCATTCCTTCATATATAATAAGGACTAAATTGAGAGTGACTGTATCCCTCATCACAGTCCAACGGAAGGAGAATGCAGGGAGTGAATAAATGTAGTACTGAGATGTGGTAAATGTCATGAAAGGATGGTGTGAGGCAAAGCAGTGGGACAGACCAAACAGTGACAAACTATCACAGACTGGGTGCTATAAGCAATGAAAATCTAAAAGGGGTTGGGAGTAAAGGGAGAAACCCCACTAGGGACTAGGTGATTAGGCAAACGAGGATTTCTTTTGTACCTGAACCCAATACTGTACATCCCAGAATCTAGTCATTTTTTCTATAGTATTCTGTCACTGTCTACAATGTGTTTGCCCTGTATGACATAAAGGACTAATACAAACACACTTGATAGACACAGAAGAGTAAATAAGCATTTGTGGGATGGGAGAGAGAAGACTGTGTCTTGGCAGAAATCTGTGCATGAAGTGTCGAGGGTGGTATGAGTTCAAGCTTCTAAGAGGTCAGCATCACCAAAATAGGAAGAACCATGAGAAGTGGAGGAGAGTGGAAGAGCAGTGGGAAGGCATATCATGTGTAGCCTTTTAGGCCAATGAGGAATATGGATTTAATCCTAAGTGCAATGGCAAGTCCTTTGTGGTTTTAGTCAGAGAATTGAGACAGCTGGTGTAGGATGCTCACCCCAGCAGGACTCAAGATTGAAAGCAGGTTCACAGGTCCAGGTATGCAGTGGCTTAGAAGAGCCAAGTAATAAATAAATGGAGGCAGGAGGAGCTTCTGAAGGCTTAAGTGAAAGCAGGTGCTGATGGGCTGGGCGTCCTGGGGGGTGGGGGACCACTACTTAGGGCTCAGCCTGCAGCAGCTGGACAGTGCTCCTTAAGGGTACAGGAAATGCTGAGGAAAGACTGCTTTAGGGGAAGGGAGGGAGGATCAAAAGCTGTCTTAAGAACATGATTTTTACTAGCAACATGGCTCAGTGGGTAAGGGCAATTGTTGCCAAGCCTGACTGATGACTTGAGATTTATGCTCACGGTGCACACTGGTGAAAAAGAACTAACTCTGCAACCTGTCCTCAGCCCTCCACACACATATTATAGCATGGGTGCTCCTATGCTCACACACAAATATTACACACATATGGTGGAGGAGATAAATATTTAAAAAATCAAGACTTGAGTTTTAAATACCTTTGGGATTTCCAAAAATACATGTTAAGTAGGGGGTTGAATTTACAAGTTCAAGGAAAAAACTGAATCAACGATGTAAATTTAATCTCAATCAGCATCTAGGAAGAGCTTAAGGTCACAGAATGAGTGTGATCACATGAGCAGACACTGCAGAAACCATGGCCTTGGTCAGCCCTGTGGGAGCTCGGGTGCTTAAACACTTGAACTCACATAACTGGTGCTGATTGGAAAGATGCTGTGGAAACCTTTGGGAGGTACAGCCTTGCTGGAAGGAACATGACACTGGGTCAGGCTTTGAGTTTGTAGCCTCCCCACTTACAGTTCCCCCCTCTCCTTCACATCTGTGGTTGAAGATATGGTCTCTGAGCTTACTGCCAAGGCTACCTGCTGCCATGTCTCCCTCACTAATTATGGACTTTCCACCTGGAACTGTGTGTAAACCAAGAAAATGTCTTCTTCCATAAATCTTTTGGACAAGAGCGTTTTATCCCAACAGAAAAGATCCTGATAGACTTGGATTAAGTGATTTGGTTACAAGGTAGATAATAACATTAACCCACTCTACTGATGAGAAGACAAGAAGTTATGGCCCTAGCCCAAAGTCACAAGACCGAGAGAGTGACAGAGTGGACAGACAAGCCTAGGCAGGAAAACCCTACTAGGGTTTTCAACCACACCAAAAGGGTTTAGGAAAAAAAAATACTGTTTTAACTTTGACTAACAGTATGAATTTAATTTTACACAAGCACTTCATAAAATAGATAACTATTTCACAGTAAATCCCCTGCGAAAAATGCTGTTTTTCTATGTTCTGTTATTTTTTATTTCTCTAAGTTGCTGGTTAGAAGCAAATAATTGGAGCTGGGAAAATAGCTTGCCTGGCATACACAACATCTTAGGATTACTCTTGAGCATGATAGGAACCAGGCATGGTGGCTCATGTACTCCCAGCATTCAGGGATGGAGAAGAAAGACCAGGAGTTCAAGGCCAGCCTCAGATACATAATTTCAAGGCCAACAGGGGATATATTAGGTCAGGTGTTCATCAC
This sequence comes from Psammomys obesus, assembly GCF_907164565.1. Classification (NCBI taxonomy): domain Eukaryota; kingdom Metazoa; phylum Chordata; class Mammalia; order Rodentia; family Muridae; genus Psammomys; species Psammomys obesus. Next base: position 13,676,583 of record NW_026596039.1, read on the forward strand.
AGCAACAGAAAAGTAATACGTAGAGGAACTTTTGTAATAAAAAACTTCCTTCTGGTGTTTTATTCTTAAAACCCTTCTAGAATTGTTTTATACAACTATACAGCCTTATAGTCTATGACTACATTTCAGTTCTCTGTGACGGAGAGCTGTTTTTGCTAATCATTTTTGTTAGAAACATCTCTATAGTAAATTGCCTAGGACAAGCATCTCTTCCTAAAAGTGAAACTCAATCTACAGAGAAAATGACAAAAATAACCTTGTTTGATTACAGCTTTCATCTAAGTGTTCTCAAGGGCTGGAAAAACAGTTTCTTTTATATGTTCTGACAGAGTGCTAACAGCTTCCACATATAGATGTAGGTCTAGAACATGCCAAAGAACACTTGTCACACAGTTTTTAAATCTGACTTAATATTTTAGCTAGTTCCACGACAGCCAGAGCTACCCAGAGACACCTGTCTCAAGAAAAAAAAAAAAAAAAAAAAATACAACTAAACAAAAAAAAAAAAAAAACGGGGTTCGTTTTTTAAAAAATTTTTGTACACACCTTTTTTGTTTTTTTTTCCAAGTAAGAACTATACATTGCTCTTTATGTATCCTGAAGTGTTGTTTTGTTTTGTTTTGTTTTTTTCTGTGCGCATGCAGGTATCACAATGTGAAAACTCTGGGAAAAAGGAGCTCACACTGCCCCCAAGTTTGCTGTAGTTGCTGCTCATTGGTGGTCACTGCTGCTTTTGTCTCCTAGTCATTGTTCTACATAAATCCTCTGAAGCTCCTATTCCTCAGTGTGTGGATCTCAGCTTAGTGGCAAGCTAAATGACTAGCCAGAGGCTTACATGTTTGGTGCCAAGAGGCTCAGGTAACAAAGCAAACCCTTCAATAACCCAGCAATCTGTGTCTTAAGTCTTCACTCCTGCTTGTAAGAGACCTCAAGGTCAGCCAGGAATGAGAGAGTAGAGGCTCATCTTCTAGATCCCAGAGCCACTTAGAGCCTGCTATGGGCATCTCACTCTGTGTAGCTGCCTCTTATTCAGCCCAAGGAGCATCACAAACTAGCAAAGCTGATTATTTTAGGCACATGTTCTAGAGACAAAACTCTCACCACACAGCAACCTGCCAGAATACAGAATTCCCTAGAGTAGAGCTCTTCTAGCAAGCAAGGAAAATAGTGGCGATATTCTGGGCATGGGACTTCTCTGAGTGCTTCAAACCCAGTCTTATGTTCCAGTAGTCACACAGGGGACAGTTTTCACCAATACTAAATTACAGGGCTGCTGCTTTCCATGGATGCTGTACATGTGCAGAGGTGACTGGGGTTGGGGACAGACCAAACTAAAATGTCACAAACATTATTGCTCTTGCCAGACTTAGCTCTGTGATAAGCCCTTCACATCTTGAACAACCCAGTGATGAGATAACTATTATTACCCTTATTTGCCAGAGCATGAAAGTGCACACCAAGACATTCAAGTAGTATGCCCAGGTCTCAGGTGACAATGTTGGTTTGAGAACAACAATCTGATCCCAGAATTTAGTCTCAACTACTGCTCACCACACTAGCACCCTCTGTGAAAGAATACTTTAGCAAAGCTTAACTAAAAGTGCAGTTCAGCTGGACTTGGTGGCACACACCTATGACCCCAGCATTCAGGAGGCAGCTTTTTGGAAGTTACTATTTAATGAGAGGGTTGTTCCTTTTGACAAGAAAAACTAAAACAGCATTAACATGGGGGCTGATTTAATGCACAATTGAGAAAAAGGAGGAGGAAAAAACTAACAACAGTTCTTACAGTAGGACGTGAACAACATAGTCAGGCTTTCATCCCAGAACTTGAGAGGCAAAGGCAGGTGGCTCTGAATTCAAATCCAGCAGGACAGCCAGGGCTATATAGATAGGCCCATCTTAAAACACCCAAAATATAAAAGTTAAAATATTTAGTTCTTTATATAACAATAAACAAGCAAGTACTTGATTCAAAATAAACATAATTTATTACCAGTAAACTGTATACTATATATATTTATATAGTTTGTATAACTATAAACTGTTCACCCAAGGTTGTATAAAATGTCTTAAACAAAAAGGAATTACAAGTAAAAGGATATAAGGAGCCCTGCTCTAGACTGGTGCTTTTCAAATCTATCATGCACCATCCAAATCACAGGAGCAGCTTGTTATAACACACACTGCTAGGCTGGCAAGATGGCTCATCTGGTAAAGGCACTTGCCACCAAACCGGAGAACCTGAATCTGACCCTCAGGACCCACATAGTAGAAAGAAAGAACTACTCCACCAAGCTGTCCTCTGACCTTCACATGTGTTATGGCACAGGCAAGTCCTCACATAAGATGTGTGCACACACAAACAAAATAATAAATAATTAAACATTGCTGGTTAGACTTCCTGAGTCTAAAAATCTGCATTTCCCAGGTAACAAAGATGGCAATGAGCCAAAGAATCCTTGGCAAAGAACCACTTAGGCACAGCCAATGCTCGATTGAGGTGTAATATGGAGGTGTGGGAACACTAGCTTGGTACATATGGTTAGACAATATGGAGGAATTTTCTACATAATACTTTTTTATAAGATATGTTACCCCTCCTGAGAAGGTAAGACAGCATTTAAAATTAAAATGATTCAAAACTGCCCTATGCTATTGTATTTACTACCTCTGACCTATATCTTCCAATTCTTTCTGCTCAGGCTTGCAGCACACAGATAAACAGTAGGCAATGAGCCACAATAAATTTCTGAGTCGTTTAAATTCTTTTCTAAAAGTAAAAAATAAGTGTCTTTCTATTATGCATCTTGGTTTTTTACAGTGTGTATGTGACTGCCTGAGTGTATGCCGTATATGTGCAGGTGTCAGAAAACACAGAAGAGGGGGTAGGATCCCCAGGAGACAGAGTTACAGACAATAATAAGCCAACTGTCTTGGATGCTGGGAACACAACTCAGATCCTCTAAAAGAGCATTATGTGGTTTTAACCACTGAGCTATCTCTCTAGCCTCTAATAATCTTTACAAAAAAAATTATAATATTTACTTAAAATGTCATAGTTTAAAATTAAAAACAAAAACAAAAACACCTGTAACCTTTATAGAAGTTTACCTGGGGAGTTTCAGGAACACTTACCAAAACCATCAATATCTAGATTACTTTCAATCACAACATCTAGCAGAGAGTCACCAACTTTTCCCTTGGCCGTTAACGTTTCACCATCACGGTTCTTGAAGTGGACCGTTATCTTATCTTCTGAGCTGGGAAAGGAAGCAGCGAGCAGTGTCTCAGTATTTTAGTAATTTCAAAAAAAACCAAGATCCAGAAAGGCAGTTCAGTGGATAAAGACTCTTACCACAAAAGCCTGGCCACCTGATTTGGGTCCCTGGGACTCAGTAAAAGGAGGGGAGAGCCAACTCCAGGAAGTGATCATCTGACCTCTACAAATACACTATGGGTGTCCACACACCCATCATCAACATACACAACAGCAGCAAATGAAAGGCAAAAAATCATCTCCCAACCTAACCTGCAGGGTCAAATGAATGAACGTATGTGTAGGAAGAAGCACAAATTGAAGGTCTATTCATCTACCCCACTTACAGAGGGCAAGCTCTGTCACCTTAAAAGAAAACCTCTTTCCTACCCAGCAACTTAGTCGGGCTGTAGAGTTTAGTTTGTCTCCCCACTAGTCACAGATCTGTGAAAACACCCAGCAGTCATTACCGCCCAGGAAGTCTACTGGGTTTTGTCATGGTAGCAATAGTGATTTTGTTTTGGTTTCTATGCCAGAGATTAATCCAGACCCCCAAACATACTAAGCACATACCTCCAAGTTACACCTCAGTTCACAGAACCCATTTTGCTTTCACAAGCTCTTAGGAAAACATTGTCTCTGTGACGGTGGCCCTAAGAGTTCAAGGTTGTTTGTGGTCAGCTTTACAAACACAAGCCATTCTGCTAACCACGGGGTCACCACTGTGCAGGTGTCTGGTCAGTGAGACTCTGGCTCCAAGGGGCAGCTGCTGTACACTTTTGTAAGTCTTTGACCACTTCATTTAAGTCCACAGGGTATATTCAGCGTAACAGAATCCTGGAAAGACGTACACCTTTGCATGTGCTTTTATTATGTTATCTATCATCTAGTTGACCTAAGTTACTTTCCTTTCTACCAAACAGCATTAAAATGTGAGAAACAACCCTTATACTAGCACCTGAAGCTTTCTTCTCCATTAACAAGTCTTAGAAGATACAGACTTAGAATAATTAATTTTAATTTTTGCCACTATCAATAGATGGCAATACCCTCACCCCAAAAGAAGCCAATTTCACCGTAAGTAAAACTGGGATCCAAGTAATTTCAGGGCTAGAAATATCTTTCAGAAGTGCAAATCCAATCACTACATTTCACAAATAAATCAGATGAACATCCTCTCCCAAGTAGTGTTAAGATGGCACTGACTGAAAGGCCCCTGCTGATTAGAAAGGCCAAATAAAAATGTATCTTACAATATCAGTGAAGATTCACATCACTTTGTACAATGCATGTAGTCTATTACTTTCAAACAAAAAAAGAACGGGACGGGGCAGGTTGGGACTGGGAGGGGTGAAGGGAGGGGGCTTCAATCGGGATAGATAATGCATAAATTGTGAAAACAAAATAAAAATAAAAATGTTTGTGTATGTGCCTTCAAAAAAGGGTCTATGGTCCCAAACATCTTTAATTGGTGTGGGAGAGGCCTTTAAAAACAACTTTTTTTACTTGCCTGGCATCACTAACATGTATCAGGATTCAACTCCCAGGACTGTCAAAGAACAGAAAAAGAATTTTCTTGCATGGTTTCAGAGACAGTCTGGAAACACTCTTCTATACCTCAGTCCCAACCCGATCTCTGTAAAGTAAGTGTCCTCATGCCAAGGAACTCTGACTCTACACTACCCAATAGCTATTCTCTATTTTCAAGGTAAAACAGCTGAGAATAACAATAACCCTTAAGGATAGGAATTTCTCTAAAAACTCAAATTTAAAAAGGATTTAAGAGGCAAGGACTTGAGTCATTGGACTATGTAGTAAAATGGGAAGTTTAGGAATCCATGTTTGTACTATTAAGATGCACACACACACAAACAACGGGCAGGGGGGATGTTGATATTTTCAGCTTGGGCTCTTGGGCAGTACAGTTCAACGTAGGAATACTAGGCTTAAAAGACAGCTTTGTGGACACTGAAAATGAGCTAACATTTAGAACTCGCTTGGCTTTTAATACTGGAAAAACCAGATGGGACTGTCCCCAACCTATCCGGCAAAATGAGTTGGAGAACTAGGACACGGACAAATGCCTAGAAGCTAAGTTACAGTAACTGGATGTTTATGGAATTACTCAAAGCCGGGGGCTTTAGGATTTCCCTTCTAGAACACACAAGAGCTAACCTTACAACAACAACAACAAAAAATTTAAACCATTTTAACATCAGTTTCTTGTCAGGACACTTATCTTACAATTTTGACAATGTATAAAATGTCTAAGCCATGGGTAGAGCTCAAACATGAATCAGTAACTTTTATTTAAAGCCCAAGTTCTTATTGCTGCTAGGAACCTAGACTGCAACTATGTACTAAAGCAGTGGTTCTCAACCTAGGGTTTTCTTCCACGACTCTTTCACAGGGATCACATATCAGATATACTGCATATTAGATATTCATTTTATGATTCATAATAGATAGTAAATTACAGTTATGAAGTGGCAACAAAAAATCATTTATGGTTGGGGGTCACCACAGCATGAGGGACTGTATTACGGGGTCACAGCCTTAGGAAGGTTGAGAACCGCTGGACTAAAGGTATGCAACCCTAGTTAACTAATGCTAAAATTAGTAATTGATTTGCTAAAGGATATGGAAGGCAGCATAAATAAGAGAGGAAAGGTAATTCTTCAAGTGAAAGCGCAGAGAGCCTAACAGCCAGAAGAGACAGCTTCTGATCTTGCTTCTAACAAGCAGTATTATGGATGTGACCATGGAAACCACTCCTTATATGCAGGTAAACAGAGCAGTGACTCCACTGATTTGTTTGTTTGTGTTTGTTTTACAAAATTCTACTTATCCTAGGCTGAGGTCCAATACTCCATGTAGCCAAGGATGATCCTGAACTCCTGATCCTTCTGCCTCCACCTCCCAAGTGCTGGGATTGCAAGTATATGTTACCCCATCCACTTTATGTGGCACCAGAAATCAACAGGCTTCACACATGCCACACAGGCACTCTAACTGAGCTACATCCTTAGAATTAAACTGTTTGTAGTTTAACGATTTAAGAGAAACAGTGAAAATAGAGAAAGTGCATGGAAATGTTTCATTGCTAAAACACTGTATGCATGTACTTGACCAGAATTAACTTCTGTCTGTTCCCTGCCAAGGACTGATTGGTCAGTTGTACAGACAAGTTCCCCTACAACAGCTGTGGCCGCATGCACATAGCCTCTTCTAAGAACAGGTAAGATTTCAAGTAGTGGAATAAGGTAACTCTTCTAAACCTTACCAATTAAACAGCGACTCGCTCTGCTCAAGGCCGGCAGACACATTAACAAGGCCACAGCCCTGTAAGTCTTCCCAGGCTTAGTGGAATAAGCTGTGGTTCTCAACCTTCCTAATGCTGTAATCCTTTAGTATAGTTCCTCATGTTGTGGAACTGTATTATTTTGTTGCAACCCTGTAACTCTAATTTGACTGTTATGAACTGTAAGGTAAATATATTTTCAATGGTCTTGGCCAACCCCTATAAAAGGGTTGATACCCCCAAAAGTGTCACACCCCACAGGGTGAGAACCACTGGAGTAAAGGATAGCTGCTGTTTACCCTTTTTGCTACATAACCTGGGTCACTAGCAAGAGAAAAGGGCCAGCCTATGTCTCCCTCCTTCCCACATCACTTTTGCTCTGAAATGACTCATGAAAGTATAAACTAAAGAGCTGCCAACTTTAGCACTTCAGTAGCTCAAAGGCCTGACACACAAGAGGGCCCTGGCTCCATCCACAGCATTACAAGAAAAACTGTCATCTGCTTTTCAGCACAACACCTACTCAAGGTCTAGGCCTGATTTCGCCAGGTACTTAATATGAAAACTTTATTCCCTCACACCTATGTAGCTACTTTGCAGAGTTCTCTTAAAGGTACAGACATAACAGAAATAATATGTGAAAGCCCTTTTTAATCAAATTGCTCCAAAATATCAAGTACTGTATCAGGGCATTTGGGAATAAAAGCTTTTCAATATTCATTCATTGAGAGTTTATATAAATGTGGAACTTAAAACTTAGCCTCTAGAATTACTGTTCAATGTGACTTTGTACTTAAACAGAAATGTCCTACACTGGCAACACCAAGCACAGTAGACACTCAACACATGCTAAATACTTGAAATGTGGTTAGCATAACTGCAAGACAGAACCTTAAATATTATTTAGCTTCAGTTATCCTAATGTTCGATAACCACATATGACTGGGAGCTGCTATATTAAGATCAAAGGTCTGGTACTGTGTCAAGAAGCACAACATCCAAAACCTAACGGCAAAATCATGGGAACCAATTTGCATAAGCACGTGTGTGTCTTTAAATACTAGTTACACTGATTATGTTCAATATGTGTCACAATTTAAATCCAGAAAGCATCTGCCATAGAAATTAAGGCACCTACAGGTGAACAGTTAAGAGATAGTACTCAACAGGTCTCCACCCCACCCCACCCCCATTTCCTGTCACTCATGCAAAATACATATAGGTATGTACATAGGTATGTATACACACACTCTCATTTCCTGCTTTGCTCTACTAGGGTCAAACAAAAGTTCTCTCAAGAAGCTGCATCTGTGGGGAGTGTTCTGCTGACTGACACACCAGACACAGACACTCACGGTTGTGAAGAGATGACTGCCACAGCTCTAGAAACAGCCAGTTATCCTGGGTTGTTTGCTCATGCCCTCCACGGCATCGACACCGGACACTGTTTCTGAGCTTTATCATTATCAGGAAAGTAAGTTTCGAAATGTGTTATCCTAACAGACCATCAGCTTCCAATCCTAACACTAAAGATGTGAGATGGCTTCAAAACCCTGTGATCCAGTTGATGTTCCGTAAGTGTTATCCGACAAGCACATTGATTTGTGGCTCTCTTTAGGCCCGTGACTACAAAAGTTAAGCTCAGTTCTTGCAGGGAGGCACATACAATCCAAGGAAACCTTAATCTGTGTTTCTAAACCATGATCACTCATGGCTTTGAAGAAACTCTCATCTTCCCTTTGAAGCAACAGGTGTGTTTTGCATTGACATTGACAACAGATAATTCTCACAATGTCGCTACACTCAGAAACTGTGAGTAAATATTATCTTCATCAAAGCTAAGGGGATAGTGACTGTGGAAACAAATATACCCAATATCAACCTTCCAGCTGTGGGAGAGATCTGTCACCTCTGTCAACATTTACCACAGAATTCTCTACACTATGATTCCAAGAACTGTTTCTAAGTGGCAGCTGCCTGCTGAGCCCCATTTTCAATCAGATTGCAAGACCAACGTCCCCTGTACCGAGTCATTTATCCGTTAAACCACCCTGTAGGGACAACACTGATATCCTAGGTATACAAAGACTGAAGGTAAGCCAGTGCGGATTTAAACCCTACCCTACATTCCCACTAGGCAGGCGGTCCTAACCCTTCCCAGGCTCAAGGCAGCACAAAGGGCAAGCGTGGGCTAGCCACGCCAAGGGAGCAGCCGCGACAGTGAGCTCGACAAGGACACCCGCCGAGGAAGCCCCAGGGCCGGCGCCCTACACCGCCGGGGCCAGGCCGGGACGGCTGGCGTCAGGGGAAGGGCTCTCAGGCGCCGGGCCAGCCGCCGGCCGGCGAGGCGGAAGGGAGCTGCCGGCGGAAACGCAGGCCGCGGGACGCCGGGACCCGCCGCCGCCGCGCCTCACCTGCTCCGCGCGGGCGCAGACAGGCTCAGCGGCCGGCCTGGCCCTCCCTCCGCACGCACGACGGGGCTCGGGGGCCACTGAGCGACGGCAGTCCCCGCGCGGGCCCCGCAGAACAGCAGCCGACGGCGGTCCAGGCCACGGAAAGCGACGGAGGCGCAGGCGGCGCGCAGGAGTCGGGCGCCCGGAGCGGCCGCCATGGCCCGATGCGAAGGTTCCGGGTCTCGTGGGGTCCTGCGCAGGAACTGCTGAGGGTCCCGCGGGTCCCGCTGCGAGCGCTCTGCCCTTCCGCGAGCGCCCGGCGTGTCCTATAACCCGCGGCCGCGCCCCGCAACGCCGCTGCCACGCCTACGCGGGGCGGGGCCGAGCATGGCTCCCGGGCTCCGGTTCTGAGTTCACCTTGAACCTTTTCTGCAAGTCAGCTCTGCACTCAGCAGCAATTAGTTACTTACTTGCCGAGGACTGACCCAAAGGCCACCCGGTTAACCGAACCGCCTTTTGCGCCGCACTCTCAAAACAGAGCAGGACATCGCGGTTCCAACACCGAGAGTTCAAGTTACAGTAAAAGGGACCTAGGTTTTTCCCACCCAGGACAGCAGTTTTACAAAGTTTTAAAATGCCAGTCGGCGTTTTTATGAAGAGAGGCACAAATAAAAGCATAAGCCATCTCATAACGAATAATCTGCTATTTAGGGCTGCGGGAGAAAGCAGGTAATAATGCTCGGCCTGGAACTGACGAGCTGAGTATATAAAACCTGAAACTCAACAGTAAACATTTTTTTTTTTTTTAATGAGTAACTATTTCGACAGACTTCAAAACTAGAAAACCGATTTTTAAACCGCATGTTGTCATGATGGTAACTTGTGAAAGAGTCTTTGAGGTCAAAAAAATGGAACATTCAAACCCAAGTCCTATGTCAATCAGAGACCTTGGATAAATATCTCTTGGTGGATAGGAATTTCCGTGACTCACAGATAAGTTCACACTCAGGGCCGTTTTGGAGGTTAGGTGAATTAGTGCAACAAACTGCGTCACAAACCATGAGCAATAAATACATTCTCTTGGACATTACTGATAAGGACAGAAGCACATGTTGCAAACAAGCTGGACATGGTACAAGATTACTTGAATATTCAAGCTGGGGCTGGAGACATAGCTAGGGGGTTAAGAATACATGTTTCTCTTGCGGAGGGCCCTGGGTTCAGTTCCCAGTGACCACAGAGCAGCTCACAGCTCTCTGTAAGTCCAGTTCCAGGGGATCCAAAGCTCTCTTCTGGCCTCCTTGGGCACCAGGCATTCACGTGGTTCAGGCAAACACATACATCCGAGAAGAGAAGGAGCATTTCTCCGGCTGGAGAAATGGCTCACGAGTGAAAGGCACTTCCCGCACTTGTAGCAGACTATCTCAGTTTGTTTCCAAGCACTGACCTGTAGTTTGCTCCCAACTGTAACTCAAAGCTTCACAGGAATCTGCCCTCCTGCAGCTACCGGCACCTACTACACGTGTGGCACACACACACACACACACACACACACACACACACACACACACATTTATAAAATAAAAATGAATATTATTTTTAAAAAAGAATATTCAAGGACTGGATAAATGGCCTGGGAGTTAAGAACAGTTGCTGCTCTTCCAGAGGACTAGAATTTAGTTTTCAGCACCCATAGTCAGGTAACTCATAAATGCCTGTAATTGCCTTATTCTGACCTCCTAGATATATGCTCACACCTAAGTAAAAAAAAAAAAAAAATCCTTTACAAAAAAAGGAATATTTAAAAATCTCATACCCCTGGGCAAAGTCTCTCTAGAGGATTATGGATACTGAACCTGCAGAGGGTAGACATAATTACCTTAGTCTTTGAGTTAAAATAATTTTAAAACTAGGGTTAGAAAGGGATCAAGAAATCTTGAAGAGAAGGCTTTTGTTGTTGTTGTTGTTTTACTCCTAAATCCAAAATCTTCATCATCAGATGGTTCAACCATAGGAGAACTGGGTGATGCATGCATTCCTTCTCAGCCCTCTTGCAGAAGAACAAGCTTGCCTAGCTTAAGGAACGACATTTGCTTTATAGGGTGTGATAAGGTAGTTGGGCAGTTTTCTTAATAGTCTGATATATTGAAGGCTTCACTTAGACATAAAGAATAAGCTGATATTGCCTGGTAACTTTCTCCCACAGCATTAGAATTCAGGAAGCATCTTCATAGAGATTAATGATTGGAATTGTTCTCTAGACTTTGAAGGGTGGGTGAGGCCACTCTAGGAATTGGAGATACAGACATTTAGCAGAGCTCCAGAGGGAGTGGGAAACAGGGGTTGTAAACACAGGTCAAGCAACATAGAATCTTTGCAGACTTGCTGTTGCCAATGTGCTGCCCTGTCTATAAAGTGCCACCCCTAATCTCTTCCTGACAGCCCCATCCTACCCCTTAACTGGCCTTGGGTTGGCAATTAAACTTTAACATGGATCTTGGAAGGAACACATTCAAACTACAGAACTTTGCTGCATCCAATAGTTTCCATTGAGTCAATCACATTCCTCCCAACAGATCACTCCTCTTGCACCCAAGAGCTACAATACCTTATTTATCCTCATAGAACGTAGCATCTCCTCTGTTTCAAATGGGGTGAAGCTTCTAAAAAGTGCTGTGTAAAGTATAAAACGTCCTAGCAATTCTGTTTCCTGAGCTCTGGGGATTCCTGGGACTTTTAGTGTTGCCAATCGTTTAAGTTGCCCATGCTCGTGAAAGCAACCTTAATTAAATTCAACTTGTCATTGAAAAAAGAAAAAAGAAAAGACATCCAGGATATAAAGTAGGAGAGGTGGTTAAAGGCACTTGCTGCTTTTGCAGAAGACCAAGGTTCAGTTCCCAGCACCCACCCAACAGGTGACAATCCTCTAGAACCCTAATTCCCGGGCGTCCAAACCCTCTTGTGGCTTCCACTGGCACTAGGCATGTACATTATGCAAATACATACAATGCAGGAGAATACTCATACACACAAAATATAAATAAATATTTTTGAGACATAGAAGGAGGAGGAGGATTGTTAGGAAGGAGGTACTCGGGTAGAGGGAGTAGAGGTATTAGAGTATAAATGTGAAGGTGAATATGATCAAATGCATTATATGCATATGTGAAATTGTCAAAGAAAAATGAAAAAAAAATTATAGAAATTGGTGAGTGCTAGGCAGATTGCTCACCAGTTAAGAGCACGTGCTGTGCTTGTAAATGAAAAAAAAATAATAATAATGAAAAGACATGATTGTTCCTAGGCATGGTGGAGAAGGCTTATTTTAGATAAGAGGAAGAGAGCACATCCAGAGGCATCTGGAAGAGTCTAGACGGAACCACACCTCGGAGGGGTGTGGCAAAGAGGAAGAGAAGAGACAGGGACCAGGAGCCAAGAGACCAGGAGATAAAGAGGCAAAGAGGTAAAAAGGGCAATGTAGCTAAATGGCTGGGTTATGTAGAGGAGAGAAGCCTAGTCCTTGGTTGGGAGAATTTAGGGTAGGATGCAGCATATGCCCGCCAGGATCCTTTGTAACAGGCGCTGAGAGATCCTGGGAGAACCCAGGTCTGCTTGGTTATGTTAACCTGGGTTGGGCATTTGTCCTGAGTTTGAGCCCTAACACTGGAGGGTGCACAGCTGCCTGTAACTCTAGCTCTAGGTTCTCCTATACCCTGTTCTAGCTTCCAGGAGCACCTGCACTCATGTGCACATACCCAGATCTACGCGCAATCAAAACTAACACAATTTTTTAAAATTAGCAATTGGGGGCTAGCAAAATGGTTCAGGTGCTAAAAGCACATTTTGCCTCCCTGACAATCTGAGTTTCGTCCCCAAACCCATATGTTGGAAGAAGAGACCCAACTCCTACAAGCAGTCCTCCACCTCCATACTTATATCATGACGTGCATATGTGCCTCCTCACAATTATACATTCATACACTTTAACATGTGTTGTATTTTGCGTCAATATTTACTATTGATATATATTTTTAGTAAAGCTGCAGTTAATCCTAAATAGCTGTATAACCAAATCACCACACAGAGACTGGGATTTATTTAGTTAACTTAGAACACAATGCTGGGCAATAGTTACTCCATCCTAAACCTCCAAGCCCGCATAGTTCCTACTATTCAGGTTTTACCCATTATACTTGCTTTTAATGATATATTAGGTCTGGTTCATTTCTCCAACTTGTTCCAAGACCTCTCCTCCAGCTTCTCTCCTCTCTCTCCTCCTCTGCCTCCCACTCCCTCCTGTCCTCTGGCTCCTCCCCTCTCCCTCCTATTCCTTCCTCTCCATTGCTTAAAATTGTGGCTGGTTGTTTTATTTTGGCATGTTTACACAAAGTTGAGACAGGTGATGCTTAGAATAAGTATCACAATGCAACGTCCGGATTGAAACCAGAGAGTTGGGGAGAGGAGTCAGCATTTGAATGAACAAGGGTAAGGTGTATACATTCCAAAAGAACATTATACTAACAAACATGTTTTGTAAAAGGCAATTAGATTTCATCTTCTGTCCATGTTCTAAGTGTTTTGCCTTGCCTTCCTATTACACAGTTCACCATAGATGTATGTATCCCGATGTTTGCAGTCCTTCTTTAGGCAACATTAAAGAGAAATTTGGGGGTGGCAAGGATTCATACTTCAATTCGAAACTTGATTCCCTGGTGTTTTGGTTGCTTTTTCACCGTTGTGACCAAACACCTGGCAAAAATCAACTGAAGGAAGTTTCATTTGAGGCTCACAGTTCAGAGGGACACAGTCCATCGTGTGGAATGGCATGGAGGAAGCAGAGAGAAAAATGTCTTAGTTACTTTTTTTATTATTACGTAGAGACATCACGACCATAACATAAAACATTTGTTTGAAGGCTCACGGTTACAGAGGGTGAGCGTCCACGATCATCATGGTGGTAGGCACGGCAGCAGGCAGGCGGGCATGGTGCTGCAGCAATAGCTAAGAGCTTATGGGGTTTTCTTTCGTTAACACGGCTTTCTTAGACTGGGCCTAGGTTAGCAGAGAGAGGCAGTAAGCCTCACAAACAACAACTGGAACAGATGAATAAAACGTACAAACTCACATACTAGTCCACAAACAAGAGGCAGGAAGAGGTAGCTAACTGGAAAATAGCATAGGTTTTTAAAACCCCAAAGCCCACCCCACAGTGACACACATCTTCCAATAAGGCCACACCTCCTAATCCTCCTCAAACAGTTCCACTAACCAACCAACCAATCAACCAACCAACCCAACTAACCAACCAATCAGCCAAGCAAGCAAGCATTCAAATATGTGAGTCTATGAGGGACATTCCCATTCAAACCACCATAGGTTTCTTGGCAGCTCAGAACTGCTGCCACTCACTGAGCGAGTCTTCACTCAGTTAAAACTTTCTAGAAATACCTGCATATCCTTGTGCAGAAATATGGCTCCTAGTGATCCCAAGTGCAGCCAAGTTGACAATGAAGATTAATCTTTGTACCTGGTGAGATGGAACTTTGAAAACTTATGCTGGACTTTCCTGTCCAGAAGTAGAGGCAGCAAGACCCAGTAGCCTAAAAACAATGGGCTAAAAGAAATCCTGTTTTTTTGGGGGGGATGTTTGTTTGTTTGCTTGTTTGTTTTTGTTTTGGGGGGTTTGGGGGCTTGGGGGGTATGTTTTTGGGGTTTTTTTTTCTGGTTTGTTTTTGTTTTGGTGGACTGGGAAATTCTGCTTCCCAAGTTCAAAGTTTGCAAGGATATTTCAAGATCCTAAAATCACATACAGACTATATTAATGTAAAAAATGTGTATTCTGGATACATAACTGGGAGGCTGGTATGTGCTGTCAAGAATTGTTTTTATTTCAGAGTGTAATGATCAGAAACAACCAAAGGTTACAATATATACCGTCCTGAAATGTAACTGCAAAGGGAACAAGAAACTTAAGTAATCAGAAAGTTACAAGATGATGACTGGCAGCCAGAAAGAGATTATCTATTAAGTCAAAGAGCAAGGTCCTAAACTTGAGGAGCTAATGACTGTAAAGCAGGAAGTTCCAGATGAGCCTATTGCCACATCAAAGTTCAAAGTAATTCTGGGAAAGAAAAAAACAAAAACAAAAACAAAGAAACAGACTCAGTCCTTGGATTGTCTGTCTCTGATCATAAATCACAAGACAGTTGCTTCATCTCCGATGCTTTGCTTCCAGGAGCCTAGCAGAACCTGCCAGGTGTGTGCTGACAGGCAGGGGCAGATTCCCACAAATATTAGGTAATCTGGAACATAAACAAAACAAAACTGACTTAAAAACAAAAACAAACAAAAAAACAGTCAGTGGCAGAAGCTACAGGATAGCCATGTGCTGTTGCCTTAACACAATGTCTTAATTCAGGCTACTCTTGCTGTAATGAAACACCCTGACCAAAGCAAGTGGGGAGGAGAGGATTTGACTTTCACTTCTGCATTGCAGTTATCACTGAAGGAAGGCAGGACAGGAACTCAGACAGGGCTGGAACTTAGAGGCAGGAGCTGATGAAGGGGTGCTGACTTGCTCTGCCTCTTTCTTTCTTTCTTTCTTTCTTTCTTTCTTTCTTTCTTTCTTTCTGTCTTTCATTATAACATTATTTTATTTTTAATACTTTCTTGGCAAATACAGCTTGTGATGACCTGTATGTTTATTTAGTAATAAAAATCTCATAATACTTCATCAAGAATTTGGCGATAATCATGAGTGCTAATTTTTTTCTCTCTGAGCAAAACAATATACTAAGCTGCAATCACAAATGAAGGAAAATTATCAGTTATCTTCTGATCCGAGGACATAATTAGTGACTCAGTATTTTAGTTTCCCCAAGTGCTAATGGAGATGTTCAAACCAGCAGTGCTTTTACGTCTTCATAAGAGAAACCATGTTGAAATGCACTGAGGAATTACAAGTTGGAAGCAGGCAGGGAGGGAAGTACAATAAAAATCTACTTGGTTTGAATCTTGTTTCACTTCCTAACTAAAAATGGAGTATAGAGCTTAACAGAGAATTCTCAACAGAGGAATATTGAGTGGTGGAGAAACACTTAAAGAAATGTTCAATGTCCTTACTCATCAGGGAAATGCGAATCAAAATGGCTCTGAGATTCCATCTTACGCCCATCAGAATGGCTAAGATCAAACACTCAAGTGACAACACATGCTGGAGAGGTTGTGGAGAAAGGGGAACCCTCCTCCACTGCAAACTTGTATGACCACTTTGGAAATCAATCTGGCACTTTCTCAGAAAACTGGGCATAGCCCTACCCCAAGATTCAGGCTGTTTTCTTATAAAGCCCAGGACTACCAGCACAGGGATGACACTATCCACAATGAAGCTGGGCCCTCCCATATCAATCACTAATTAAGAAGGTTGCCTGCTGCTTAATCTTATGGGGGTACCTTCTCAATCGAGGTTCCTTCCTCTCTGATGACTTTAGCTTTTTGTCAAGTTAACATAAAACTATCTGAACACACACTATCTATAGCTGAGTATCTATGAAGTGGTTTGCTTAGCTTCCAGTTTGGGAGAGCACAAATTGAAGCTCCATTGATACCATCCATTTCAGCTCTGATGAGGGCTTTATGGTAGATGGTATCACCAAGGCAGAGCAGAAAAAGAAGTCACATGGTGAAGCAAGAAGTGGGATGGAGGAGTTGAGCTAATCTTTCTTTCTTTCTTTTTTTTTTTTTTTTCTATTTTCCCTGAGACAGGGTTTCTCTGTGTATCCTTGGCTGTCGGGGACTCACTTCGTAGACCAGGCTGGCCTGGATCTACTCACAGATCTGCCTACCTCTGCCTCCCCACGTGCTGGGATTACAGGTGTGTGCCAGCACACCCTGCTTAATCTATTTTTCTTTCTTTCTTTCTTTCTTTCTTTCTTTCTTTCTTTCTTTCTTTCTTTCTTTCTTTCTTTCTTTCTTTCTTCCTTCTCACCCTTGGGATTTAACTCACTCAGAGAGATAGGTATTGTTCCCTTGCTTTGATTGGCATTCCTCCTACCTACTCATCTCCCACAGCACCATATGGATGACCTTAGGGAGCATGGTCAACACCATTTCTAAACATCCAGTCTTGTGGCCTAGCAGACTCTGTAAGGTGTGTGCTGACTGCCAGAGGCACATTCCTACAAATGTGAAGTAATCTGGAACATAAACAAAACAAAATACAGTGTTAGGAATATACTCTCTTGCTTTCTTTGTCTGTCTGTCTGTGTGTGTGTGTGAAAATTAGACTACAGGGTGAATGACTATGCTCACAAAAAGTTGGAAAAAACTAAAAACACATTTTCAATATTTTGAGTAGTAAGTACTTCATTAATAAATACAAAATTTCAACTACAGTGATAATGTCACTTGGAAAGAAGACAATAATCAAAACAAACATGCACCAGGCGTCAGAAAAATCTATGGCCATTTGGGATGTCAGACAAAAACAAATAATCCAAGCTCAGTCATAAGGATTTATCTTATAATCACCTATGTAGAACAGGTACTTGAACCTGGCATGACTTGTTCACATATATACCTAAGGCTTAAAAAATGAAATAAAATAGAAGCTGATGACTTAGTGGGGAGGATGTTGTCACAATGTCACCTTTCAGGCTCTATAAAAATGCCAGTGAAGATCTGTTTTGCAAAGACAGTCTCTGAACTTTTGCACAATAGACACCATTGATGCTCCAGAACAGCTTTCACTCCCAGCCATGTATCCCAGAGCACAGCAGGCTGTGTGCTACCTCTCCAGTAACATAGCCAACAATAGACGTGCTCTTCGGGAATACTGTGTGGCACTTCTACATTGACTACACTGCTGGCCAGATGTCTGTTCTGCAAGACATCCCGTTTTTTGATGCCTACCGTGTTTCAGGGTAAAAAAAAAAAATCAAAAGTACGTGTCAGCACATTCATGGGTGACTCATGGGTTCAAGATCCCTGAGTCCTGCAGAGTCCTTGGTCTTCACATCAAAAACTCACATTTCTTTGATGCTACATAACCCTGCAGATAATGTTTTTGTCGTCTGTCTTTATGTAAAATCATAACAAACAGCAGAAGAGTTCTGTACACTGTCCTGTTGGTCTCTCCCCACATTCCCTCCTCAAGTCATTTAGACTTTCATGTTATCACATCACTGATTTGTAACAGTCAAGGTCAAAAACAACTTTCACACAGCTAAATATCATGGTCAATTTTCAGTCCTTGTCTCACTTACTTCATCGGTACCATTTGTAATGTCACCAGCAAATGCCACACTTCCTCCCACAATATAAACTGACGTCATTCGGAGTTCCGCTCTTATCTTGGCCACTCTTTCTTCTGTCTCATGCTTTTTCTCCGCTCCCCCAACTCTAAATGTTAGGGTGTTCCATGCACCAATCCTCAAACTTCTTTTTACCTCTATTTTTATTAGATCTGTATGTTGCTGAAGCATAAAATTTTCTCTCCAGGCCAGGCCACTGGTCTAAACTCCACATCTGATTTCCCAGCACATAGCTAACATCTCCAGGTAGAGAATAACGTGTAGTTCTATTTAAAATGGCAAAATGACTGAACTATGTGTGTGTGTGTCTCTGTGTGTTATAGTGATTCCAATGTCTGTATGTGTTTGCGCATGTAGGTGCAAGTGTGGGGAGCCCAGAGGTCAATGTCCAGTGTCTTCATCAATTGCTACGTGCTTTTGAACCTCAGTTTCTGAGACAGGCCCCGCCGAACCTGGGGCTTCCTGGTTGGCCTTGATTGGCTGGCTTGTCAGCAAGCCCCTGGGATTGATCTGGTTCCCTAGTGCGTGGACCACAGGTATGTGCCGCCACATTCAATTTTTTATGCTTGTGCTAGGGATCCAGGCTTGGGTCCACATGCCTCATCCTTTACACACACACACACACACACACACACACACACACACACACACACACAAGGCTGCTTTCTCTCTCTCATAGTCATCTGTAATCTCTAACTCAATTAATCACTCCATCCTCTAGATTTGGGGCTTTGTTTGTTTTGTTTGTTTACTTTTGTTTGGGAGCTTTTCTGTTTTGGTTGGCGCTTGTTTGATGGTTTCGTTTCACTAGAAGTTGAGCTCAGGGCCTCCCGCATGCACACGCCCTACCAACCACTGAGATAAACCTCACCCCAGTGCTCCCATTGTTCTTAGGCCAAATCTAGTAGTCACATAAGGAGTTCTATCTTTTATAACACATCTAATCAGTCCATCAGAAAATCTTGTCAGTTCTATCCTTGGAATATATCTTGCCCTCTATTTGTTACCACCCTGGTCAAATTCGCCATTCACAGTTGCTTGCCTGAGTACATTGGGCTTCTGTTTTATCTTCCTGCTCCTGCAATGTCTCCTCTTTTAGTTTCATATCAAACAACAGCCGGAATAACCTTGTAAAAATTGCTAAGGCATCAATCTCTTGCTAGATGTACTCATTGGTTTCCCAGCTCGTTCAGCGGAGGTGAAGGTCAGTGCTTTGGGAGGCCCTCCACTGCCTGTTTGCCTGCTGTTCTCATCTCCCCTGTGCTCACCTGTGCTTTTCCAGCCACAAAGACCATCCATCCCCAGGGTTTTCCACTTGCTTACTGCTCCATGTTCTCCCCCAGCCTACGCATACCCTCCCCTCCTCTGTTTTTCAGGATCTTTGCAAATGTCAGTTTACCAGTGAGTCTTTGCCCATATTCAAATTGCATCTGCTCTCCCTCACTTCCTATATCCCTTCCTTGTTTTACTGTTAAGGCACTTATCAGCCTTCTCACATGATTGTTTATTTGTTCCCATGGCCACTTTTCCACCCCCAGAATTTAACAATTTTAATATTATACTCCCAATGGCTTAAGTCAGCATTTGCCTATTGTTTCTTTCAATAAGTATTGTCCTGGGACTTGAGAGTCTAAGTGAGATAGACAAAAACTCACTCCAAGTGTTTGACATTTGCATATACCCCTCTGACCACATTGCCTTACATAAGGTAGGGAAAGGTGTTGGAAATTGTAAATGATGTATTTACCTAGAACCTAAGGCTCAGGACAGTTCCTGTGATCCCAGGAAAAGTTATCACCTATTGCCAGGTCTTTCAGAAAGACGGAGTTCATACATGAAAATAGCAATGGCGGCCCTGAGAGTCTGGCCCTTAAAGTCTCCCACAGAGCCCACATGAAAGTGCAAGGAAATAACAGACTCCACAGAGCTGTCCTCTGTCATCTACGCAGCCATAGCATTTGTATCCCCAAATAGTCATAATGGTGATTTTTAAAAAGAACAAGCAGTTGAGTATCATGACACCAGACATAAGGTGCATCTTCTGACAGCGCCTCCTAGCCCGGGAAATAAAGCGATGTGTCCATGAGGTACGATAATACGGCCTTTCAATTAATCCAAGAACAGGCAACTATTGTTACAGACTGAATGTTTGTGTCATATCATCTCCAACGCATTAGTATGTTGAAATCCTACCCACTCCCAAGTCAAAGATAGGAGGAGTCGTCCTCTTTGGAAGATGATTAATTACTGCTGGGTTAAGTGGGCAGATGTTTGTGAACTGAATTAGTGCCCAGTGAAACAGACTCTCTGGAGAGCCTCTAACTGCAGTGGTTCTCAGCCTTGCTAAAGCTGTGATCCTTAAACACAGTTCTTCCTGCTGTGGTGACCCCCAACCATAAACGTATTTTCCTTCATTCTTCATAACTGTAATTTCGCTACTGTTATGAATCATAATGTAAATATCTGTGTTTTCCTGCGGTCGTAGACGGACCGCTGTGAAAGGGTCCTTTACCCCAAGGGTTGCGACCCACAGATTGAGAACTGCTCCATGTCCTTCCATCACACGACACGCTGTAAGAAAGTATCTTCTACGAGACAGCTGGTCCTCACCACACACCAAATCTGTTGGCATCCTGATCTTGGATTTGCCAGCCTCTGGATCTTGGGAGGGAATACTGTAGTTTATAATTCAGCAGCCAGATGTAAACAAATCCAAGTGAGGGCAGTGTTGTCCACTTTAGCCCGCTAGGTGGAGCCCGACGAGACAGAAAGCAGTCCCTGGCAGCTGCAAACTTGGAGACTCCAAGCCCAGCCCACAAAGGCACCTGCCAGTGGCCTCCTCAGTTGGTTGAAGTAAAATGAGGGGAGAGAACCTGAAGTGAACTAAAAAAGTAAACAGCTGGGCAAAAAACTCCAGGAACAAAGACTAACAAACCAATTTCAGTCTGAAGCTGAGGTATTTGTTTTTGTGAAAGCACAAAACTTTGGACCTTAGAAAGTGAGAGGGTTGAAGGTGCATTTGGGACACTATCTAGATTAGAAATAAAAGATTAGAAGTTATATTAAAATAAAGCTACTGGCTGACAGGATGGCTCAGCAGTGAGGGCCCTTGACACCAAGCCTGGACGTCCTGAGTTCAATTCCCAGAAATAGAACAGTGAAATGCTGAAAGGACTAACAGACGCCCTGGGGTTGAACTCTGACCACCACTCAGGCCTCCCTACTCCCACACAAATAAAGAAATAGGTGTACATTTTAAAAAATTAAAGTTGTAAGGCTATAGTTTTATGACAAGTTCATGGAAGAAAGAAGGAGAAAAAAGTAAGGAGGAAGTTTGTCATTCCCCCAATTAAGTGCAGCTGACTAACTCTCACACCTGGGAATACATTTCTGCATAATTTGATCATTGTCATGCTTAAAAAGTTACCAGTTAAATATGTTGGATTATATTTCGTGGATCTGCCTTTCTATCGCTTTAAAATAAATCACATATCTCATCATCAGAAAAATCTCAGACAGAGACAGGTGACTTGCCAGTCAAAGAGTAAACACTGGTTATGCCTATCTATGCCCACCCCTTTTCTGTGAGCCTGTCTGCTGCCAGGCATCTCCTGCCTTGTGGCTTTTCTAGCAGGTTTTATGGACTTGACTGAGTCAGGATGCCTTTTCAGGTAGAGACAAGTGTACTTTACACAGTAGACTGGTGTGCCTGGAATGGTAGTACAGCCTTACAATTCCAGTCTGAGAAGGTAGGGGCAGGAGGGTCTTGGGTTCAAGGGCTTCCCGGGCTACAGAGTAAGAGCCTATCTCAGAAAACAACAGAAAGGAAAAGAGAGAAAGGATAGTGGGAGGGCTGGTTATGACGCTTTTGATGCAGTATGCAGCTGGGGGCAGAGACACCACGGCTATAAGGTGTCCCCCATCTCCTCTTTTCATCAGCCTAGAGTAAACAGAATGAGGATGGCAAGGACCGTGGGAACTTGATAATATTGCTGTGCAACCTAAGGCTGTCTGTAAGCTTAAATGGAGACTAGATGTCTTAGTACATTCAGGCTATAATAATACAGTATCTTAGACTGGGTAAGTTACAAATAGAAATTCATTGCTCCCAGTCCCTGGGTTTAGAGGGGCCATGATTAATGCCCCAGTAGACTGGATGTTTCCCTAGAACAGCCAAACACTGATGTTTTCTTTTCTCTTTTCTTAGTGGGAGGGAACAAAGTCTAGGCCTTGTGAATGCCATGGAAGTGTTCTACCACTGAGCTCTATCCTAAGTCCTAGACAGTACCTTTTGCTGAGTTCTCACTTGACTGCAGGACAGAAGTAGGAAAGTAGGCTCTCGTCATTCAGTCTCCTTAATAAAAGCACTAATCCCATTCAGGAGGGCGGAACCCTGGTGGCTTCATTGTTTCCTCCAAAACCCCCATTTCTACATATGCATAGGGGATCTAGACCAGGTCCATGCATGGTCCTTGATTGGTACTTCAGTCTCCGTATGACCCCCCTCCCTGGGCCCAGGTTAATTGACTCTTTTGCTTTTCTTGTGGAACTCCTGTTCCCTCCAGGTCCTTCTATCCTTCCTCCCACTTTTCCACAAGGCTCCCACACTCTGCCTAATGTCTAAAAGCCCAATTTCTTAATACTATCACATTGGGGATTATGTTTTAACATATGAAGGGGAGACACACCAACATGCTAGCACTAGTTAAGGAAATTGCAGGCATTCTTCTGTGGATGGGGATAGGAAGTAGGCTGGAGAGCTAGAGTTAAGCAGGGTTGGGGCAGAGCCAAATGACTAGAAAGGACTGTAAGATGTGTAGGGTAGTTGAGGATCATTCAAGGTAGTGAGAAGAATGACACAGTTGAATGTATGGAGCCTGAGAGAATGGAAAGTCACAGGTACCATCTAGAATCTTCTCAGTGGCCAAGGCTATAGAAGGACACAGGTTATAAGCAGACAGGGTGGAACCTTGCATGGCTGGCCTCCCACAGCAAGTAGAACTCAATCTCTTTCTAAGCCACTGACCCAGTTTCCTCTGCTTTAAACAGCTCTTGGCACCTGCGGCTGGTGCCAAGAGCTGTTAGCAGCAGCGAAGCCTCCGCTGACCTCACAGCTCACTTGGCTCCTCCCTGCTGATAATTGGGTCGTTTCACATATCAGCCACTACCCTAAGGCTTCCCCATACGTTTTCTCAATTACTACTGATGAAGTAAACACTGTCTATGGCCAAGATAAAACTTGAAGAGGTTTGATAATTTGTCCAAGGTCACAGAGCCAAGTATGGATTTGTCTTTGCAATTCTCATGTCCCCCCCTCACTTTTACAACTTCCAGAAACAAACGTTTGTGAAGCAGGCATCAGTACTGTATTCTGGTATACTGAGGCGTTTACAAGAAAGCTAAGGAGCAGGGGGGAGAGATACAAGAAAGGTAACTGAGGTGTTAGCTTTCATTACTGCTGTGCCATTACCCACAAGGCAGGCGCTGACTAGAAGTCTCAATTGAATGTGCTTGTTTGTGTTAGGTTCCAGATTTAAAGAAGGAAAAAGCTGACTATCTTTAAGGGTGTCTGCTTGTCCTCGAACCTCCATCTCTTATTCCCACTACTTCCCTTTGACTTGCTCCATCCTTCTTTTCTCTTTGGCACAGTCCACGTCAAGAAGAGTAGATCAGAAACAAAGATTAAGGCAAAAGAATTGGTGCCAGACAAGCATGGGAGAGTTCTACTTCAAGAGGGTCCTAGAAATAGGAAATACTCAAAGTAACAAGAATACAACCTGCAAAAAACTGTATCACCCATGAAAGACAGAGCCACAACATGACAAATGTATATGCACATGTGTCGTTGATCAACTGGTCAAGGGGGGCAGGGGAGAGTTCAGAACTACAGGAAAAAAACAGCCAATAGTGGCTGATGTATAAAAGAAAGGGTGTGTGCTAGCACTTGGGATGTTGAGCGAGAAGGGCTGCTACTGGATCAAGCCAGCCTGGGCTACATAGTGAGTCCAGGACTGCCAGGTCTATATGCAAGGACCCTGTTAGATGAAAAAAAAAAAAAAAAAAAAAAAAAAAAAAAAAAAAAATATATATATATATATATATATATATATATATATATATATATATGAGAGAGAGAGAATTGTAAAACTGAGAGGCCCTTGTTATATTAGTACTTGGCAAACAGAGTGATTCAAATTCCGCCAATCTTTTAATAAAATGAAAGTCACAGTTCAGACTAAAGCTAAGCTTTAGTAGTGTCTTCCTGTATTTCCAGGTACTTGAGAAGCTGAGGCAGGAGAATCTCTTGAGCCATTGAGTTTAAAGTCAACCTGGACAAGTAGCTAACTGACCTCAAACTCACAGAGATCCATCTGCCTCTGCCTCCTGAGTTCTGGGATTCAAGGTGTGTGCCCCCATCACCCAACATACTCCATCTTATAAGAAAAGGAATGAAATGGAAGGAAAAAGTAAGAGAAGAGAAGAAGAAAGAAGGGGTAAGGGGGGGAGGAGAGAGACAAAACCAGCAACAAAAATGAAGGGTCCAGCACGAGGGTTGGCAAGTAGTCTCCGTGGGCTAAGGAGCTTGCTCCAAGCCTGTGTGGGCCCTGAGGTCAACAAGGACCCACACAACAGAGGGAGTGAAGCAACTCCTGCAGGTTGCCCTGTGCCCTCTGCCCATGTGTAGGGACACACACTCCAAATAAATATGATTTTTAAAAAACGGCTCAGCTTGATACCCCAAGTTTTCAGAAATACCTGTTTTCTTCTCAGCGCTGTGACAGAAATGACTCACACACAGAAGGTCCCAAATGAAAATAAATTACAGTGCTCTAAGACAAAACGGTTACCCTGGCATACTCTAAATTATCCTTAACAGAGTGAAAAGAAGGCTGAAATAGAAACAGCCCCTATTCAGAGCCTTCACAGAAACTCTCAAGAAGCCAATTGGCTCTTTGGAACAGGCATCTTTCCAAATCAGTTTGAGGAGCAGCCAGGCCTCTGAGTCCTGGGAGTGTGATTAGGGCCTTGGCTTGCCTTGTCTTAGCACCCACCACATGAACTGTAGCGCAGGCCTTGGAGAGGATGCTGCTTGGAAGGCTGGGAAGGGTGAAGGAGTGGAAGAGTGCCATTGCTAGAACACACAGCCTTCCCTCCATTGTTTGTCTGTGGAAGTAATGGACAGTGCCTATAACACGCCAGCCCACTGTCAGGGAGCTGTCATCAGATGACAGTGACATGCAGAAGGGACTTTCCACTCTCCAGGCAGAAACAGGCATGCCACTCACCAGAGCCCGAAGTGAGCAAAGGCAATGTCTCAAAATTGTATTGATTAAAAAAAAAAATACTTTAATGGTTTTTTTTTACTTGTTATAGAAAAATAAATGGATTTTTATGTTTTGTTTTTAGATAGTCACTTTATCTTGATGGGAAAGAATAAAATACTTAATGATTGGATCTTGGGATTAAAAAAAAAACAAGAAGTATCATTTCAAAATAAAATCCAGGTAGATAAGAGTTTTAAATGGAAAAGGAAGGAAGGAGGGAAGGAAGGAAGGAAGGAAGGAAAGAAGGAAGGAAGGGAAAATAATTTAAATGGTACTAGAAGCAAACTTGGACTTGATGTCTACTTAACAGGATGGAAAGCAGGATGCCAAGCACTTGTGAGGCAGGAAGATAACAAATTCAAGGTCAACCAATGCTACATAGTGAGATCCTGCCTCAAAAGAGAGTTAAAATGTGGACTGACCATATACTTTTCATCCTCTTGGGGTAAGCTGGGAACCAGTGTCTAAGGAAGTGTGTACATCCCAGTCTGTAGAATCTGAATGCTGTCTAACCTGGCCGTTATAGACGAAGCTGAAGGCTTTGAGATACAGAGATTGTAGATTATCTGGGTTTATCTGAAGTGCAAAACCACAAGTATTTTTCTAGACCTCATCTGGAAGAACAAACAATTTAACTATGGAGGTAGAAATTGGAGTGACATAGCCACAAACCAAGAAATGCCAGCAGCTATCAGAAATGGGAAGGCACAAGACAGGATTGTCCCCTAAAGCCTCAAATGGTGTTACTGACTGAATGTGGAATGTATCCCACAGCCTAGAGTGTTTGGTCCCAGACAGTAGCACTGTTTTGACATATTCTAAAGCCTTTTTTTTTTTAATTTTTCAAGACAGGGTTTCTCTGTGCAGCCTTGGCTGTCCTGTCCTGGAACTGTTTTGAAGACCAGGCTGGCCTCGAACTCACAGAGATCCTCCTGCCTCTGTCTCCCCGAGTTCTGGGAACATAGGCATGCATCATCGTGCCTGACTTAGGTTCTAAAACCTTTAAGAAGAAGGAGCCAATGCAAGGAAAAGGGATACGAAAGGCAGTCCTTCAGGCTAACAAACACGCTGCTGGAATTCCAGCTCTGTCTCTTCTGGTTCCTGGTCCGGTGAGCATACAGCTCCTAAGCCCTGCTGCCACTGTCTTGAGCTGCTCCTGCCACTGTGGTTCCTTCCCATGATGGTCTGTATTGAACCCCAACTTAAAATAAATCCTCTAAAATGGCTTCTTGTCAGGCACATGGTTGCTGATCCAGAGGGCGTGGGGCCCTGTCAACATCTTGATTCAGGACAAGTAACACTGACTTTATACTCTTACTTTCAGAATTATACAAGACCAAGTCTCTGCTATTGAAAAAAAACAAAGAGATTTATTTTAGTTTTTAAATCTGTGTCTATGTGTATGTTTGTGTGGGGCATGTGTATGCCTGAGTGCAGGTACCCCTGGAATCCAGAAGAGGGTGTCAGATCCCCTGTAGCTAAAGTAACAGATGTCTGCGAGCCTCCTGACATGGGTCCCTTGTCAGAGCAGTACGTGCTGTAACTTACTTTTCTATTGTCCTGACACGACTCATGACCAAAGGCAACTTACGGAAAAATGCTCTGTATAGAGGCCTGTAAAGGCCTCCTTTTAAGGGCAAAGCTGAATTCAAGGGGAATCTGTGACTGAGTTCATCCTCCCCTTGGCCTTCATTTCTCTGCAGAATACTTCAGGGCAATCTGATAGCCAAAAGAAAAATGCCTCCTGGGTGCTCTTGGGGGAAGTGTATTCATGAGGTATCTCTGAGCCCTATGACCTCTAAAGCTCCAGATGAGGCCTGACATTCATTCACAGTGATCCAGTAACCCTGATCTGCCCTTTAAGTAGACCAAAATGTAAAATAAAGTTGTTCTCTTCTATCAAAAAAAGAAACTGACAGTCTGTGTGTCTCTCTGCACACAGTCATTGTTCTCTTCTCAGAACTCCAAGTTTTAGCTTTTGATGCACTAGCTGAGGCAGAAGACACCATTTAATGGCAGCTTACAGTTTGAAAGGGTGAGTCCATGACCATCATGGCAGGAAGTACAGCTGCAGGCAGGCAAGCTTGGGAGTGGAGCAGTAGCTGAGAGTTTACATCTGATCCACAAGCAGGAAGCAGATCAAGAACGCACTGGGAACGGTGTGAGCTTTCAACACCTCAGCACCCACCATTAGTGACACACCAACTCCAACAAGACAATACCTCTTTATGCTTCCCAAACAGTTCCACCAACTGGGGACAGAGAACTCACATGCACGAGCCTATGAAGGCCATTCACATTCAAACCAGCACAGTGCTCTTAACCGCTGACTCCTGTCTCTCCAGCCCAAATGTCTGTTGCCACTACTTTTATAGTTATTTGTCACAGTAACTCAGGCCAATGAGCATGCTCCCCTAGTTACCCAAGCTCCTCCAAGCAACAGTTAAGGAATGGAAGATTCATAAACATAAAGAGAGTAACAAAAAAGGATTTTGATAAATATTTAAAAGATAGAAAATTAATGGATGAGAAGCAATTTATCAGAGATAATAGCAACCAGGGGATCTGATGGCATGGGTCAGTTGTCCCCAGAGGCCAAATACGGTCACCAAGTAGGTGAGGAATGAGGTATGGGGCTAAAACAGAAGACACGGACCTTGATGCTACAGAGTCAATGGCTTGCCAAAAGCTAGGGGGATCCCTGGTGCTTACCTCCAGTCCAAGCCTTACCCTACCACTTGAACTTGTACTGTATACATAAGCACTGCCCACTTTCATTCTATTGGAAAGAACTAGTCATAAGTTTCTTCCTAGAGCAAAGTGGCTAAGAAGCACCACACAGAACAGCAGCTCTGTGCTGTGGAAGG
Source organism: Psammomys obesus (assembly GCF_907164565.1). Classification (NCBI taxonomy): domain Eukaryota; kingdom Metazoa; phylum Chordata; class Mammalia; order Rodentia; family Muridae; genus Psammomys; species Psammomys obesus. Next base: position 13,705,039 of record NW_026596039.1, read on the forward strand.
AAGATGTGTTGCATGAAGCCCTGATACATGTCTGCTGCATGTTCTAAAGCATGTTGTCCTAAGACCTCAGACCTCAGAAGATCCTGGAAAGTTCCAGAATTAAAAACAAACAACAACAGAAGCCACATTCTGCTTGAGGGTAAGCAAGCTCGCTGGTGCTAGACTCTTCAGTCTCAGTACAGAATCACACACAGAGCAGTCTCAAAATTCTGAGAGAAATTTATCTTGTGTCTACCATATCTAGCAAGCAACATCCCCAGAAGACTGTGGAAGTGTGAAATGAAGATGTTTAAGGACAAGTGTAGAATTGATACTTATTTCATGTGTTTAAAAATGTGAGGAAAAATTATGATGAAGAAAGAGTTTGCCGAATCTGCTGTATTTCTGTTGACTGTAAGAAAAGATATAGAAACCGAGCAACAACTCGGTGGTAAAGAAAGTAGATAATTCGTTTTACTTTTTCTATTTTCATCTCTGTAACTCAATAGGTTATAGTTGCATGAATTTACAGGGTGCAGAGTGATGTCATGTTGGGCTGGAGAGATGGCTCGGCGGGTGCTTAAAAGCACTTACTGCTCCTCAGAGGATCCGTGTTTAGTTACCACCACACAAACTGTGAGGCTTAAAATCTGGGCGTCAAGCTTCAGACAATCCAATGCCCTCTTCCAGCCTCAGCAGGCACCTGAACTCACATGGCATATGTGCAAGACACATAAGCAATAGAAACAACAAGTTTAAGTGATATTATGACTTAAAAACACAATGAGGAACCATTAAAACACCTCAAAATTAGCATCTAAATTGTTTTCACCAGGCTATATAATAGCTCAAAGCTTAAGAAGTAAACCTCTATTCTTCCTATCTAACTGTAGCTATGTGCTCTCTGACCTCCATATTTATCTATCCTAGATTAGAAGATTAACAATTACTGATGTCAGGGTAAGCAGACTCTCTGTAATAAAGAAGATATGATCGAAACACACTGCTTGCTTCAGTGGTAACAATTGTAGACACCATTATGTTTCCTTAATATTTATTTTTACTATTTAATTATATGTAAGTGTGTGTGTGCTGGTTGGTGTGTACATGTGGGTGTATGCATTTGAGGGCAGGAGCCCCTAGAGGCCAGAGGGGTCAGATCCCCTGACGCTAGAATAATAGGCAGTTGTGACAACACCCAGTGTGGGTGCTGGGAACTGAACTCTGGTCCTCTGGAAGAACAACTGTAGCTGATGTTTGCTGCTGTGTGGGCTCCTTTCTCTCTCTTCCACCCTTTTAACTAGACAGGAAAGAAAAAGGATGGAGAGGAAAGGGGTCAAAGTTATCGTTAGACTACTTCCTGCTGATTAGGAGCCTGATGATTAGTTCCTTGGGGCAAGTTTTACCTTGCCATTAGAATATTTCATTTGTTCTTCTCATTTCTTTGTGAATGGCTATTTGACAAACTGCAACCAACAGCATCCCTGCCTCTTGGGGCTCTAGCATTTATATACCCTCTGAAAAGTTCCCAGACTTTCAAACATCACACAGTCACAGAAACTATCTGCAGCTGGCAAGCCCACAGTGCCTGCTAGAGTATGAGGCAAATCATAGTCAGCTGCTGTGAAGCAGCCTCTTATGCCCACACTTGGGTTTTTTTAAATTTTTGTTGTCAGGTTTTTTGTTTGTTTGGTTTTTTTGTTTTGTTGTTTTGTTTTGTTTTTCAAGACAGGGTTTCTCTGCGTAGCCTTGGCTGTCCTGGACTCAATTTGTAGACCAGACTGGCCTCAAACTGCCTCTGCCTCCCCAAGTGCCACTGTGCCCAGCCATTTCTGTGTCTTTAAAAGAAATGAAAATGACAAAATTCTCACTACAAGCAGCAAGTGTTTTTAACTGCTGAGCCATCACTCCAGCTCCTGGTTTTTGACCGAACAGTTCATAACTGTTCTGGAAAATAGGGGGAAGAGAAGTGAAGAACAGCTGGAGTTAGAGAAGAAATAAAAAATCTCATGATTTCCATTCTAGAGCCGTAGCCCACATGCGTATCTTTATACATGTGTAAGGATCATGTACAAAGGAAGTCATCATATCTACTGCTGAAGAAGAAATTGGAAAAATGGAGATGACTTAAATAGTTGAGTGAAGGATAGTGCTATTCATTTGTAATTCCAGCACTCAAAGAGGCTGGGATGGAAGGGTCACAAGTTTGAAGTCAATCTGGGCTTTACAGTGAGACTATACCCTGAAATAAACAAACAGAAAAACAACAACAGCCAAAAAGAATCTGTTTGTTGGAGACTGGTTCATCACACCTTGGTTAAAAAGCACGTAATATAAGTGTTTTTCAAATAAATCATCCCAATACGCTGGCATGATATATGCCCAGCAGATGAAAACAAACACACAGAGAAACACAGCAGACGCATACAGCATTTGTTGCTTTCCTCGTGGCTGTGACAAATGTTTGACAGAAACAACTTAAGGGGAGAAAATTGAGTTTTTGCTCATGGTATCAGGGACATCAGTCCACCATGGTGGGGAAAACAGAGCAGGTCAGTCTATGGCTGTAGAAGCTGGTAGCTGGTCGAGCCACCACCTCAGCAGACAGGAGAGTCAAGACAGCTCCCGCTGACACTCAAAGCTACTAGCAACTTCAAGCGCAAGCTACCAATGGCCTAGGTAGGCCCCATGGTCAATGCGTCCACAGAGCCTCAAAACAGTGCCACCAGCAGGGGGCCACGTATTCAAACACATGAGCCTGTGGGAGGCATGCAAACACCATGCGGGGGCAGGGCGATAGGGTGTGCTTTTCTGACTCAGACATGCGATTCTAGCCTATGACCACTCAGAAAAAGAATACTTACACACACAGTAACTTTTGGGTGTACACAAACTATTTCTGAAAAACACCCAACAAACTATTCAAAAAGATTGGCCCTGAGCAGGAAGGAGGCTGTGGAGGGGAAGGCAAGATAGGCATGGGTTCTGTGTTTCACCATATGCTATTTTTGTCATTTAAAAGTTTATGTTAGTGAACATACTAGCTGTGCATTAAAATAAAAAGGATTTTTTTTTTTAAGGATTCTTTTTAAATGAACCTCAGTAAGAGGAAAAAAAACAAAACAAGTGTCTTCTGAACAAGACAGGACCTTGGCACTCATGAACTTAGGCAGATGTGCTTGCTCATCAGTCAACATTCCAGCATGAATGGAGAGGGGGCACACAAACCCCACCCCTGGCTCAGAAGCTGCTGATGGCTGATGGCTGCCTTGGTGAGAGAGAGAGGCAGTTTTCTTTAGGGGTGTGGCCTCTGGCAGCTGACCATGCTCCTAGCTCCCACCCCCATGCTAATTAGACTCAATGGGTTATTAAAAAAACAAAACACAACAAACAAACAAAAACCCTGAGAAGAGTTAGGGGAAGGAGTGAGGGGTGAATATGATCAAAATACATGATATGATCAAAGAATAAATTCTAAAATTATTTTTAAAAATCAACTCTCTCTTAATAGCTCAGCTTAATGTGTCAGTCATTTCAATATTTTCAGCATTTTTCCTTTAGGTGGCAGCAACGGTAGTTTTTGAGTGTGCAATGCAGCTGACTTGCCTTTAGAACAGCATTGTCTTGTGTCTTCCCTTTCACAAGAAAACAAAAACAAAACAAAACAAACCCTTGAAATACTAAGCAGTCATTAATGAAACACATGGCCCAGAAATGTCCCCAAGTACTAATGTCATAAAAAGAAAACCATAACAGAGCAAGAGGCTACAAAGGCAGGTGGTCATAAAGCCAATGGGAGCATATTTACCAAACTAACAATGTTTAAGGAACGGGTCAGTTTGTTTTGTTTTGTGCTCTTCCAAATTTCCTACGATGTGAAAAAAGGTATTTGCCCCGAAAATCTTGTTTCTCTTAGTCCTAGCCTGTGCCACTGCAGCCTTCTCCCACCCCGGGGACCAGGAGTTACATGCTGTTGCATTTCTGTTGTCTAGCCAATGTCCCGCAGGCCTCAGGCATTCCAAACATTTGTAGACCTGCTCAGCAGAAGGGCATGGTATGGGGCAGGGACCGTCTCTCTGTTCTCTCACTGATAGGGTAGAGGAGGACAGGTTCTTACAGAGCTCCGCCTGGCAGTAAACAGAAGGGGTGTCTCAAGTAACAAGGTCACAGAAGAGTCGTCTTGTCCTTGGAAGGGTCTTGGGAGAGTTGAGCAGATTCTGTCTGTCGGGTCATCACAATGCTAAAGGCTCCAGGCTGGCTGTGGGCTAGGGTTAGGAAAAGAGATCTGTCTCTACTTTTTGAAGACATGTATCAGCATATTTATCTGTGAAACTAAAGACAAATCAAATTTGATACCTGGTGTATAAATTCCCCAAACAGAACTAGCATGAAACACTAACCAAAAAGAGTAAGAATTTTTTAAACTTTATTATTTTTTATAAATTACAGTTTATTCACTTTGTATCAAGAGTAAGAATTTTAAAATCAGGTGCCAGATAGTACAGTTCTACCTGGAGGTACATACTGAGACATGAAAGGATATCTGAATGGATATTTACGCACTGATATTAATAGAATTATTCATAGTAACTTAAAGGTGGAAGCAACCAAGTGTGAGCAGATAAAGAAACAGATGAACAAAGTGTGGTAGGTGTATAAACTGAAATATTATGTAGTCTTCAACAGGGATGAGATTCAGAGAGTTGCTCCAAGAGTCTTGTAGACATTGTGCTGTGTGAAACAAGCCAGTTACTGAGAGAAAAAAAAATACCATAAAATTCTACACAAATCAAGGATATAAAGCAGACAGATTCCCAGAAACAGAAAATAGAATAATGGTTGCCTGTTCCTAAGAAGAGAGAGAAAATGAGGAAATATAGTTTAAAAGGCTTAGAGTTCCAGTTTCGCAAGGTAGAAATAGTTCTAGAGCTGAACACTGGTGGTGATATCAACATGTGTGCTTCATTCACCCCTGAGAAGTGGGTAATGTGGGAAGGTATTACACTGCTATGAAAAGGTTCCAAAACGGCCAACCAGATGGAACCAGAAAGTGATGGATAGTCCTCAAAAGCTTACTGATACCTCAACAAGAGAGGATTACAAATAAATTACAGAATTGTTCTGTCATTAAAACTTTTTCCCTTTATTTTCTTATTTTATGTGAATGTGTGATTTGCCTACATGTACATCTGTGCTGTGTGCATGCAATGACTGTGTTGGCCAGAAGAGGATATCAGCTCCATTGAAGCTGGAGTTATAGGCTGTTGTGAGCTGCCATGTGAGTCCCAGGATGCAGAGCCAGGTCCTCTGGAAGAGCAGCCAGTGCTCCTCACTGCTGAGTTGTCTCTGAAGACCCCTGTTCTGTAATTATGTGATGCTATCAATAATGCTGACATCTGACAAGGCTGTTCCTATGTCATTGGGTCAGTGTTAAGGATTATAATTTTAAATAACCAAAAGTTGTCCTGTGTGAGGGGTACTGTTATTGTGGTCATTTTAAGGTTCAGAAACCCAGGGTTTAAAAACCGTAAATATTTGTTCAAGGTTCATGAGTGACAGAGCCCAGATTGTTTTTTAACTAGGAATTGAGCCTAGGTTCTCACGCATACAGTCTATGCCAAGCTATCTCCTCAGCCAGAGCACAGGCTTGATCTTGCTTCACGGATCTGAGCACATGGTTCATTTCAGAGTTTGGGTTCTCTTTTGTGCAGTCTGACATTTGGTAATTGGTTTTGTCTTAAGATAAGTACTTATTTAAAATACTTTTTTTTAAAAATGGAACTCTCAATTAGAAGACTCTAAATTATATGGCCTTGAGTGTGGCTCAGAGACAAAGCTTAGGTTCAATCCCAGAACCAAGGAGAAAAGGAGAAAAATGATATTGATGTGTTTGGGGGTACAGAGTTGATTGGTACTTCTTAGAGAACTGCACCAAAGACAAAACCTTAGTAAGTGAGCACTCATACCTAGTTGTGGAATTGAGCTGTCAAGGTGTTAGTATTTAGGCAGCCTGCTTCTGAGTTGCCTAGCAACCGATGATGTCATCATGTGCCTCTCACCAGGTAGTCACACCTGGCAGGTGTGATTCAATTGCTCCATAAAAGGACCAACCAGCCTCTCTCTGTCCTCTCATTCTCTCTCTTTCTGTCTCTCATTCTCTCTTGCTCTCGCTCTTTTGCCTTCTTGCTCTTACACTCTCTTCCTCTCTCCTGCTTTCTCCCCTTTCTCTGTCAGGGAGTCCCCTCCCCTCCCCCATCATGTCTCACTCTCCTCTCTCTCTCTTCATCTTCATCCAATAAACCTGCTTCATATAAAATCTGTTGGGCATCATCATTTCAAAGGGGACAAGGAACATGCTAGTAACCACAATATATAATTCTGTAAAGTTAATGGCACTTTAATTTTTTTTTATTTTCAAACTTCATCTTTTATTTATTTATCTATTTATCCCATTATTTGTTTGTTTTTCAAATTTCGAGAGAGGGTTTCTATGCGTAGCCCTGGCTGTCCGGGCTCACTATGTAGACAGGTTGGCCTCGAACTCAGAAAGCGGCCTGCCTCTGCCTCCAAGTGCTGGGGTTAAAGGTGTGTACCACCACCTATTACCATTATTGGTTTAATAATTATAAACAGAGTAAAACATAATCAACCATGCAACCCAGAAATTTACTGAAAAGTGATGGAAGACTAACTTCTCCAAAGAGAATGACTGGATGAATGATTGTACTTTGTAAAGATGTGTGGACGTGTATATTCCTATGTTTGCACACCCCGTCACCTCGTGCATGTGGCCATCAGAGGACAACTTTCTGAAGTTGTTTCTTTACTTCTACCATGTGGGTCCTGGAGAGAGAACTCAGATGGTCAGGCTTGGTGGCAAGCACCTTTATTTAGCCACTGAGCCATCTCCCTGGCCTAGAAAATATTCTTAAAGAAAACAAAATGGTAAATGCCAATCAGGGAGATGGGAGAGTGATACCAGCACAGAGGAAGCTTTGAGAAAATTCTGAACAATTCAAAGTGCGTGGATGGAGAGATGGGTGGGTGAGCAAGCACAGAAGAAACTGCAGACCAGGGCACAAGAATGAGCACGTGCCTTCCTTCCCTTGGGGAGCCTCCAGAGGCCCTTGTACTCTGTCAACACTGCTGTGATGGGCTCTGGGGCAATTATCAGTGGCCTCGTTACAGAGCTGGATCCTGTGCCTTGGGACATCTGGGCCCCTTTCCTGAGACCTGTGTAAACATAGCATGGCAGATGAGACTTTGCCCTGAGGATAAAAACCAGTGCGGTGTCCTCTAGAAAGCAGGCAGTCAACTCAGAGAAGGTTCCTTCAGGGTCTTGTGACCTAAGAGAAGACAGGAAGAAACTCCCACATCTATGTGATACCTCAGAGGAAAACTGTCAAACAAGCTGAACCTGCCTCTCCACCTCCTCCTCAGATGCCTCAGCAGCCTGCTTGTCTGTTCCTTCTTAATTGACAGGTAACTACTGTACATATTTATTGAGAGCAGTGTGGTGATTCCGCACATGGCCAGAGTGCAGTCGTTTCTATGTCGTTATCACTTCTTTTTCTATTTGGAGCCTTCAAATGCTTTCTTGTAGTTCTTCCTAAGGTGCAGAACAGGGCTGGAGAGGTGCCCCAGTCAGCAAAGGTCTTTCTGTGCAGGCGTGAAGACTTCCCATCTCCAGCGCCCATGTAAAAAGCCAAGCGTAGTGCACACACCTGTAATCCCAGCACTCAGAGTTGGAGACAGGAAGATCCCTGAGGCTGGCTGGCTAGCCAGTGAGAGATAGCCCGTCTCAAAGAATAAAGTGGACAGCATAGAGGAAAGTACCATCAAACATATACACAGATATACACATAAATGCATATTGGTATGTATGATAGGAAAAGGAATATTATATATGTCAAGGACTACGTGGGAGCATGCTGTCCTTACCCTGCCCTCGCGGGTTGCTATTACACTCTGCTCTTCATTGAGGTGAGCTCTTGTGTTCACAGCCCTTTAGAGACATCATCCAGTCACCGAGTTGCGCCATCTTGGATACCTACATGTTGGTAATTTTATTTAAGGAGAAAAACAGATCTAAACAATTGGAGAAGGATCCACAAAGCTATTTCTATCAGGTAGGTTATCTGCTTAATTTTAATTCATTCATAGGGGTAAACAAGGGACACCAGACTTGTGAGAAAAGAAAAGGAAAAAAATAACAGAAGTGAAAGCTTCAAATACAGCAATATGACCTGAAGAAATTCAGATAATTCAAGCAAGGAAGAAAATTATGGTTTTCTTTCTCTCCCCCCCCCATTAATTTGTTTATTTAACCACTTTTCAGCCTGATTGTAGCTGCTCCCTCCTGCTCTCCCAGTCCCATCCTCACATACCTCTCCCCCCACTCCCTTCTCCTCAGAGAAGGGGAGACCACCCATGGGTACAAACCTATCCTGGCACATCAAGTCACAGCAGAACTAAACCCATCCATCCTCTTCCACTGAGGCCAGACAAGGCATCCCAGCCAGGGGGAGGGATCCAGAGGCAGGATCCCATTGTTAAGGAGCCCCCAGGTTGACCAGGCTGCACCTCTGCTACATATGTGTAGGGTCCAGCCCATGCTCTCTGGTTGGTGGCTCAGTCTCTGTGAGGCCCCATGGGCCCAGGTGAGTTTACCCTGTTAGTCTTCTTCTGGTGTCCTTGACCCCACCAGCTCCCTCAAACCTTCCTCTCACTCTTCCACAGACTCCCCAAGCTCCACCTATTGTTTGTGGGTCTCTGCATCTGTTTCCATCAGCTGCTGGATGAAGCCTCTCAGAAGACAGTTATGCTGGGATCCTGTCTGCGAGCATAGCAGCGGATCGCTAATAATGTTAGGAGTTGGCTCTCCCGGGAGGAGGGGGGGGGTCTTAAGTAGGGCCGGTCACTGGTTGGCCATCACCGCTCCATCTTTATCCCTACTTCTTATAGGCAGGACAAATTTGGGGTTGAAGGTTTTACGGGTGAGTTGGTGTCCGTCTCCCTTCACGGGAAGTTCCACCTGGCTACAGGAAGTGGCCACTTCAAGCTCCACATCTCCCGCTGCTAGGAGTCTCAGCTAGGGCCACCCCATAGACCCCCAGAGCCTCCCCTGTCCCAAGGATGCCCCAACATTTCCGTTCTCTCTCCCAGTCATCCCCTCCCACACCTGATCCCCACCCCATTTTCAAAATCAACCAGTTCACAAATGTTAATCAAGTTTCCAATATGTGTATTATTAAATCATTAAAGAAATGAATGCTGAAGTCAATACTAGAAAAATGCTAATTAGAACCAGAGGAGAGATTTATGACTGGTACAGTCTTAAAATTAAAGTTTGCCGTGAAAGGTTCCTGTCAACCTGGGGTGGTGGCTCCCGCCAATTCCAGCACTTCAGAGGCTAAGGCAGAAGAACCAGGAGCTTGAGGCTAGCCTGGCCTATACGTTGAGTACCAGTCTGGGCTACATAGTGAGACCCTGCCTTGAAAAAGGAAATAAAAAAGTTGTAATTGGAAAATACAAGACAGTTCCTGGAAACTAAAAATGAAAAAGATACAAGGAACTACAAAGTAGCCACAGTCACACTGAGACCAAGTTGGTTACCTTGAAAAAAAAAAGCAAAGGAAGTGAATTACAGAAAGTATGAGAGAAAATTCACACTGAGAAATAAATTTTGGGAAATCTAACTAATATTATAAAAAATGTGGTTTTAGATAATTTAAAAGACTAAGAGAAAAATAATTTAGGGATAATAAAATAAAATCTATTATGATAAATACTTTAGATTGAAAATAATCCTATTAGTTACTAAGCAGAGGAAGGAAAAATATATTTACATGTAATAATAATAATAAATTTATAATGTGTGTATTGTGTGTTGTATATTGTTTGAGGTCTTTGGAATGTATCAGTGAATCAGACAGCAAAGAACTTGCCTAATAGACCCTTTATTGTGTTGATGGAATGTCTTCAAAGTTCTAAATACATTAATAAATATTAGAATATGTGTCTGGTTAGACTAGAGGTTGAATGCAAGATTAAATAACTTTCAAAAACAATGAAGCAATGCCTTGTAATCATGACCCAGAACAGAGAATGTCAGCAAAGGAGAGAATGCAGGAAGGAGCAATGGAAAGAAAAGGAAGGTAGGTGTCAGAGGGAGTGAAGGAAGTATACTAGACCTGGAGGCTTAGGGGATTTTCCATTAAGCTCTACAGCAGTCTTTTTCTTCCAGATGGGGTTTCTACACCAGTCACTGATAATTATAGCCCGCAGTTACAGATAATCTTTGTGCCTGGCACTGAGTGCTGAGTGCTTCATGTGGAATATCATTGCCAACCCTTACAGACCTGATTATGATTTCAGGAGAATATAAATATGCAAACATAAATGCACATAAAGATACACACACGACACATAGCTAAGAGGTGGGTCCTCCTAAACAAATGGAAACCAGAAGGTTCCATCCAAGGGAGCACGATGGCTTGAGCTCACAATCCCAGCCCTGAAGTGAAGGAGACAGAAGGGTCCCAAATTTGAGATCAACCAGAGCTGTGGAATGAGAACCTATATCAGAAAGAAAAACAAATAGAAATAAAAACTTTGGTATGGGAAAACTTGATATGAAAAATAATTTTCAATATGAAGGTATCATTTTTCTTTTTAGTTTAGTTGGGGGTTTTGTTTGTTTTTGTTTTTGTAGACAAGAGATTCACTCTGCAGTTCATGCTGACTATAGCTCATGCTGACCTCAAAGTTAAAACAACCCTCTTGCCTCAGTTTCCCCTATACTGGGATTACAGGTGAGCCACTATGCACAGGTAAATATAGTTCTTATTAAGAAATATATGAACATCATCAGCACAAGTTAGAAGACAGAGGGGAAGAGAGAAATGAGAGGAATTCAAACTCAAAAGATGGGCCATCTTTCCTGGAAAGATGCCGGTAGGTACTCCCTAGCGTGGATGAGTAGGAGAACAGCCGCAAGCATGTGCGAAGGGACAGTGGCCACTGCTGTATGACCAACAACTTGCTGATAACTGCAAGTTTCCAGAGTGTGGCCTGAACGCTAAAACTTTCTCATGCCTATGTGAAACTTCTATAAGATGATAAGGAATTTCATTACTAAATATTCACATACAATTATGGACTTTTAAATAAGTAAGTAAAGAGTGATACATGGCTATAAGCGTGTTAACAGTACTTCACAAACGCGTACACATATTTGCATGTGCAACTATAAGCCATCCTCAATACTGGCCAAAGGTTCAAGATCTTTTGGAAATGCATTTTAGGTCAAAGAGAATTTATTGTATTAGTTATTGTACCTTTGTACATTAAAACAAAAACAAAATATCCTCTCCACCATTTCTGACTTTGGATTTGAAAAAAGTTGTAAACACCATGTCTTCTAACCTTTTCTGACTTAACAAATGACCCCAAACTGCTCAATCAAACACTTTGGACTTTTCAGAAAAGGAATTTATCCCCAAGGATTACTCATCTGTCAGACTATTATAAAATGCAGCTTTGTGTTAGGTCACCTTCTTCAGCAGTTAATATTTATTGAGCTCGGGGACACTGTAGCACTGAGGTGAGAGAGAGAGAGGGTCAGAAAGCCCTTCTGTCTGCAGCTAGCAGAGTGGCTGTACTTCCTCTTCTGTTCCTCCATTTGTGGAGCATGAAAAAAAGTGAATAAATAAATAACTCTCCTCGCCACTTTGTGTTGTTACTGTGAGGACCAAAAATGATAAAACAAATGAGCCCTTTTGAAAGATGACAAAGGACTATGGGATGACAGTGATACTCCCTGAACCCCAGATTTCCTAGCTGGAAAGAATGCACTAACGAGCCAGCCCTGTTACATGAGTTCAGCCTCTCTCTCTCAGTCTATCAATTGCTCAGCCATTTTGCCTATCAGCAGTGCTTGCCTCCCAGTAGACACTGATTTAAAATTATATTCTCAGAACTATTTCCTTTTCTAAAATTACAAGGAAACAAAGGCCACCAATGCCGCAGAGGACTTTGTCAGTCATCCTAACAAATCCCCTTATTTTAAACGTGAGGCAGCAGCAGCCCAAAGGGCGTGAGTGGACTAAAGTACAGGACAATGAGCTCAGCACTCGGACTAGAACCTGGAACCCCAGTCCCTACATAAACAATTCTCTCTTCCGTCACTGACGAAATAAGCAAGGAAAGACCATTTGTGAATGAGCATGCTTAGTAAAGGGACAGATGCACTATCCTGATGAAATTAACTCAATTACTCAAACCATTTTTGTAGTGTGAAATTTCTGTTCCTTTACTCACAAAGTGATTACACTGGATTAAAAAAAAGAAAGCAGCAAAAATATCAATTTAAAGTAAAAATGTTTAAAAAAAAAAACCCAAATCTATTCTGTAAATTTGATTGTAACCTACTTGGGCACTTAGTCAAATTAACTAGCCAAGTTTTTTAGTAAAAGTGTGGTATCACTGAATCCGTAAGAAGACACTTTGAAAAGAGGCAGGGAAGCTCAGCGGTTAAGAATATCTGGTTTTAGCCTACTATGCTGGGACATACTTTTAAACCCAGCACTTAAGAGGCAAAGCAGGCAGGCAGGGCTACACAGTGAGATCCTGTCTTCAAAATAGATAAATGAATAAATAAATACAAAGAAAAAAATATTGACTTTTACATAACCACAGACTTATGAAATCAGTATTATGAAAATGGCTGTTTTTACTACAAGCAATCTGTAGATCTAGTGCAATCCCCATAAAACTCTTATACCATTCTTCAAAGAAACAGAGATTTTAAAATTCTTTTGAAACTACAAAAGACCTCAGATAACCTCAGATATTATCTGAACAAAAAGAATAACACTAGAGGTATCGCCGCACACAATTTCAAGTTATTCTACAGAACCATAATATCATAAATAGCATGGCATTGGCTCAAAAGGAGAGATGTGAATCAATAAAACAGAATAAATGATTCATTTGTATAGCCACCTGATCTTTTACAAAGATTCTAATATAATTTAATATTTTTAGATACTAAATAATTTATATCTCCAAATAACAGCCTCTTAAACAAATTGTGTTGAGAAAACTAAATATCCACATGTGAAAGAATGGAACTAGATCCTTACCTCTTACCCTTCACAAAAACAACTTCAAATGCATCAAAAAGCTTAACACAGGATTCAGAACTCTGAAACTGCTAAAGGAAAAAGTAGAAGAAATATTTCAAAATACAGGTATAGGGGAGGAATTTCTGAATAGGACTCACCAAATGGAACCTCATAAAATTCAAAAACTTCTATACAGTAAAGGAAATAGCCAATCAAATGCAATGACAATATATAAGACAGGAGGAAATCTTTGCCAGCTATATATCAGACAAAGGACTAATAGAATGTACAAAAACCTCAAAAAGCTGAACAAGAAAACAAACAATTCAATTAAAAAAATAAGTTGAGTGCAGGAAACCTTACGGAAGAAGGGGGAGATAGAAAGACCTGGAGGAGACAGGAGCTGCACAAGGAGACCAACAGAGCCAAAAAACCTGGACCCATGGTGGTCTGCAGAGACTGATACTCCAACCAAGGACCATACATGAAGAGGACCTAGACCCTAGTAAGGGGGGCAGGAGCTGTCTCTGACATGAACTCAGTGGCTGGCTCTTTGATCACCTCTCCCTGGGGGGTGGGGGCCTTAGAGCCATGCCAGGCCACAGAGGAAGATGATGCAGCCAGTCCTGATGAAAACTGATAGGCTAGGGTCAGATAGAAGGGGAGGAGGACCTCCCCTATCAGGGGAGTAGTAGGGGCATGGGAAGAGAAGAGGGAGGATGGGTGGGACTTCGAGGAGATGGAGGGGGCTACAGCCAGGAAACATAGTGAATAAATAAATACATAAATAAATAGATAAATAAATAAATAAATAAATAAATAAAAATAAGTTGATGAACTGAACAGTTGTTAAAAGAGAAAATACCAGTGGCCAATACATATGTTTAAAGTGTTCATTCTACTTAGCCATCAGGGAAATCCAAATTAAAACTGCTCTGAGATTCTATCTAATCCCAGACAGAATGCGTATCATGCAGGGAAAGCAATGACAAACACTAGCAAGAATGTGGAGAAAGAGGAGTCCTTATACGCTGCTGGTGAGAGTGAACACTATGGCAACCATTAGAAAATTAGTGTGAAGGGTTTCTTTAAAGCTAAAAATAGAACTGTCGTATGAAGGGATGGAAAGATGACCTGGTGGCTAAGTGCTTTTCCTGCTTTTGCAGAGGATCCAGGTTTGGTCCTCAGCACCACATGGCAGCTCACAACTCTCTGTATCACCAGTTTCAGGGGGATCTAATGCCCTCTTTGGGCTCCAGCTGGCACTAGGCATGCAAATGGTGCATAGACACACATGCAGGCAGACATCCATATGCATAAAGACAAAATAAAAGTAAAGAGAATTGCTATACAACCTAGTTAAACTATCTTTGGGTATGTACCAAACAACTCTACGCCAACATCCGTGTTTATTACTGCTGCCTTCACAACAGCCAAGGTAAGGAACCAGACTAGAGGTCTGTCAGCCGATGAATGAATTAAGGTAATGTGCTGCATACACACAAGGGAAATTTATTCAGTCATACATAAAAATAAAATTATGAAATTTGCAGGAAAATCAATGGAATTGAAAAAAGCTGTAATGAGAGAGAGAGACAGAGAGAGAGGCTCTACCCAAGCCTCCAGCTCTTTCCGTCACCGAAGGAGAGCTCTCCTCCCTGTAAGCAGGACAGCTTTTCCAGCCAGTTTTAGATAATGTGCCTCTAAAAGCCACGCTTCTCTCAGCTGCCAAAGATTGTCACTTGACTCTTAAGTTCACAGACCCCATGTGCTAGATCCATGTGGAGGGGCGGTGGCCTATCTTGGTCACACAGCCCTCTATTATGCTGTTATTCTCCTTGCTTCTCTGACCTCATCTCATGAGGAGGCACATGCCCTTACTCCCCCTTCTCCGCTGCCAGCCATGCTTCTATCTGGACTGGGAAGGTCTTCATCCCTTTTCATCCTCATGTCTCAGTCCTGGCCCTATAGGACTTACATGACTTTCTACCATTTGCTTTTTTCTAAAAGGCTCCAACCAAACTGTATTCTCCCTATTCTCATTGCTAAGAAATCTGGGGTTTTTCTAAGCCCTGGGAGCCAATAGTGAGCTGATGCATCATTTACTCCCCATAAATTTGCTGGAGGTGAGGGGAGTTTAAAAAAAAAAAAGATGGAAAGAAGAAAGGGATGGAGAGACAGACAGAGGGAGAGACAAAGAAAGGAGTGATGAAAGATGTATTTGCTACCTTTCTATGGCTATGATAGACACCATGACCGCAGACAGAGTTCCATACTGAGACCCTGTCAAACAAAACACCAAGGAAAGGAAGAAAAGGAAGGAAGGAAGGAAGGAAGGAAGGAAGGAAGGAAGGAAGGAAGGAAG
>NW_026596039.1:13720519-13724901 GCF_907164565.1 Psammomys obesus
AAGGAAGGAAGGAAGGAAGGAAGGAAGGAAGGAAGGAAGGAAGGAAGAAGCTTCTTTTAGCTTAATATTCCATAAGCAAAATAGTCTACAGGGATGATAAAGGCACCAGGAAACCTGGCAACAGGAGCAGGAAGCAGAGACAGAGAGAAACAGACAGACAGACAGACAGAGACAAACAGAGAGACAGAGAATGACAAAGAGATGGAGACAGAGAGGCAGAGACAGAGAGAGATAGAAGGAAGCTGGGCAAGACAAAAAGCTCAGAGCCCCCCACCAGCAACTGCTTCCTCCTTCAAGGGTCCACATCATAAAGGTTCCAGAAGCCACACAGCAAACAGTACTATCAACAGCAGACCCCACTTTTCAAATACATAAATACCACTTGGAGGAGGGGGTCGCATTTCTCATTCAAACTGCCATAGACAGGCAGAAGATGGGAAAGAAAAGGAAAGAATAAAGAATGGGAAACTGATTGGTGGTCTTGTCATTTTCTGAGACAGGATAGAACGCTTCACTAAGTGTTTGGAGAGAATTCACACACTCATGTCTCTATTTCCACCTACCTCTGTGCGAATTTATAATTGAAAACTCTTTCGTTTTAGTGTCATAAATATTTACATTTTGGGAGGGGTGCTTGACCCATAAAAGTGGAACTGAAGACCTGAGTTTAATACCAGGAGAGGTAAATGTGATAAATAAATTCATGTATCAACACGGCTGAGCTAAGGCATACCCAACTGCTGATGAAACACTTGCTCCTCAGGGTGTCTTTGGGGGCACTTCTGGATGAGATCAGGTTTTGAATCAGAGGTGAGAAGAGAAGGTCATGGTCAGCCATGTGGGCAAGTATCATCCCATCCCCTGAGGGCCAGGATAGAATACAAAGAGAGGAAGAGCTTGAATTTGCTTCCTGGGCCTGAGCTGAGACATTCCTCTTCTGTTACCCCATTGCTCTATGCCTTCAGACACATTGAAATACTCGACTGGCTCTCCGGGCTCTCCAACTATGCAGGTGGTATATCATGAGGCTTCGCAGCATCTGAAAACCATAAGAGCAAATCTCCATGACAAATTTTACATTTCTGTGTACAGTCATTCTTTGGTGAAAGATTAATAAGGGATTAGCTCCAGGACCCTTCTTGAATCCAAAGTCCCTACTAAATGGCATAGCAGCTGCCCATAATTTACATATATAATCTTTAAATAAGTATTATAAGCTTATTAGTATTATTATTTTATTTCTTTGTATGTATTGTGTGTCATAACACAAATGTAAAAGTCAGAGGAAAACTTGGGGTAGTTGGCAGCTCTCTTTCTACCATGTAGGTCCTGAGGATTAGACTCAGATCATCAAGTTTGGTGGCAGATGCCTTTACTCACTGAGCCATCTCTCCAGACTTTTATGTACATCTTCTTGTATACTTTAAATCATCTGTAGATACGGAGACTTTCTAACAAAATACAAATGGTTATATTATCCTGCTTACAAAATAACAAGAGAAAAATTGAATATGTTTAAAATATCTATCTATCTATCTATCTATCTATCTATCTATCTATCTATCTATCTATCTATCTAATTCTTTAAAAAATATTTTCCATGTTCGGTTGGTTGAATCTGTGGGTGCAGAACCTATGGGTAAAGAGAGGTGCATTCAAATCTTGTTGGTTTTGTTTCTTTAGATATCTCTGATGCATCCCAGAGCTTAAAAGTCCTAAATTCTTATTATCAGCTGTGCCCCAAGCTGTTGTGTGATCCTGGGGTAATCATTTCTCAGTATTGCTTAAAATAAGGGCAATCCTAAAAAAATGACATTCTTACCAAGTTGCCATGGCTAATGATTATGATTCATCTTAAATTGTCAACTTTTCATAGGATCCACAGAAGTGATTATTGTATTATCAGAATTTTCATGATCTTTCAATACCAGATTCTCTATTGTTTGAATTTCTTTCGTTTTTGCCTTCTTCTTTACCTTGACTGATATCTCTAGAATTCATCGCTTGGGGCTATACAGCCATTTGTTCCCATTAATTCTATTTCTGAAATGGCTTTTGAATCTGTTCCTGGCCTCTCTGTTCCTTGTGACTCCTACTCTTTTAATACTTCTCAGTTAGATGCAATGGCTCCCTAAAGCTGATGTCTGCCTCTTTAGCTCATCATTCTCCATTATACCCACTGCATCCTGGAACACTGAAATGAGCTCAGACTGCCCAAGCCGTTTATTTGTGAGGGTACTTAAAAGCTCAGCCTTGGCTGCGAGTATCTTGGCTATAGTTGATGTTCTCTGGTCTCCATTCTCTGAGCTTTCTATTCCAGCTCTTAATAGCCACCACAGACTCTCCTTTAATTACCCAGATAGGCATCCCCCACTCTCTATATTTTTCACTCTGACATAATATCATTCTTATTCATAAGCTTCCCATATCCACAACTATGGATGATACTGTTTTCTAAATGGGAAGAGACTTACAGGGTATGGCTCAGAGGAACAATTTTGGCCTAACTTTTATGAGGACCTGAGTTTAATTTCTAGATGAAAGAAAGAATTTTCAGGTCTGGAGAACTGCTTAGTCAGAAAAGCATTTGATAAAAGAAGCATGAGGTGAGTTTGAATGACCAGCTTCATCTACCAGGCCAGGCATGGAGGAAAGCACCTGTAATTCCAGTGCTAGTTATACTAGTGACTCGATGGCAAGCCAGCCTGGACAAGCTGGTGAGCCCCAGGTTCAGTGAAACCAAGGTGGAGAGTGATAGAGGGAGACACCACAGGTCAACATCTGGCTACCATAAATGCATATACATGCACACATGTGCACCACACATGAACACATAAACATATACACCCAAGTTTTGGTGTTTTTGTTTTTGTTTTTTTTGCTGCTTCATTATGGCCTTGATAAACTTGTTCTAGTATCTAGTCCATGTACTATGAGGTGACTGAGAAAGATCTGTCATTCCCAAACTTACTTATAATTAGGTACCCCTTACTCCAGTGCCAACAGCAAATCGTCAGTGTGTGTAGTCAAGAAGGCTGGAGTGAAAGAAAGTAAAGGCCCACTCTTTCTTGACTGAAAATAGTCAAGGTGGAGGTGGAAAGGGGAAATGGTCACATAAGCTAACAGCAAAACTCCTTAAGTTTTAACCTGGAAAAAAGCAGCATATAGATCTGGGGTTGTAGCTCGGTGGTTGAAGTGCTTTCCTAGCATGAGTAAGACCTGGGGTATTATCAATAGGACACATGCACACGCACACACACCCACACAGCCTATGAATTCTCCTTGACAACTCCATTTGTTTTCCTTCAATAAATAGTTAGGCATCAGCTATATCAGGCACAATGTTAGGGGAACAATGGAAAGGAAAGCAGGCATAGTGGCCTCCTCACTGAGTTTGCCAAATAACTTGGCATGTATCATTCTCCTTTCTTGTCTTGTCAACATTACAATAGGCTTGGGACCTGCAGCATAGCACAGCCAGTACTTTTATGCATGCAATTTTCAGATGTACTGGGAATATGTAACCAAGAAAACATTATAGTCATCACCCCTCCTTTTCTGCTTAAGAATAATGACACTGATCAAAGCAGATTTTAAGATAAACCTTCAGCAGAGTGCAGGGAATCATAAAAAAGAAGGGGGAGTTAATATGACTTGAAGAGGACAGGAGATCCACAAGGACCAAATATCTCTGGGCACAGGGGTCTTTTCTGAGACTGACACTCCACCAAAGACCATGTATGGATATAACCTAAAACCTCTGCTTGGATGTATCCCATGGTAGCTCAGTATCCAAGTGGGTACCCTAATAAGGGGAACAGGGACTACTCAATGGACGGCTCTTTGACCACTCCCCTCCCCCCCCTCCCAAGGAAGGAGCAGCCCTGCTAGGCCACAGAGGAGGACTTTGCAGCCAGTCCTGAAGATACCTGATCACATGAAAAGGGAGGAGTTCCTCCCCTATCAGTGGACTGGAAAGGGGCAGGGAGGAGATGAGGGAGGGAGGGTGGGATTGGGAGGGAATGAGAGAGCAGGATACAGCAGGGATACAAAGTTAACAAACTGTAATTAGTATTAAAAAAATTAAAAGAAAAAAGAAATGACACTGTTTTTAAGCAAATGACTTCTTGTTAGGCAGATTTCACTCATTAATGGCTCCTTAATATTTAAGAGGTCCTAAGCAGAGCATAGTGGTACACACCTTTAATCCCATCACTCAGGGAGGTAGAGGCAGGTGATAGCTGTGAGTTCATGGCCAGCCTGGTCTACAAAGTAAGTCTAGGACAGCCAGTACTACACAAAAAACCCTGTCTTGAAAAACTGAGACAGATAGTAAGATAGATAGATAGATAGATAGATAGATAGATAGATAGATAGATAGA
>NW_026596039.1:13724911-13741466 GCF_907164565.1 Psammomys obesus
AGATAGATAGATAGATAGATAGATAGATAGATAGATAGATAGATAGATAGATAGATAGACAGACAGATAGATAGAATAAAACAAAGTGGTTTAAGCAACTTTTTCTCCAACTCATCTTTTCCAAATTGGCAAATTAAAATAATCCGTGACATAGGATCTTAAGCATTAATAATCACAACACATTACTCAGAAATATACCCAAAGACTTATTCAAGCTGTCAAGGGGCTTCAGTGACCAAACATGAAGTTATTACACTTTCCTGAACTTGCTTGTCCCAGCAGGATTAATACCAAAAATATGTCTAGATGAGAAGCTAATTCTTATCATTAAAAGTCAGTGCCTACCAATCAATTCACCATAAATAGGAGAGACATGGAAGCTGGAAAGATGCACAGCAGTTAAGAGCACCCAGAAGGACAGGGTTGATCCCTAGCACCCACAGGCCTTTTTCAGTTGTCTGTAACTCCAGTTCCATGGATCTGACACCCTCGTCTAGCCCCCTTGGGTACTAGACAAGCAAGTGGTACACAGACATATTTTCAGACCAAACACCATACACACAAAATAGGAATAAAAATATAAAGATTAAAGAGAGAGAGAGAAGCATGTTATGTTCTTGGCTTAGAATGCATCCATTGTTAATATGTCAGTTTTCCCTGAAACTAATTAAAAATGTTTATCACAGCCTAATACAACAACAAAAACGTGAACAGAATTCTTTTGGAACTTGGCAAAACAAACAAACAACAGCAAGAGCAACAAAAACCATTTGTCTGGATGAATAAAACCAACCTGCAAAACAATCAGGAGGAAGGTTCTAGTATCAAAGAGCACCAGGAAAGACGCTGGAGGTTGGCTTAGCTCCAGTATTTACTGCTCCTGGGCTGCTGCAGGAAGGGAAGTGGATCCAAATAAGACCATGACTGGATTATGTAACAAAGCAATGGAAATAAATGTGTCATTCAAGACAACTGTGAGTGCCTTGAACTTCCAGACAGAATAAAGGTGGAAACATCCAAATGTTAAAAAGATTGCTGAGAATGTTGTAGCTGAATATTACTCCTCTGTGAAGGAAAGCCTGAAGACTTACTCTTGGCTTCTCAGTTTACTTGGGAAGGATTCCCTCTAGGGGAGAGGGGTGTGACCCAGTGAGTAGCTTCTACATGGGGAGCTCTAGGAGTTCAGCTCTCAGCGCACACAAATGGCCTTATGAGAAATTCCCCCGAGTGATTTTCGGATTCAGGAAGAAAATGATCAAGTATGATGTTTCATGCATGTATTCTTGACATTCCAGAGGGTGAGGCAGGAGGACTGCAGTGAGTTCAAGGTTAGTCTGGATTACATAAGCTATAGGGTGAAACCCAATCTAAAAATCAAAGACAAAAAAAGAGAAGGAAAAGGAAAAGGTTAAGACTGGTTCTCAGGAGCCTCTTCCTTGATACAAGGATGCTGCCAGCACTAGCCTTGTCCTGCTGTTGCATCTTGCCCCTGCCCCCCTTAGATGAAGCCTTGGAGGATGAGTAAGAATGAACAGCTTCCTAGAATCAGACTTCTATGCAGATCCTCATCACTTTCCTGGAAGGAAAAAAACGACCTTAAGACTCAAGATCCAGTGAAAAGAGGACACACCGAATAGCCACTGGATTGGGAAATTAAACTCTTGGCAAAGAGAAGACAAAGTTCATGTGTGGGCTGGATGATGACTTCTTACTAGAAACAGGGAGAAACTAGAAACAGTTACAGCAGTCCAGCAGGGGTGGTGGTAAGCCCTAGGAGCAGATAAGCATGCTACCCCGTGCTGTAACTGACCCTATCACGGGATATAGGCAAGGAGAGGACTCAAATCCCGTAGGGATGAAAGTTTAGGGCACTCTAACAAGTAAAGAATGCCAATCAGTAAAAGCAAATTGATAACAAGACATCATTTTGTTTGTTTGTTTGTTTTGTTATGTCAGAGATGGCATCCAAGTGTTTTGGCTTTTGAGTTCCAGACTAGAAGCAGCAAGTAGACTGTCCCCATTTTAGAAAAGAAGAGAGATTCTCTTGCCTACTAAGAGTTCTGCAGCTTATACCTTCAGCACTATCTTATCTCCAGCTCCCCCATCCCCTGCCTCCTGATGTTGAGAGAGCACTCTCCTGTTTTTCCCTTGTCCTTAATCCATGGTCCTTCAGTCCATCAGAGGTCTCCACCTTCAGCCACTCCCACCTGAGCCCTTCTTCGAACACTTTCCTCCATGGCTGCTCATCTGCTCACATGTGTCATTTGTCCTCAGGGTTGTCTCTGAGACTACTCTGAAACATTAAGCTTCCGTGCACAAGCACTCTGAGGGAGCCAGAGCCAACCAACGCTGTGGTCTAGAACACGTTCAATATTACCATTTTTCAGTAACAGTATTTATGGAGAAGCCAAAAGGTCAAGTCAGCGTCCAGGCCTGTGAGTCCAAAACGGCCTGAATAACAGCCAATTAGTCTCTTTTTACCTTTGGCCCTGGTCCATGTGACTCTCCCTTTCCTGGCCAAAGGGCAAAGGAAGGCCTCTGAGCACAGAGCAGGAATCTGTTGCATTGTTCAGGATCTGCAGCTCCAGTGATAATTAAGGCTTGGGGGAACTTGGTTGTTCAATTGTACTTCAGGTTTCCGGTTTTGTTTTGTTTTTTACAAATGTTAGTTACTCACAGACCAAACTCCCCTTTTCCCTAGGATGACCATTTGCTTAGTGAACATACCACATAGTAAAAATGCAAAGTTCTGGAAATTTCCCACTTATTTTTTCTCAAAGATGTTTTTCCCCGGGAGGCCAGTGTTTAG
Source organism: Psammomys obesus (assembly GCF_907164565.1). Classification (NCBI taxonomy): domain Eukaryota; kingdom Metazoa; phylum Chordata; class Mammalia; order Rodentia; family Muridae; genus Psammomys; species Psammomys obesus. Next base: position 13,727,721 of record NW_026596039.1, read on the forward strand.
TCACCATTGTCATGAATATATATATTTAACACAACAGGATCACTGAAGCCTCAGGTCCTGTGAAAATAAAAACTGAGTCACTCCAGTGAGAACCTCAAACAGCTACAGGGCAAGCCTCTATTTCAGACTGTCATATTTCCTCTTGAGTCTATTCCAGCCCTTGCTGTACCTGGCCTTCCTATCTAATGGTAATTATGATTCCACTGGGTATGGGGATGTGCACCTCCAGTGTTTCTCTATCTAGTTTCTGAGTGAGCCAGATTTTCAATGCATATACCCAAAGCCTTGGGAGGCTACATTAAAGCTTATGGGGTGGTAGGAGCTGCTCTACACACCAAAGAAGCAATTTCCTAAATATTCCCTTGAGATCTGAGGCAGGGGTAAGGGTGGGAGTGGGGAAGGCTACCTTTTCATAGTATTTAATTTGATTCTAGGACAAAAAGGAAGGTCTGAGTGAAGATGTGTAAATAGGTAATCACAGACCTTACCTTTCCTAAAATCAATGCTATTGCCTAATTGAGTGGGTGGACACAGGAAATGTGCTTAACAAATAGTACAAGCCCAGTTTTCTAGACACTAACCTGTTTCATTTTCCTGCCAGGGACACAACCCATATGGCCAGGCATATGACTGCATGACTGTAATCCTGGCACTCAGAAAGCAGAGGCTGGCAGATGGCCAGTTCAGGGCCAGAATGGGTTACACAGCAGACCATCTCAAAATACAAATAAAGTAATACGCACAGAGCATACATGAACATTCTGTTTCTTCCTATGACTTCTCTCAGAGTTCATTCTTCTTATGTAGAGAATAATTACAACATGCATGCTTCTAAACCTTGGGGTTTCGTGTTTACCTCAGTCTTCAAACACATACAACATGAGACAACATGCAAGTCAGTGTTAAACATTTATCATAATAGGGGCCAGGTGTGATGGTGCACACCTTTAATCAGAGCACTTGTGAGGCTGAGGCAGAAGTATCTCTGTGAGTTGAAGGCTAGCTTGGAATACATATCAAGTTTCAGGACATCCAGGACTAAATAGAGACCCTACCTCCAAAGAAATCACAATAAAATGGTGGACTCTGATGAATTTACAGATTACTTTGTTATCACCTTAAGAATCACCACTAAGTACCAAGTACTCTACAACCTCAAGGTTAATCTATCTTCAGTAACTAACTATATTGGAATATAATTATCGTATATATTTATTGTAATATATTGTAATTTAAGTATTCTACAAATACTTATTTGAACACTTACTCTGTGCTGTATAATGAGAAAAAAAAGTGACTAAAATGACATCACCTTGGGCTGGAGAGATGGCTCAGCGATTTAGAGCACTGGCTGCTCTTCCCAAGGACATGTGTTCAATTCCCAGCAATCACATGGAAGCTCACAACTGTCTGTAACTCCAAGATCTGACACTCTCACACAGACATACATGCAGGGAAACCTCCAATACAGATAAAATAAAAATAAGTGAATTATTTTTAAAAAGACATTTACTTTTTTTACAGCACAGCTGAAGAGATGGCTACAGGAGGTCCTCAGCATATGAAGAGCTGGAGCTCAGGACTGTACTGAGTCCATTCTTGCCAAGGTCCCACTGAGCCTCATATGACCAAACCCAATTAACTGTTCTCCAAACGTTGGCTAGTTAACTGCACCCTTCAGCCTTCACTTGACTTCCGATCCTGTGCTTGTGATTCCTAGGCTTGTATTTTCAACTTCTGTATTGTGCTCCTCCTTGGCAGCCCCTCCGAGGTAGTATGGGTACATAAACTGAACGTGCCCCACAGTGACTTATGAATCTTCATTCTCCACAAGGCCAGTTTCCGGCCAGTGCTCTAAACAGGTTCCCTAAACAGACCCTCCAACATCTTGGAATACTCTTTATCTTTCTTACATTCCATTCACAGGAGAACCTTCTGGGGTTATTTTAAACCGACATCACAATGTCCACATCTTCCACCACTCACCACCAGTGTCTCCACTTAAGACAGGGTTTTCTACCACCTGGATCTTCCAGGCACCTTCTCAGCTGAACTCTCTGACCTCAGTCTTTGCTCTTTTCTCTCTGGAGTAGGAAAGTCTTCTGCTCTGGGTACTGTCATTTCCTCATGTGCCTTTTCAGTGACTTCCCTCACACTGAAACCTTCTCAAGGTTTTTTTGCTTGTGAATCCTATATTCATAGTTACAGTCTCTGCCTGCTTCTTGGCTCACCTTCTCTGCTGATCATTATTTGAGTTTTCTTTACTCATTTTGAAACTCTAGCATCTGTACTTCTTTACCCAGAATACTGTTCACCCAGGTATCACTGGCTCTGTTTTTCAATTCTTACGTGTCTGAACAAATGTCAGCTATTCAGAGAGACAACTTCAAAATAACGTTCCTCTCTACCTCTTTCCTTCTTGGGTTTAGTTTTTGTTCTTACTGCTGCTACACTCACACTCCTCCCTCTATTTCTGAGCACATGTGCTCAAGTGTGTGTGTGTGCATGTGTGTGTGTAATACATAAAACAATCTAGTGACCAGTGCATGCTAGATACCTCTTAAATATAGGCTAAGTGAATATTGTAGCAAAAGGGAGATTATAATAAGGCATTATATGCTAGATTGGTCTCATGCTAGGTAGTGGAGTAGACAGGTATCCCTTAGTAAATGTCCACAGGTTAAGAGGGCAGCCATGCAAAGGCAGAGGGCAGGGCTCTGGAACACTGTCTGGACAGTGGCACACTCCTCCTTGTGACTTGACCCATTGCAAACAGTGGAAAAGCTCTATTGAAAAAAAAAAAAAGAATCAAGTGTTGCTTTCCCAGAGAAATGTGACCAGCAGCATCTGATTGATCTGTGTAACAGACCTGTTTAGGAGTTGGACAGGAGAGATGAAAGGAAGGAGTATCAGCTCCGTGTTAATGCAAAAAGCGGCGAAACAGAGAAGTCCTGTGACCACCCAGCTGCTGTGTAACTGATACCTAGCTTATGATCTTGCTTCTAGGGCCTGAGATGGGAGAGGAGACAGGGGAGGAGGGAGCAAGAGGAGATGGGGGGGGGGAAGGAGCGGGGATATGAATGAGAATGAACTGTCTACATATCAGAGTAAATATGCTTTTTACGAATCTCCTTAACCCTAATCTCCCCACCTCTAATTCTGACCATAAGTCCCTTAAGGGATAAAGATATAAGGAGAAGGAAAGGTGTAAAAGGAAGTGTGTACTTATACACATGTGCTCACAAACATGCAGGTACAACTAATGATGCAAGCCTATGTTTCTAAAAAGAAAATTAACTTATTGGCATGAAAATAACTGAGATTTACAGAATGGAGTAGGGGATTTAGTGGAGAATTTATTTCCTTTTGTGGCCTCTGCATTTTCCCTTTACTTTTATTATGTTGAGCACGTGGTATACATATGTGCATGCACGTTCATACGTGTGTGTTTTGTGTGTGTGCGTGCTGGATATCTTCCTCTGCCTTATAGACTGGGTCAGGGTCAGAGCTCACTGACTTGGCTAGTTTTGCTATCCAGCTTGTTCCAGAGATCCCCTGTTTTTACCTCCCTAGTACTGGGAATGCAGGTGAGTCACTGACCTCACTTTAACCTCTGAGCCATTTCCCTAGACATTTCTTTAATTTTTGAAATAACATTCCAGTTAGCATATGAAATAATGGGTTTCATTATGACATTTTCATACATATCTTATTGCTCCTATTTACCCCCTTCTTCATCCCACTCTGTCCTGACCCCTGCTTTATTCTCAGCTCTATTTATGTAAAGTATGTTTTTCTTCATAATAGAGGAACCAGTACGTGTCAAGGACCACATTAACAGTATGGATATGTTCAATTAACCGTGTGACTTATTTTCCTGCTCTAGCTGAGGCACATGGCAAGACTGAAATAACTGAAAGGGAGCAATGAGAGTTTGATCTGGTCCTCTTAGTTCCTGTAGATGTCGGTAAAATGATGTTTTTTGCTGTTCTCAGGAAGGTGGTATCCCTGGCCACCACACAGCCCTGAAAGAAAACTCCCTTTTGCTATGTGCTGAGATCTACAGGGCCCTGGCCTTCAACTTCTTGATTCATCTTCTTTTCAATGTGCCCACATCTCAGTGACTCCACCCCATCCTGCTTCCAACTCTAACAATTCTTCTGATCCTCTGCTTCCATTTTACCCGATTCTCCCGTACAGCATGCCCCTCTCTTCCTTTCCTGGGACCTATGACAGTCTTGTGGCTCTTATCTGTGGTACTACCTTCACATAACAAGTTGCTGTGATACAAATTGTGCCTGTGGAACTAACTCTTCCTTTTTTTCTATTCATCAAGGGAGAATAAAGGATTAGGGAAGGTAACTGAATGTTCACACAATAGAAAACCATTGACAAATCCTTTATCCACTATGCCTCCCATTATACAACCTCAAAGGCTTCTAAGATTGCTTCAGGACCCAGTTCTGGCCCTGCGACACAGTTGAGACCCCTGGTCAATGGAGAAGGGGTTGTGTAAAAGCTCCTACTTCCCTGAAAAATAAAAACAGGCAAATAGAGCATATTTAATTTTTAGAACCTGTTTATGGCTTTCTATTTAAAGTGACTTTTTGGGAGATAGCATATTCTTGTTCTCTTTTTAATGCAGCCTTGTTTTTTCGTGGTATCAGTGGCTGCACAGAATGAGTCTGTTTCAAGGGTGTCCTCGAAACTGTGATGCTAAGACCATGATTTTACCTGGAGGTTCAAGTGCCCCAGCCTGCTCTTTCCTCCTGTAAGAGCTCCAGCATGCTGGGAAGTCTTTTGTTCTCAAGTGCAGCAGCTGTATAGGCTAAACAACACTTACTTAATTGGCATTTAATTGCAACTATGCACAGGTGATAATGGTGATGTTGCCTCGAGGCAGAACTTACTAGCATCTAACTCACATTTGCAAGAAGCTCAGCCTTTTACTTAGTTGTCAAACCCATCTCTGAGGGTCTCTCTTCTGGGAGAATTTCACATACCAATACCATAATAGAAACTGGGGCAAGTTAAAAGAAAAAAAAAAGGTTAATAAAAAGGTATTCAATTATTAAGAAGCCAAAGGGGTTTAAAATCAGGATCTCATGTAGCCCAGGCTAGCCTGAGACTCTCTGTATTGCCAAACAAAACCTGGAATATCTGATGCTGCTGTTTCCACCTCAAATTCTGGCATTATAATCACATGCACCCACCTGGTTTATTCAGCACTGGGGCCTGAGACCAGGGCTGTAGTGCTATGACCTTTTTGCACAGTTGTCATGATTTTGTCAGTCATCCCAAAGCTTGACTGGAGCCAGAACTTCTGCTCCTCCGGTGGCTCTTATCTGGTTGGCCAGTTGATGTTGGCTGTTGGCTGGAAGCCACAGTTCCTTCCTACAGGACCTTTCCACAGGCTTCCTGAGTGACCAAGATGCCTGGCTGCCCTCAGCCTGAGGGGCCCAGAGGACACAACATGGAAGTGTGACGATGGGAGGGACAAGACCTATTGTCACCTCTATAAAGCTCTAATTTTAGGAAAGATGAAGGCTGCTCTACACTAGAGGGAAGAGGGTAAAAGAGTAAATTTTAAAAGTAAATTCGGATCATCCAAGACTTTTTGTTGTTTATTTTTATGGTGTGATTTCATTCTGTATTCCATCAGGTCTCAAACTCAAGAACCGTCTGATGTGTCAGACTCCTGAATGCTGAGATTCTTCACCAGGCCTGATTTAAGGAACTATTTCAAAACCATCACATGTGGATTAGAAAACACACTTTCCTTGTACTTATTTTGGACCTGTGCTTTTTGTTTTTGTTTTTTTCCTTTAAGGTGGAAATTTTCCTTTTTACTGTTTTTTTGCCACGTGTGGTGGTATACACCTTTAATCCCAGCACTTAGGAGTCAGAGACAGGTGGATCTCTGAGTTCAAAGCCAGTCTGGTCTACATAGAGAGTTCCAGGACAGCCAGAGTTAAACAGAGCAACCCTGTATCAAAACAAACAAGCAAACAACAAATAACAGCAACAAAAAAAGTGAAAGCAAAAAACTCTCAAAAGCCCAAAACAGTCATTTTGTTTCTAATTAGTGAGGTCATCCGTTGGGCATGGGAACCTACCAGTGCCCACACTTCTAAAGAGAGTGACTTCCCTAAGGTGGATACATGGAATTTTGTTTGTTTTTTGAGACAGTGTTTCTCTGTGTAGTCCTGCTGTCCTGAAACTAGACCAGGCTGGCCTCAAACTCAGAGATCCATCTGCCTCTGTCTCCCCAGTGCTGGGATTAAAGGTGTGCACCACCAGCAGGAACTTTTAAAATTATTTCTTATAGTCTAGGGTCAGATGGAAGGAGAGGAAGACCTCCTCTATCAGTAGACTGGGGGAGAGGCATGGGAAGAGAAGAGAAAGGGAGGGTGAGATTGGGAGGGGATGAGAGAGGGGGCTACAGCTGGGATAGAAAGTGAATAAACTGTAATAAAAATAAATGAAAAAATAAAAAGAAAATATAAGTACATCATTTCTTCCTTCCCTTTTCTCCCTTCAAGTCCTCTCTATACTACAACTTACTCTCTTTCAAATTCATGGCCTCTGTTTTCATTAACTGTTACACACACACACACACACACACACACACACACACACACACACTTCGAAAATACATGAATATAACCTGTTTAGTTTATACAATGTTATTTTCGTGTATGTTTTCAAGGCCAACCATTTGGTATGGAGTAACCAGTTGGTGTGTTCTTCTCTGGGGAAACTATTTCTCCTGTTCTCATCTTTCCTTAGTTACCAATAGCCCTTTGTGTAGGGTTGAGGCCTTTGGGGCTTTCCCTCATACACTTTGGTATGTTTATTTATTTTCCCTGTTCAGTTCATGTTTAGGCAGTCATGTTAGTCAGACTTTATGGGTTTAGCTTTTGACATTACCAGAAGACACAATTTCACAATTTCTCTGATCCTCTGATGGTTATTATTTTCTGCCCCCTTTTCTGCAATGATCCTTTAGGTGCAGGAGTTGTATTGCAGATGTATCCCTTGGGACTGGGTTCCACAACTCTGCATGTTGATTGGTTGTGACTTTCTTTAATGTTTATTTGTTGCAAAGAGGGAGTTCCTTGATGAGGAGTGAGGACTACATTTATCTGTGGGCATAAGGACAAATATTTAGAATATAGTTAGGGATTGCACTTATTTAATAAAGTGATGGCTGTAGGTTCTCCTCCAAGATCCATGACCCCATAGTTTTGGGGAGTTGGCTAGGTTTCCAGTACTACGTGTGATTTCCCTCTAGTTTAGCAGGGCTGCATTCGTTTAAGTCCAATTAGAAAGCTGTTGGTCCTGCCAATGTATGTGTGCCACTTCTGCATCCTTAGGGTTATAATGCTATGCTGATTGTTGTGGTCCATGGGCATCATATCTGGGTAAGACTGTTGGTCGCGTCCCTCTTTTGGATGTTTTCACAGAGTCTTCTGGTACCATGAAAGCTAGCCCCTTGGAGGAGACTTTCAAATCAATGACAGCACAGGGGCCTGTAGGCTCTGTCTGAAGTACATGGGACACAAGAAATTTTTAATCAAAGGCCTTTACAAAATAAGCTCTCAGATCCAATCAGATTCAATAATGAGTTCTATCAAATATTTTAATAGAATTAACGCTATTCCTACAGAAATCCTTTCAGAAAATAGAGGAGAGAATACTTGTTTTGCCAGTTTTGTAAATAGTATTGATTTATCCATATTCTCTTCATACAAAACCTTCTTTTAAGAAAAAACTACAGACTAATATTCCTTATGAACTTAGACATAAAAAGCTTAGCAGAACAGTAGCAAACAGAATCTGGAAACATGTAGAAAAGATATCTCAAGTAAATGTATTCCAGGAATGTAAAATAGCTTTAACATTAAAAAAATTAATGAAATGACATTTCATATTTATAGACAAAGTTCTAAAATGATGCAATTATTTTGAGAAATAGACACAGGAAACAACACAGCTGTCAGGATATTCATTTTCTTCTTTTCTTTTTGCCCACAACCACCTGACAAATCGCAACAAACTGCAACAGCAATCAGCAACCAGCAGCAGGAGGAGGAGTAGTGGCAGCGCTTCTCAGGGCTCCAGCACTTATATAGGCTTTCAAGAGTCTCCAGCAGCCCAAATGTCATACACTTGGAGAAACTACCTGCTGCTGGCAAAATCATGCCCCGGCCAGAGCATGAGGCAAATCATAGTCAGCTGCTGTGGACAGTCTGAAGCAGCCCCATATCCCACACCTGGGATTAAAACAAAAACATGCTCCCATAACATAACTGGGTTTTTAAAGAAACCAAAAATTCTCACTACAAGGTCCTTTATAGTAGTGTTCTTTTGAAGATTATTTATTTATTTATCTACTTATTATGTGTGATGTATGGGTGTGAGAGTATAGACACATATGTATCATATGCACAGGTGGAGATCAGAGCACAACTTTCTTGAGTCACTTTTCTCTTACTTTGCTGAGGCAGGGTCTCTTACTGTTTTTGCTGTTCTATGTACTTCCCTCCCAATCCCACCCTCTCTCCCTCATCTCACCCCATGCCCCTCCCCAGTCCACTGATAGGGGAGGTCCTCCTCCCCTTTCATCTGACCCTAGTCTATCAGGGTCTCATCAGGACTGGCTGCATTGTCTTCCTCTGTGGCCTAGTAAGGCTGCTCCCCCCTCACGGGGAGGTAATCAAAAAGCCAGCCACTAAGTTCATGTCAGAGACAGCTCCTGTTCCCTTTACTAGGGCACCCACTTGGATACTGAGCTGCCATGGGCTACATCTGTGCAGGGGTTCTGGGTTATCTCCATACATGGTCCTTGTTTGGAGTATCAGTCTCAGAAAAGACCCCTGTGCTCAGATTTCTTGGTTCTGTTGCTCTCTTTGTGGAGCTCCTGTCCCCTCCAGGTCTTCCTCTCTTCCCCTTCTTTCATAAGATTCCCTGCACTCTGCCCAAAGTTTAGCTATGAGTCTCAGAATCTGCTTTGATACACTGCTGGGTGGAGGCTTTCAGAGGCCCTCTGTGGTAGGCTCCTGTCCTGTTTCCTGTTTTCACCTTCTTCTGATGTCTATCCCGTTTGTCCTTCTCAGTGAGGATTGAGCATCTTACCCAGGGTTCTCCTTCTTGTTCAGCTTCTTTAGGTGTACAGATTTTAGTGTAATTATCCTATATTATATGTCTAATATCCACTTATAAGTGAGAATATACCATGTGTGTCTTTCTGCTTCTGGGATACCTCACTGAGAATGATCTTTTCTACCATTTGCCTGCAAATTTCATGATTTCCTTGTTTTTAATTGTTGAGTAGTATTCCATTGTATAAATGTACCACAATTTCTGTATCCATTCCTCTGTTGAGGAACATCTGGGTTGTTTCTAGATTCTGGCTATTATGAATAAAGCTACTATGAACATGGTTGAGCAACTTCCTACAGATTTGGTTTCTTGAGGCAGGGTTTCTCTGTACAGCCTTGGTCTTACTTTGTAGACCAGGTTGGCCTTGAACTCACAGAGATCTGCCAGCCTCTGCTTTCCTGAGTGCTGGGATTTCAGCACTCAGTGTGTAGCACTGAGCCCGGTTGATATGTTCTTTCTTACAGGACTAAATTCCAGAACAAATACAAAATGTGGCAAAAGAAATGGACAGTTCTTATATCTGTCAATAGAAACACATCTAACATTTCACATAATTACCCTCTGTTGTGATAATTTTCACCCTGGGGCACTATCAAACAGCTACCTGCTTTCTTCTAAGGTCTAAATGATAAACTAAAATTTTATTTCACTGGAGCTCAAGCAGTGGAACCCATGAGTTTATTAGGGTTACTTACAGAACGCTGGTGAGAGACTGAGTAGGAGTTCTGGGTGAGTCTGCAGCAGCTGTCCTAGAAGATCTGTACCTAGTAAGGACCATGTGATTCCCACTGCTGTGGAGATGGAGCCCTTTTGCCCTAGTCTTCAATCTGTATGGGGAAGTCCCTCCCTAACACCCCAAGGCTACATGCAATTAGAAGAACTGCGTACAGCTGGTTGGGAGGAGTGGCTGGATACTCAAGCGATGGTCCCATGACCCTCACTAGGCCACCTCTTCTACGAGGGACTGTTAGCAGTCAACAAGCACAGCTGTGATGATCGTTTGCATACAGATGCAGCTGAACTCACGAGAATGGTAGCTGTTTAACTCAGGACAATCCTGTACAATACCTCCTCTCACAGTCAGTCTGTTTTCTTCACTGGCCTTATGTAACTATCACTGTAGTGAGTGACTGAGTGCCTTTAATCTCTAAACTTCAGTTACCATACTATTGCGAAGCCACATGGCATTCATTACTTTTTAAAATGTCTTTATGAAGAAGATCTGTAGAATAGTAACAACTAGGGCTCACAATGACTATTCGTAAGTGATTGACTATTATCCTTGCCACAGAAGCACTCACTGTATTTTCCTTTCGCATGTCATGTGGAGAGACCAAGGCCCAGAATGTCACAGTAATGACAAATGGTTGGCTGGTAAGTGGAGTTTCCGTCTAACAGCTGCTTCCACAGCCTACATGTTTGATCTCTCATCCAGTCTCTGGACAGTCACTTAGTGAGAATGGTAACCAGAGGCTTGAGTTTCTTTGCTCAGGGGGTTAAACCTTTACAGAAGTGTGTAGCTTAGGAAGAGCCTTTGCTTAGGGTGTCAATGGCTTTGGGTTTGGTTATTACCAAGTAAAGAAATAGTTTTCTAAGAGTTGGGAATGCTAGAAACTATAGTAAGCACACATACTATACTCCTATAGTATGTGTGCTTAATTTTTTTTTGTTTTTAAAACTGCCATACTAAAATGGTCACATCTAGCAAGACGCCTCTCTGCAGTGGGGATGGGAACCTGTGATGAGTTACTTAGAGAACTTGATACACTTGATACATTCCACATGGTGGAAATGGTAACTGAACTGTGAACTTTTCCTTGTGTGCTACTTACCCTGAAATAGAAAAGCAGATTTCCCAATGCAGGATATACACTTTTAGACAAAAATAGAGGAGCTGTCTGATGCTCGTCATTCAAGAGAGTCAAGGCTCTAGGGGCTGGCTGCTCCCCAAGTTCCACAAGACAAGTCCAGATGCCATCCTAAGAGTAAAATGAAGAAACTTGTTATACACAAATGGTAAATCCAACCCTAATGAGCCACTCTAAGTACTCATCAATTAAAGCCAGTAGGAAAACAAAACAGTGTGTGTGTGTGTGTGTGTGTGTGTGTGTATCTGTCTGTCTACAAGTGATTGTATGAAGGCTGGAAGTTAGCCTCAAGTGTCATTCTTCAGGTGCTGTCTACCTTGGTTTTTAAGATAGATTTCTCACTGCCTTGTGCTAAGCAACAACATCGGGCTGGCTGGCTGGCTAATGATGTCTAGGAATCCTCAGTTCCACACTCCTGATGAGACTAAAAGTGTGCATTACCATGCCTGTCTTTTTAAAAACAACAACAACAACAACATGAACATGGGTTCTAGGGTCTCAGTCTTGGGTAATCATGCTTTCATTGCAAGAACTTTACCAACTAAGCCACCTTCCCCCAATCCCAAAAGCCACCAGAGCCAGAGACGCACTAGAGTGCCTGCACTGACTATGAATGTGAAGCGAAAGGCTTTCTTGTTAGCAAGACAGAAAAATAAGCTTGAGCCAAAAGAATCAGGAATCTGTGGGAAGGAAAGTCTGTTGAGCCCAGCAGGAACTGACAACTTGAGGCCCAATTCCAGAGAAGAAACACAGAGCAAATTCTAGAAAGTAACAAAATATTCTTCCTAAGATTCCACCAGAGATGATTTGCTCCACAGTAACATGGTGCCAGGAATCTGAGGCGCTGAGTCTAGCCTCCACCTCATCAGCCCAGACAGTGTGGAGGCCAAGAGAACGCGAACTGGAGCTGGGTACCCTCAGGCTGTGCCAATATAACCAGGCTGAAGATAGACATTGGTGAGATTAGACATTAAAAAAAAATCTGGGGTTTGTAAACTTATCCATCTGAATGCACTCCCATTTTCTTTCTTTTCCTCCAGTTTTCTTTTTTAATTCCAACCAAGTCCCAGCTGAACCAAAGGAAAACTGATTTTGCACACCTAAATCTGGCTAAACAGTGGAAATTCTCCAGAGGCAGATAAGGTGGGGAGGAGCCAGATGATCTGAGGCCAAGAGCAAAGAGGGTAGGATGAGACAGGGCTCTGAACTGCAGGCCAGGCTAGCATCTTCCTTCCTAGGGATTTGGGCCTTATCTTTATGCTTTTCCTTAAAGTCTTGCTTGCACAGTGGCCCCAGGCCAGAGGTGAAAGAGGCTCTGTGACTTCCCATTGTCAGAGCAGGGGGAACAAATAAAGGATTGCCTCCATGGGATTGTGGAATGTTTATTATCCTAAAGAAAAGCATTTGTCTTGTCTCACAGGAAACCCTGTCATCTTATCTTAGAACTGACCCTGAAAGAAGTAGTCCCCGTTCCTTTCAACAGAGCACAGGGACACTATTGGGCGTGTCCCTGGGGACACACCCAGGGGCAGGAGGTAGCTCAAAACCAATTGTCACATCGTTCACGCAATTAAAATGACCTTGAGACCAAGCTCTCTTAGCTGATTTGTACCCCAGGTCCTGCCCTGTTCTTTCTTCTCCACCCTTTCCAGGGAGGGGGGGGGTGTCAGACAGACTGCCAGAGCTGAGAAATGTACCATAGGCTGAGTTTTCTATGAGTTTTCTATGTATGTGAGAGCTAGGAAAGATCACTGCAACCAGAGCTGCTTTAAAGTTCATTCTCCTGTGGTACAAAATGCCTGTGAGTCCATACAGGACATAGCTGCTTTCATGTTCTGAAATTTATAGAATCTTAGGAATTTTTGAGAAGTCCATTCCTAATATTTTTAAGTTCACTTTATATCTTTAAGATTTCAACATTGTTTTCCCCTAATCTCTTCTGTAGAATCTCTGCAACCTAAGTGTGGCATTTACAAAGTGTGGTCAATACTGCTTGTGTCTGAGGATTTGGGGACTGAGCACCAATTTATACCTTTATCCCCTGTTTCTGCTGGTTCCTCCTGAACATCTTCTATAACATGTCCATGCAAAAGAAAACAAACTCTTGGATTCCTACAAGCTAATGTCTGAGCTGATGTCATGTTTGTTTCATGAACTCATATTTGGAAGTTTGTAAAAACTGCTTCAACAGGCTTATAGCTTTGTTGATAAAATGTTTTCCAGTTTGCAAATAACAGACAAGAGAATTTTGTAGCTAAAATGGGAAAAACAAATTTCCATAAAAAAATATTCTTGTATTTAATATAGAAATTACTCAGTGAAAAGTTCAAAGGACTCCATGAGATCTTTGTCTCTAGAGGATGATACTAAGGAATTCTAAGAATTTAGTCTTAAAATCAGATCATTAACTTTTTTTGCTTTAAGGTTTTATAATTTTGTAATGCTATGACTATTTCTGTGAGTTGAAGATTATTAGCATAGAAAATAGGAAATTCTATCTAAAAAGACTGTTAAGCTGGGTGTGGTGGTACATGGCTTTAATCCCAGCACTCAGGACGCAGAGGCAAGTGGATTTCTGTGAGTTCCAGGACAGCCTGGTCTACAAAGGGAGTCCAGAACAGCCAAGGCTATACAGAGAAATCCTGCCTCAAAAGTGCCCCCCCCAAATAATAATAATAATAATAATAATAATAATAATAATAATAATAATAAT
>NW_026596039.1:13741476-13750240 GCF_907164565.1 Psammomys obesus
ATAATAATAATAATAATAATAATAATAATAATAATAATAATAATAATTTTAAAAACTGTTAATCAAAGGCTTAGAAAATGACTACATCAAAGGTCTGTGTAGCTTACAGTCTAGTTTTCCTAAGTTAAGATGGTTTCACACATTCTTTGGTTTACAAATAGTGGAAGTTTACCATGAATCCTGGAAATTTCACCAACTGTGTATTTAATAAACAAATGAGTCCTTGCTTTAGACAAGCAGAAGGAAATTTTTAAGCGGCAGACCTGTGATAAATGGCGGCATCCCACATGACCGCTGAGGACCAGTCTGACAGGAATTGGCAACAAAAACAAACAGTACAATGACGGTCCATTATCTTAGTGTTCACAGAATGACTTGGCACTTTGCCAGCTGTATAATCAGCCTATTTTTGTTTTTATCACACGAACCAATGGGTTTTTCCAAATAATAGTAAATTGGGTGTGGCTCTTTTTCTTTTTTAACTGAGAGGATTTCCTGAAATCTGTTTTTTGATAATATCTTTGTATATTTTCAATTAAGGGTGCGTTATGCACCTATGCTAAACAAACACAATGGATCTGCTGTGCGGGCTCTTTGATTTGGAGACTCATATTTTCACTGGCTCTCTCTTGACTTTGTTATTCTACACAAAGGTGGGAGCAGAGTTATACAACACAAGAGCCATACCGCTCTTGCGGAAGCCCAGTCTCCAGTCTCTCCAAAGGGAAGGCTCAGAGCCAACAAATACTGCCCCCTAAACATGCGTAAACATACAGCTCAGGGTTACATATGTATGTCTTTGTGGGGGAGCATCTGAATTTATTAGCATATTGCAACCGCAGTTGCTGCTTAACTTACACATTTCCTTTTCTCCCTCCTCCTCCTCTCCTGATAGAGTCATACTGTTTAACTCCAACTGTCCTTGCATTCAAGATGCTTCCTCAGCTTCTGTCATGCTGGCATTACAAGTAGGTGTCCCCATGCTTGGCTACATATTTCCAGCTTAACTGCTCAATCATTAGAATATCTCCCAATTTAGATACAACTGTTGAACGTGAAGAGTTCTCACGTTAAAGTCATTTAAGGTCCATTTATTATTGAATATAGTAAAAAGAAATAAGGGTGTTTTATAAAGCTCATAGCTTCCATTCTGAATGTCTATTCTTTTTTAACATTTTTTAATTTTTAAAAATTTAATTATGTAGTAATTTAATTATGGGGTCAGATGTAGGGGAGGAGGGCTTCTCATTCTGAGAAATAGGGAAGGAGAACAGGGGGAAAGAGTGAGGAAGGTGAGACCAGGAGAAGAGGGAGGGGGCTACAATCAGGATGTAAAATGAATAAATTATAAAAAAATTAAATTAAAATAATTTATTAAAAATAATTTATTTATGTATTTTTAATGTATGAGCGCTCTGTCTGCATGTCTGCATTCATGACACAAGAAGTCCAATTATATCCAATTATAAATGGGTTTGAGCTGCCATATGGTCACTGGGAACTGAACTCAAGACCTCAGAAGAACAACCAGTGCCGAGCCATCTCTCCAGAAATCCCCCTCCTCAAATATCTATTCTAACTGTGGAAGCTCAGTATGTTGTATAGTCTTTAGGTCTGGTTAATTTGGTTGTATGATATTCTTTTATTCACAATATTTTTAAATAATTAAATTTAAAATAAATAAAAATTACTGCTAGACATAGTGATATATGCCTTTAATCCCAGCACTCAGGAGGCCAAGGCAGGCAGATAGATCTCTGTGAGTTCCTGGCTGGCTTGAAATACATAGAGAGTTCCAGGGTGGACAGAGCTACATAGAGAGACCCTGTCTCAAAAATAAGATAAATAAAAATTAAAATTTATAAGAAATGTTTATAATTTAAGGTATAAAATACTTCAGGAAAAAACTTTCCAAGCATGTTATCTCTTGTATGCTGAAGACTACAAAACATGGTTGAACAAAATTAGAGGGTTAATTGAATTAATGGAGATATGCGGTTTGTTCACAAGTTAAAAGTCAATATTGTTAAAGTATCACTTGACATCCATATTTAATTAAATCCTAATCAAGACCTTCGAGCTCTTCCCCCGCACTCCTGCGGTAATCAATAAGTTGTTCTAAGAGTCATATGGAGATGCTAAGTACCTAGAATAGTCAAAACACTTTTAAAAATACAGAAAACTAATAGGCATAATGACTTGATTTAAAAATTACTTTAAGTCGAGAGTATTAAAGTTGTGTGGAAGAGACAAAATACATATTTAGATCAGTGGAATCAAAGAATGAATCAAGAAACAGATTTGAGCAGCTTTCCACCAAAACATCAATGCAATTCATTGAAAGAAAAAAAATCTTTTCAACAAATGTGTGGAGGGGAAATTGTAAAGCTATATAGACTACTGCGTAGTTGGACCTGTCTGAGGAAAAAAAAATAGAAAAAGCAAAAGGTCAAGTCAGTCTAGAACTGCTGAGCACATGCCTGGAATGCCAATGATCCTGGGCACAAGCATGTGAGACCCCTCCCCCACACCCACACTCCTACTTCCCAGCCGCCCACCCCCTTATGCACCCACACCCACAAACACACACCATTGCCTCCTCATGCCCTCACATCTTACACTTACTTCCTGTGCTTCCCATACCACCCCACCATCGCCACACATGATCCACACACACACCTCCCACACACACGTATAGACACCAAACTACAACACAAGCAAAAAGAATACTGGAGCTGGCTGCGATAGCCTGCATCTGGGGTCCCAGCACTTGGAACACAGAGGCAGGAGAATCGCTTGATCCTAGAGCCCCCCCCCCCCCCCCCGGGACAACAACAAGGCCTGTCAGAGACCCCATAAAACCAGGCCACTTTTGCCTGAATCTGGGCTGCAAAGAAAGACAATGCATTAGGAAGTGCACAAAGATCTTTCTTAGTGGATGTATTTTTTTATGTGGTAATACTTTCATAAGCTTCATATAAATGTCAAAGTTCACCAGATTTTACACATAGAATATGCCTGATGATGAAAGATAGAGCAAGTACACAGCTTAATTAGGCAAGCAAAGACAATCTCTTTGTTAATGAAGTCTGAACTGTTAAAAACGAGAGTAAGCACTTACTTCAGCCAACATCTCAAAATATAGAAAGTACTCAAGTTAAAAAGTTTTAAGTATCTAATGTGATTTAATAACATTTCACATTAACAGTTATTTTAGGAAAGGTGAAAACCAGAGGAAAACGTTACACGCATTTCTTATCACTGAAAAAGATGAGTTGCTATTTTTGTTTTCAGATCTTTCCATGTATACATAAACATGACAATTTTGTAAAATTGGAGTGTAGTGCAATATTGCTTTGTATCATGATTTAACATTATAAAGTGAGCATTTTATATGAAATTATTTATTGTTTAAAAATACAACATTTATTTTTCATAACAAAATCACAATGTTCATTACATATGTTATTATACTATTCTGTAGAGTTATCATTCATATCTACAAAAGGTTGTTTCAGTTTCAGGACATGCCATTTGATGGTCAAATCTGCTAATGCTGAAGTCCCTTCTATGAGATGCTTTAATAGTATTTGCATGTAATCTACATACATTGTTCTGACTACTTTAAATATAATCTCTTGATTTCTTGAGCTATCTTCTTGCTCTTACTAAGCACTTGTGAATTGAGGATGTTTAAGCTCTTCTGAGGATTAAATGCGCCATTATTATATTAGTATAGAATATTTTATTATATGTCAAAGTATGTTTGACTTATTTTTTCTTTTCTTTTTTTTAATATGAGATGACTGTATTTTATTTTTGTTTGACTTATTTTTGATGCATAATGTTAGAAATGGATACATGATCAGAGTATGAATATATTTAAAATTCCTAACGTGTAATAGCAAATTGGCTTTTAAAGGGATATTTTAGTTATGAGAAAGGGTATCTATTACATTCTCCAAACTACTGAAGCATTGTGAGCATTAATTAATTAATTTGACATAAGGAGTGGTTATAGCACAAGCTAGTCTTGAACCTGAAATCCTCCTGCCTCAGCTTGTTGAGCACTGGGATTTAAAAGTGTGTACCACTACTCCCCTGCTAAGGAGTTTTTAAATTTTAACACCGTTTTCTACTCTGCTTAATATAACAAGGAAATTCTTGGAAACATTATTATTTTGATATTTTATTTAAAAGATGTTAGTTTTAAAGAAAAATAACCCAAGCACACTTTATAAATGATGTATTTGTTTTTCTTGTATGAGTGTTCTGCATGTATACATGTACCCCCTTATGTGTACCTGGTACCAGTTCAGGCCATGATTGTTGCAGAGGGTTGAGCCACCCAACAGAGGTGCTGGAAACTGAGCTTAAGTCCTCCGCAAGAGCAGCAAATGCTGTTAACTTTCAAGCTATCTGTCCAGCCCCCAAAATATCACCATTACTTGACCTATAGTACCAGATTTGTTACCATGACATCATTTCTTTGTTATTCTTGCAAGTACATTAATCGTGTTTTTTTTTCTTTTGAATATATATAGATTCTTTACCATAAATGCTCTCTGATGTTTACACACAAGTTAACTCTTTGTAAAGAAAAAAAAAAATTAAGACACAGCTTGTAGAATGATCAGTGCACTTTTTTTTCTTTTTGGTTTAATATCTTATTATTGTGCCCTACCAGAAATCATTACCTGGTAAGAAGTGATCATTTCTTCAAGTATGACCTCATGTGCTAGGAACAGCTGAAACTGTGAAAAGCCATTCTGTCTCTAATCTAGATAGGTTTTTCATTTTAAATTGTGTCCTCTCGGGGACAAAACTGAGACACAGGCCACGTATATCTTCATGCTTGTAAAGAATTCTAAGTCCTCCCAGTCTTTATTTGAAAATTCTGACCTCATGCCAAGTGATTTATGTGTCCCCATTGGTCTAACCCCAAAGAATGATTCAGTCTCAGGGAGTCTGAGAGACTGGAGGGCCCTGGGCTCTCAAGACAATTCAGGGAGGGTCAAGGCCCGTGAGCACAGTAGGGCATTCAGAAAGAAAACAGAGAAGAAGCAGATAAAAAGTCACAGTGCTTGAGGCCAAAGAGTAAGTAAATATAAAATGGATGAGGTCAACAGGAATTGCTCAGGGAGAAATGATTTCAGATGTGATTTAGAACAAAATAATGTACATATATGCTGGGTATTGCAGTAGGTCTAAAAACACATTGAAATAACAATGGTATTGAATGATAAGTGCAAGCACCTTACTTTGCTCTTTTTTATTTTTTGATGGTATTTGATGCTGTAGGGGGTTTATTAATAATTTGATAAATAAATGGTTATTTTAGAATTAAAACAAAAAAGTAGAGAATAAAAGAACTCCAACAAAGGAGAAGGCCTGGGCTTTGGGTGCTGTTCTCAGGATAGCCTTTGATTCTGTTTCTTCTATGTGAAGAATGAAGAAATGAATGTGAAGATAAACAATCTAAGTTTCCCTTGAAATTTAAATAAATTACACCCGAATCACAGTTACCCTATTTCCTCTCCTTTGTACTTCTATTCTTTTTAGATATTAGTAGGATGGAAGAATGATACCTTTCTTCTCAGAGGAAGCAAACATCAGAGGCTTCAGTTGGAGACAAACTATGAGATCAAGGAATTGGATTGTCTGGATCTAATTTTTACCAAAACAATGGGCCAGAGAAAAGTGGAAACTTAGGAAAGACTGACCTAGTCAAGTCAACATTCCAAGAAAATGAGAATTCATGAACAGTCTACCAAGCTTTTAACTACTTAAAAGTTTGAAATTTCTGTTACTTTAGTCCTCTATATGCCTTTTTGTTTTATAAGCTCTAAAATTCTCCAGAAATACCTAAACATGGTCATTTTCTGTCACAGGAGCAAGGGAAGAAGGGAGAAAATAATGGCATTGGTTTTCCCTAAGTGTGTGTGTGTGGGTGCAGCCAAGGATAGTACTAAAAGAAAAGCAGGGTCAGACAAGTACCTTTTAAGAGGAAAAGATGAATAAGGAGGCTGGCTTAGAAATAAGAGATGTCTTCAGGAGTTCCTTAACAGAGATGGTTCTTCCTAAGGCATTCCTAATTTCTAGATGGGAATAGATGGTGTACTCTGTAGAGATTACCTATCGGATTTTGATGTGTTCTTTAAGAACATTTCTTTTCCCCTGAGTATCCTCACACTCAGTTTTTGCTGCTTTTCATTAGTAATCTCCATCTCAGCAAGCAAGCAGGCTCTGAAATAGGTGTTTGCCTGACTCTAGATCCCGGCTTCCCAGAATACCAATCATGTTAGCATTTCTATTTGTTTCTTTATAGACAAATGATGAAGTCAGTGAAAGAAAAAGAGAGGAAGAAAGGGAGAGAAAGAGAACAGTATTTTCCACCAGGGTTTATCATGAAGATTAAATGAAATAACACCTATGGGTCAGTTTAGCACTGAGAAACCTCAGTGTGTTTATTATATAGATTTGCACAGAGAAGCGGAGGCTATTACATACAGCTGAACAAGGCAGAGGGCTTATTACTTTCAAATGATCAAGAGCAGAGTTTAGGTATACAGCTGGATCAAAATGAGAGGTCTAGCAGTCTCTGGGGGCAGCAGTCTTCAGACAGTAAATATATGGATATGGGAAGAGAGTGCTATGGTGGACATTTTCTGCATACAGAAATTTCTACCCACATGTAGACCATCTTGGAAGGCTTTGCCATTCCTCTGAGCCTACCCCAAACACAAAAACAAGATCCTACCCCAAACACAAAAACAAACACAAATCAACCAATCAGTCAAACAAAATAAATCACAAGCAAACAGAAAAACCTATACAAAGCTACAAAGCTAACGTGATTTGCAGTTACATTTTGTCCTAGAATGAAGATAAAACCAATAAATCATATATTTAGCTATAATATGATACATATGTGTATATACACACACATACGTATGCATAGATAGAGGAAAACAGTCTGGGAAATATCTTGAAAAGAATGAGTCTCTCTCTCTCATTTCATGGCTTTAATGATGGTGTGAGCTAGAGCAGCTATCACTGGCCATGAGGTGGAAGGCACTTGTTGAGGGTGGAAGAGCACAGATGTGGTGAAGCTGATGCTTGTAGCTCCAGCTCTAGACTGCTTTCCTGGTGTCCATTGCTGTTCTACTGCTGTGAAGAGACATCATGACTAAGCACCTCTTGTAAAAGAAAGCATCTCCCTGTGGGCTTGCTTTATGGCCAGGAGCATGGGAGTATGTAGGCAAGCACTGGAGAACTAGGTGAGAGCTACATCCTGCTGAGCAAGCAGAGAAGAGACCAGGACTGGTATGGGCTTTTGAAACCACAAAGTCTACCCTAAGGACACACTTCCTCTAACAAGGCTACACCTCCTAATCTTTCTCAAATAGTGCTATTCCCTGATAACTGAACATTCAAATATATGGGCTTTTTTTTTTAGTTTTTTGAGACAGGGTTTCTCTGTTTTAACCTTGGCTGTCCTAGATCTCACTTGGTAGACCAGGCTGGCCTCGAACTTACAGGCAGGTAGATAGATCTACCTGCCTCTGCCATCCCAAGTGCTGAGGAGGCATGAACTACCATTGTCTGGCTCACATATATGAGTTTATGGGTGCCATTCTTATTCAAACTACCACACCTGGAAAAAAAAAAAGTCACTCTCTATTCAAAAAAGATGAAAAAAGTGAGAGTCATGTATGAAAAAAAATTTGCATCAAGTAGGATTTTGTATGGTAACTGTGGAATTGGAATTTGGGCCCAAGGGTTAAGCTTTTTGTCTTTATGTTATGCTAACTCTTAAAGACTAGCACAGTGAAAACAAACATAACCGTTCCTAGTCGGCAGTCTGGCCTAACCCAAATGTTTGCAACCCAAATGAACGCATGCTGCTAGTTGCATTAGCCTTTACTGTGAGTCCTTCACTTACACACTCACAGTCTATTAGCAAGTTAGCTTTTAAAACAGCTAAACATTAACAGTACAAATAGTGTTTGATATTATAAGGGAAAGGTGCATGGAGTTTTATACAAGGGCACTTAGCACAGTCTTGAGTTATGATTCAAATTTGGAGGACAAATAGCTGCCAGCAAGGTGAAAGGGGTGGAGAGAGGTGGATGATCTAGGCAGTTTGGGTGTGGAAGCAGATGTAATCTAATAATTATAGAAGGCCAGGGTGACTTGAGCTTGGAGAGCAAATGCAAATCAATGATGAGTGATGGGAAGTCTACAAATGGGTCTGGAGGGAGCAGTGATCAGAAGGAGATGTGAGATCATTATAATTGTATTTCAACAAATTAACAATGAATGCAGAAATGAGCATTAATTTGATGGGGCACAAGTGGACATGAAAAAACAGGATGTTATTAATGGAGTCTGAAAGGGCCCAGATGGGAGTCATGTAGATAGAAAATAGATGCAAATGCTCAAATCATTAGGACCTAGTAATAGGTTGTGATGAGTCTGTGAGGAGAGGAGTGTGTAAAAGATGGACCTTATATCTCACACTGAATTAGAGAGGAAAAGAGGAAGGAAAGGTTTGAGTAAATCCCGCTCCAGAAGTCTCAGTTTCTATTTCTGCAAAATGGGAATGACTTTTCATTGAAGTCTTGTCTGCTTCTGGATTGCTTTATGTAATTCAGTCATTTTTCAAAACTGAGTGGCCTATTGTGAGAATTCCTTGCAGGTTGTCTATCATTCATCTATCTATCTATCTATCTATCTATCTATCTATCTATCTATCTATCTA
>NW_026596039.1:13750250-13760585 GCF_907164565.1 Psammomys obesus
CTATCTATCTATCTATCTATCTATCTATCTATCTATCTATCTATCTACCTACCTATCTACCTATCTAGATATCTATCCTAAACTTAATCCTAATGACTTAAAAAGAAACTGCCTTAGTTAGGATTTCATTGCTGTGTAGAGACACCATGGCCATGGCAGCTCTTATAAAGAAAAACATTTAACTGGGGCTGGCTTACAGTTCAGAGGTTTAGTCCATTATCATCAAGGTGAGAATCATGGCGGCAAGCAGACAGACATGGTGCTAGAGGAGCCAAAAGTTCTACATCTTAATCTGAGGGCAGCAGAAGGAGACTGCCACACGAGGTCTACCTTGAGCATATATGTTGCATTTAATTTAATGGTATGGCCTAATAATGGTTATTATTAGCCTGATAATTATTATGGTGGTATTATCTAACCCACTATCACAATCAATAAAAGACACAGGCACCTGATAGATTTTAGGACAGCCTTATTTCACCTGGGACATGGCAGATATTATTTCCCAAGTTATCTTTATCTCCCTAGATCCTTTCCCATACCATTTGTTCTAATAATTTCTATTTGGGCCATCTCTCATCCATAATCACAAAATACTTGCTAATGTTTGTCATCTGGGCCAGCTTCTTCCAACCATGAAGACCCGGCCATGTGCTTTTTTCAACGCTAACCCATTGAGGCTCCCTGCTTCCTTCTTTCTCTGGTACCTGACTCTTCCTCGTCATCCTTCTGTCCCCAGAACCCTCAAACCTTTGCCACACCTAGCTTTCTTCGGCCCTGCCTAGGTGTGTCAGCATTTTATTATTAACCAATCAGGAATAATTTCTTAGGCAAGATTTACACAACAAGGACAGGTATATGTGAGAATGTACTCATCTGGGCAGCAACAAGATCTTGGGGCCAGTAACTAGTATCGGAATAGATAGATAGCACCAGACCAACCCATAACACATATATAAGACCTCAAGGTGCTCCTCCATAGTGACACACTTCCTCCAACAAAGCCACACCTCCCTATAGGCCAAGCTTTCAACGACATGAGTCAATGAAGGCCATTTTTATTCAAACCACCACATTCTTTTCCCTGGCCCCTAGAGACTTATAGCTATAACTTAATGTAAAATGCTTTCTGGCCAACTTTAAAGGTCCTCAGAGTCTCAAACTTGTTTAAAAGTTCAAAGTCTCTTCTGAGATTCATGTGCTCTTAACTGTAATACCGGTAAAATCAAAATGGAAAAGCATATCACATATTTCCAATATACAATGGCACAGAACATACATTGCCATTCTAAAAGGAGCATAGTAAAGAAATATTGTACCAAAGCAAGACCAAAAACTATCTGGGTAAACTCCAAACTCTGCATCTCCATGTCTGATCTCAAATGCTCTTCAGTTCTCCAATTCCTTTCAGCTTTGTTGACTGCAACACATATTTTCCTCTTGGGCTGGTTCCATTCTTTGTTAGCAGCTCTTCTCAGCAGGTATCCATGGCTCTGGCATCTCCAACATTTTGGGGTCTCCAAAGCAATCCAGGCAGGCTTCACTTTCACAGCTTCACATAACGGTTTCTCTGGGCCTCCACACAGAGATACCCCTTACATGTGCCTGGCCTCCCTGGATCATGCCCCACTTGTTCAATTGCAACTTCAGTAGCTTTCTGTTTTCAACGGTTTCCTTCACTGCCTAAGCTTGGCTGTCCTGGAACTCTGATCTGTAGACCAAACTGTCCTTGAACCCAAAGATCTGCTTGTCTTTGTCTCCTCAGTGCTGGGACTAAAGGTGAGTACCACAACACCTGAGCCTAAACAGTTCTTTAATTCCTTTTCACAAGTTGGAAGCTTAGCTGAGTGGTGTCCTGCTCAGAAGTCACCACTCCCTTTATTCTATTTAATATCATAGTTTTCTTTAGTTGTTTTTCTCCTTGGGCACAGGACACAGCTTCATTCCACTTCCTGGTGCTCTCTTTTCTCCTCAAATTGTACATTTTGTGTTTTTCCTTGCCCAAGTTGCTCATTGTTACTATAAATCTGATTAATAACCATTCAACAGAGTTGATACTAGACTGTTTTAAGATTTTTTTTTTTCCAATGCAATTAATCCAAAATTCTTCAAGTTAGCCTTTCCTGAGTTTTTGCAACCCCACTGAGCTGCCTCAGACAGATGTTGTGGATAAGGGCAAGAAGTAACCACATTCTTGGCCAAACTATCACAAGAACAGTCTTTAGGGTCACATACAAATACTATTCTCTTATGAATCCTCTTGAGCCAGTCCTCCAATCACCCTCAGCACTGTCTGTCATGCTCCCACTACTGGCTTATTAAGTCACACTTAAAGCATTCCTAACCCAAAGTCCCAAGGTCCACATTTCTCTAAACAGAAACTTGGTCAGGCCTTTCACAGTAATACCCTACTCCTGGTACCAACTTCTGTTGTAGTTAGGGTTTTATGGCTGTGAAGTGACATCATGAGCACAGCAATTTTATAAAGCAAAACATTTAATTGGGGCTGGCTTACAGTTTAGTCCATTATCGTCACAGTGAGAAGCATGGCAATGCTCAGGCAGACATGGTGCTTAGAGAAGCTGAGAGTCCTATATCTTGATCCGCAGGCATCTGCATGCTGGCAATCAGATTTTAACACACAGATGAAGGTTCAGAGTGTTGTCAGGTCACAGTACACATTGCCAATCCTAGTTTAGTATACTTGTTACTGTAAGTCACCAGATTCAGCCCACTTAGGAACTCCATCTGTTTAAAAGAAAAAAAAGAAGTAACAAATAATATGCAAAGAGATTTTATTTATATTTTGTAAAAATTAATTTTTATGTTCATGTGTGTCCATGTGTATATATGTACATATCTACCAGTGCACAAAGAGATCAAGAGAGAGTGATGAATCCCATGGAGCCGGAGTTATAGGCGGTTGTTAGATATGTGTGTGTGTATAGACCATATATATATATATATGGTTGTTAGCCTAAAGTGGATACTGGAAACCAAATCCAGGTCCTTTGGATGAACAGCAAGTGCTCTTACCGCTGAGCCATCTCTCCAGCCCTGTATTTTAAAACAACACACTAAAGCTCCGATCTTCTGTTCTTGGCACACACAGTGTGCTGAGAACCCTTCCTCAATAGTAAATCACACTTCTTTATGGAACCAAATAAATAAAAGGAGACCAAAATGTCACCCAAGAGAGTAGCTGTGAAGAATACTCAGTGGCAACAGCCAGGGGGAATATTTATTCATGCAGTCTTTTACTCTTCTCCCTCCCTTCCTTAAGAGAAGGAAAACATAACAATGCACAAAGAGCTTATGGAGTTACAAACCAGTCACTATTTTGGTCTACAGTTAGGAGATTTTTATGGAAGGTGACTCTGTACATATATGTTTTGCATATTTTAGAAAATATGGAATGCATTCTCTACATAACATTGTTTATATAAAAATCAACTATTTTAATGAGTAAGAGTGAGAGTTAAAGTATGTTAAAGCTTAAGGAAGCTTTCTGATATTCTAGTCTGGAAAATGAGAAAGCTTAGTACACACATGGCCACCCACACATTCCCCTGCAGATTTCTCACACACTTTGAGGCAGAGAACCCTGTTCATGAAATAATTATTTACTAATACTGTTGGAGATGAGATTCAGTTCTCTTTGAGACCTGTTTTAGTCCTGAAAACGCTACAGTATATGTAAACAATATGTGGAAAAGGCCCTGTGCTTTCTTTCTTTAATACTCCTTGTAAGTAGGTTACAGATTTGTCTGTAAAATCTTTCAAGGGCACTTTGTAACTTGTTGGTAGGAACTGGGCATAAAGCCAGGCTTGTACATTCCCTCTTTTAAACTCTTTCCACTCCATTTATTACTTACTTCTGAAATTTTATTGCCTTTTATCACAAACTATTGCCTTCGCTATATAAATGGGATTAAGTTATAACTTTTACCTTGTCTTTGTTGGTCTAATATGCTCATATCTGTGAACACACAAATTATGTACTTATGTAATCTGATCCTAAGATAGGAAGAGAATGAAGGTAGGAATAGACCTATGGTTTTCTGACTCTTATTTAGGCACATAACCTTCATACTTCTATTGACTGCACTGAAATTTTATACCTCATATCAGCAATTAACTTTGTGTGGCTTACTCAGCACACAGCATCAGTGATAAGGTAATTTACTTTGTCTGAGTTTACTGAGGGCTATTAAGTTGGTGAACACATTGAATATGTGTGCTTAAACATGATAATATGAGTAGCTATTAGTCATAATGCAAAATCTCAGCTGTTTTATATATACAGGCCTTAAAACTAGTAACATTTCTGCATTGTTATAGTTTTTAAGGAATAGTGAATAATTTTTTAGTGGGAAACCATTTTGGTATATGAATATGCTCTAATTTGATATTTAATATTTTTGTTAAAATTCTTGGATTGGACAAAGCTGTATTTTCCAAATAAGTAGAAAAAAAATACCTGTTTTAGCATATTATCTATGTGCATTTATTTAGCAAGCATTTGTTTTCCTTGTTGTTATTCTGTCTTTCAAAATAGGATCTCATATAGACCCAACTGCCTTGACCTCCTGAATCCCCTGCCCTAGCTTTGGGAGTGCTGAGATTACAGGTCTGGGATGCCACACCCGGCTGTCTCACTGCTTTGTTCTCATTTGCCACAGTTGGTTGGAGCTCATCTACCTCCAGTTACTGAATAGACATGTATCCCTAGATTCTCCACAGATATTCCCAACCTGCCTAATTGTTTTGATCGCTCAGAGTATTTACCCATCTGAAACTGTTTACTTCCTAATGCCCTTCTTTTAGTTCTGCTAAAGCCCCCTCGGTGCTGTAGACCTGCAGAGATCCACAGCAGGGATGGACACAGAAACCATCCGTGTGCCCCCAGACTGGTCAGCACAGTTAAGCACCAGTGAGTCAATCACACGTCCGTGCAGTCCATCCTTGCCTAGGTTCCTGCTGCTCCTGTTCAGTCTCCTCAGGATCTCTACGGAAGAAGAGAACAGCATGACCACCCACGATCATGGAGTCATGGAGACGGTGCTACACATGCATAGAGCTTCATGCATCAGCAACCACAGGACATCTACAGTGAGCTGAGTTCCCTTGTCCTGCACAGAAAAGAATCTGTGCTACAGACAGCAATGGTGGGCAGGTGGGCACTGGCAGAGGCTGGTGGTCGTTCCTGGCATCAGTCACTATTAGAAAACATAGTTCCTCCAGGCTTCCTATGCCTGGTTAGTGAGTCTCGGTAGGAGAGCGGCAAACAATAGGAGTGTTGGAGTCAAACTTTAGCACATCAAGGATTCCTACAGGACATGACACTGACCTCAGCAGGGCGTTCAGTGGAAACAAACCTTTGCTCAGGTCCTCTCCAGATTTACAATGTAGACAGCATCACCTGTCCTGCTGCAGACATACTATTCCACCTGGAGGTAAAGGTCAGTGCTGTCTCTACTGTTCTTCTCATATCTCCAAGAAGCACCTTAACAGAGAAAGGGTTTGTTTTGCCTCATGATTTGAGGTTGTGGTCCGTTATGACAGAGAAGGCACGGTGACAAGAGTATGAGAGCACACCCTCACATCTGGACAGATTGGCAGTTCTCAACTTGTTGCTCATGATCCCTTGGAGGGTCAAATGACACTTTCGCATGGGTTGCACATCAGATATCCTGCATATCAGATAGTTACGATTCATAACTAGCAAAATTACAGTTATGAAGTAACAAGAAAAATACTTCTATGGTTGGGGGTCACCACAACAGGAGGAACTGTGTTAAAGGGTCACAGCTTTAGGAAGGTTGGGAACCACTGGGGTAGATGAAGAAGGTGAGAGAGGGCGAATGATGGTGCTCAGACTACTTTCTCCCTTTCCTTTTTTATTCAGTTCAGGATTCCAGCACATGGAATATTGTCCCCCCCCCCGCCCCCCATTCAGGGAAGGTCTTACCCTCTCAGTTAATCCTACCCAGAAAGGTGCGATACACCCAGAGGCATGCCTCACTGGTGTCCCGTGTGTTTAATGCCATCAAGCTGATAATGGGTATTAAGTAAAACAGCACTTAAGTGGGTCCCATTCGCAATGAATTTGAAGACATCCTTCTCTGCCGTTGAAAGGACATCAAGGGCCCTGGATATTATGGGAGTTTTTCTTTAGATTATGATAGAAATAAAGAACAGTGCTGTATGGGTCCTGTTCCATTCTTCCCAGGACTAGGGCCTTTCACATCAATCAATCATTAGTTGGGACGATGTCCCATAGACTTGCCCACGGGGCAAAATGACGGAGGCATTTTCTCAGCTGAGGCGCTAGCTTGTGTCAAGCTGACCAAGACAACCAGGATGGACCTCCTCCCTACACTGCGGCAAAGCTTTGCTTCTTTGTTCCCAGTTACCCTCTGGAAATTCCAGAAATGCTGAACGCACACCGTATCTCTTCTTCCTCTTCACAGTCTGTCCCCAACTCTTTCAACAAATCCTGACTCCTGTCTGCATCCTCAACACCTCCCAAGCTCAGGTCATCCTGCCCTCCCGTGTGGGCCTTTGTGGCCAAACTGTCTAAGCTGGCCCTTGTAAATCTATTGTCCACTGTCACAGAACTATGCAATCCACATCATGGCCACTTACTAAAACATAAAGTGGGTCATGTTGCTCTTCCTTTCCCTCGATATTTTATTCAAAATAGATTTTTTTTCATATAATATATTCTGATTAGTTTCCCCAACTCCTCCCATAGAGATTCACACCCGTTCTGTCTCTCATTAGAAAGCAAACATGTATCTAAAGAATTATAACAAACTGGAATAGAACAAAACAAATGGAAAAAAAGACAAACACATGTAAACACAGCAACACACAGGCTCTTACACACAGGAATCCCATAAAAGCACAAAACTGAAAGGCATTACATAAACAAAAAGGACCCGTGAGGTTTAAAAAAAAGAGATGGGGTTTGTATGCACTTCTCCCCTCAGCTCTGGAACCCCATCTGGTGCATGTCTGTGCAGGCCTGTGCAGGCCCTGTGCATACTGCACAGGCTCTGTGAGTCCTGTGTCTAGAAGGCCTTGTGCCTTGGCGTCCTTCATCCCCTCTGGCTCTTAAAATTCTTCTCCACAGGGTTCCCTGAGCCCCGAGGGAAGGGTGGGATTTGATGGAGACATCCTATTTAGGACTGAGTTTTTCAAAATCTCTCACTCTCAGCAGATGGTCTGGCCCTGGGTCTCTTATGTTTGTTCCCATCTGCTGCAAGAGGAAACCTGTCTGAGGATGGCTGAGCAAGTCACTGATCTATGGGTACAGCAGAATATAGTTAGGAGTCATTTTGTAGCCATATTCCTTTAGCAGAACAGTAGGAGTTGGTATTCCCCTAGGTCCCTAGCCTTTCTGTTGTCAGGTTCTTGGCCACCCAAGCAGTGTCAGGGATGAGTGGACCTTAAATCCAATCAGATATTGGCTGTTTACTCGCACCTGGCATTCCTCATTTCAATGCCTAAGGCTTAAGAAGGAAAAACTGTGCACTACCCAATTTGCCTTTCTGCTTTCTGCCCCCCCCCCCCCCCCCATCACTCACAAGTTGCTGCATTTCCTGGCTTCTCTGAGGAAACTTTCACACAGCACTTTCCTCTTACCCCGCCTGTGGTGTTCTCTTCTCTGGGCAGAGTTAATAGCTCTCTTCTGCGTCTCCCTGGATACTGTGTATGGACCTTTATTACAGCTATATCACACAGCACTGTTTGCTTTCCTCATTACCTAACGAGAGGGCAGGAGTCCCAGCCTTATTTAAACCAGCAAGGGGTCTGTAGCTTTGTTTCTAAAACCAAACCAAACCAAACCCAAAAAACCCATCTATAAATTATTTTTGTAAAAATAAATTTTCTTTATATTAGAAAATACTCTTATGTGTGCTAGTGAGACCAATGCTTTAAAACTAGTATTGGAATTCCAGAAATTATAGTAAGCCAACACACTTCAGCAAAGTCCAATAAGAGTGTAGTGTAGACATTTTGGTAATAGATTGTTTTAGGTTTTTCTTTTGACATAGGGCATCACTGTAGCTCTGGCTGTCCTGGAACTCACTGTGCAGACCAGGCTGGTCTTGAACTCTGCCTCTCCTTCCCAAGTGCTGGGATTAAAAATGTGTGCCACTATAGTTGGCTCTGATTTTAAAACACCATATACATACATATACGTATATGTGTACATATATCCATATATGCATATATATACATGTATGGATATAAAATATATCTTGGTAATAATTGATTAGTTCCAGGTATCTTTCCAGAACAAGACTGTTTTAGGAAATATGTATGGTTCTTTCCTGGCTACAGCTGAACTTTTGGGGGTTTGGTTCTAGCTTAGGGGAAGAGCATTTGCTCAGCAAACAAGTTCATTTCTCAGCACCAGGGGACACACATACCAACATCACTTTGAAGCTTTGGGATATTTTGATCGAATATTCAATACTTCTTTTAAAAGTGCCAATATTTGATGTTAAGAACAAAATAAAACAATGGTGTTTTCTCATTAATTTTTGTATCTAATACTGTGGTAGAATTCTTGGTCAATTTCAGATTATTTCCTTCACAAAGAACCCCAAATATGTTCTGAGTTATGGACCTCCTTAAATATTGAATCACCCCACCAAATTGCTTTCTAAAGGGTTTGTTTTCGTTTACACCCCAACTCAGTGTTTGAGAGTACCATTTTTATCTTAGCAGCTTGAATATTATCTTTTACATAAATATTTACTGATATGATAGCCAATTGAAATGAAGTTCTTGGGGTGCATCTGCTATTGCAGGGCATAGGACAAGGACATGGCTTTGAGCCAAATACACATTTGGGTTTGGTTATGGCTCTGACAATTTCCTAGCCAGGTTCCAGTGACAAATAACTTTGTTGAGGCTTTCCTGTATTCATTAGCCTATTTTAATACCAATGATAGCTTTCACGCTGAGCCCAGGGTTGTAATCATTAAACAAGGCGGTCATGTGAAAGCACTTCATGCTCTTTGGAACACGAGGCCGAGAATGAATGCTGCACTTTCAGCCGCAGAGTATCACCGACTTTAGTTTGATTAGTGTACTATTTAGGGATTCGCATAACCTTTTTACTGTTCTTCTCTTTGTTGGAACCCTGGAGAGAGGGTCAGCAAGCATTCATTTGGTGGGCTCCAAGAACCGCATAGGCCTGTTTGGTTACAAACGACACACCTGGCTCCCATCCTTGAGGAATCTGCAATCTAAAGACTTCTGAGAGTAACCTGAAGTCTCTGGGGGCTTTAAAATTGTTTCCTGAGGTCTCTAAGGGGCAATGGTGGTAACTCACAGAAGAGGAAAAGTGATCTGCAGAGAGTTCCTGGAAAAGCTTCTGTCTCTGCAAAGGCAAGTCTAAGGCCAAATTAAAAAACAAAACAAAACAAAAAACAAACCCCGAATTATTTGTTCTGTAAGAGTTAAGTACACTCGCCTTTTATTTGGACGGAAAGTTCGTTTACAAAAGAGATATTAAGCATTGTAAAAGTACTGTGGCAGGCTAGTCAGGTTGCTGTTTGCACAGTTACACTGAGTATTTCCCTAAATCCAGGGGAAAGTCCGGGGGACTGGCAGCGCGGAGATAACCCCACCAGAAGCCAGCCTCTCGCTACTGAGTGGATACAATGAGACTATGGTTGGGCGGCTAACTTTTCCCGAGCGAGGAGTAGGCTACTCTTTGGGCCCTACTTGCAACTTTTCTTCCTAACCTACTCCTTCAAACTGCCAAGGTGTGTCCTGCTAACAACAACAGAACCCATCAGGTTGCAGGGTCATACCCCCTGGCGTTTTGAGGGACCTTAAAAACACTGCGAAAATTGAAAGCAGCCAGCCTTTCTGGATGTCGAAAACCTGCACCAAGTAATGTCCTCCTGTTGCAGACACTGGGCCTGGTTTCCTCTCCTAGCCCGGGATCCTGGGCTGCTGGGCACCCAACTGCACCCGGGAGCCGCGGCTCCCTCGGGGGGCCCGGCCCACTCAGCCCGCCGTGCTGGGAACCGCTCCACCTCGGGGGCGCTGGAAACGCCCTCCGAGAGTTGCCCGCCGCCAGCGGGAGTTTCAAGTTTCCACCGGCGGGGCGGGGGCAGGCGGCGGGCGCGCGGCTCCGCTCCGTCCACTGCGGGCTCGGGGCTCGGGCCGGCCGGCGGCGTCCTCCGTCCCCCGGGAAGGCTTCGCGAAGGCCCCCGCCGCGCGTCCCCCGACCGAGGCCCAGCCGCCTCCGCCCGCGGCGCCGAGCGCCTCCCTCCCCCCGGGGCGGCCGGGAGCGACGCCCTCGCT
>NW_026596039.1:13760985-13774004 GCF_907164565.1 Psammomys obesus
CTCCTTACGAGTAGATTGCTGGGCCCCGCGCGCCCTCGGGGCCCGCGGCCCCTCGCCGCCGCGGCGGCGGCTCGGCCGGGACTTCTCCCCGGCCCCCCGTTTGAAAGTCGGGGTGTCGGGTTACTAGAGAGCGTGCGGACGTCGCCGCGCCGGCTTCGCTCCCGCCGCGAGGCCAGGCCCGGGCTCCCGGCCGCCGCCCGCGCCCTCCCGGCCCCTCCGCAGGCCCGGGACCGCGGGGTCGCCTGGTGCAGAGCCCACCGGGAAAGTTCGCCTTTCCTACCCTTTCCGAGCTCCCACACTCCCGTCTCCGAGCGAAGTTTGAAAAGGGGGCACGCGCGTTATTTCCGTTGAAACAGCGCGTCTGTTCCCACACAGATGTTTCTTTGAACGCTACCAGAATTCTGGGTGGATTCCCCCCGCTCCCTAAAAGAGAGTTTATTCCAAGGAAATGTGTTTTTAAGAGGTCAGCTTCATTTTAAAGTGCAGTTGAGATTCTGTAAAAGGGGTGAGTGCGGTGCCCTGTTGTCTGTGTGGAGGCACCACATTTGCATGATGTAAATGTAAAAACCCCAAGATAATAAGGGTTTATGTGATAAAATAGTACTTGGACACTGCAGTCTATTGTTGTGTCGTTGACTGAATATCTTTTTGGTGGGGGGTTAGAATACTTACAAGACTATGACGGAGCACAGAATAAACAATTGCCTTGTTCATTTTGCTGCATAAATAATGGCTTAATCTGCTTGCTGAAACAGCACCACCAGATTTGAAGAGAGGCTGATGCTTTCTGATTGCATTTTTTAAATCTTTAGAAGATTGTTGCTTGCACCGGTATGTGTTTTATCGTTCTTAATAATTTCTTCAGGTACGACAGAATGCAGACCCTTTTAAAGATTTGTCAGTATGCTGTGAAAAGGACTACACTGACTTTACTTAAATTCCTTTGAGAACTGTATTTTGGAATTTAATAAGCAGTTAATACTAGTTTGGAACAAGCAGTCACTAGGAAGTCTTTAGCTTGTTTATATGAGAAAGTTTGATTGTGACACTTAAAATG
This sequence comes from Psammomys obesus, assembly GCF_907164565.1. Taxonomy (NCBI): domain Eukaryota; kingdom Metazoa; phylum Chordata; class Mammalia; order Rodentia; family Muridae; genus Psammomys; species Psammomys obesus. Next base: position 13,762,043 of record NW_026596039.1, read on the forward strand.
TTAAGCCCTTGCCTCTGTGGGTCCTACATAATGTTTTGTTCATCCCTGTAGCTTCACACAGGAGAGAGTGTAGGAGGAGCTCAAGAGATGTTTGCAGAATAGATTTAATAGATTTTACTGTGGGGTGAAAAAAAAAAAAAAAAAAAAACATGTTGTGGGAATTCTGATTACCCAGGTGGAAATTACATTGCTGCTTTATGTGTAATGGTTAGAAACAACAGGTTTTGCTTTCTCCCTAACTTAGTAGTTGTCAGTAGTCATGGGGATGGGAGGTAGGAGCAAGAGTTGATTTTTGTTCATTGCTTCACCCAAGAGCAGAATGAACTTTTGACCAGTTTTTAATTTCTGGTGAGTGGTTGGAAGACTTACAGATGTATTTTCATTTCTCAATGTTTTAATAAAAAGTGCACAATCTAATGTAGTAGATTCTGAAATGTTGAGTGATGATGAAAGTTCTAATTTTCATTCATTTTAAATTTTATTTATGCATTTTAACTTGAGCCATTTAAAAACGGGGTGGCACATCTTGACTCCCCCCCCCCCCCCCCCCCCGCAAAGACCAGGACCTTAAACTGTTGCCCTGTTGAGGTTGAGAACACTGAGCTGTGCTGATGGAGCATGTCTGTAGGGCATAAAGCAATAGTTTCCTGTTACTGGTGCAGTCTGGGAGATTGAGTCACTCTTTCTTGGATGGCATGGGCCTCTTGCTGCAATCTTGGAAGTAAAGAAATCACTCCTGGCTGACTTGGGACCCCTGCAGATCAAGAGCTGGTGGGCACTACTTTACCCTGTTGACATCTGGATATGGAACTTGGTTAAGTTGCTACTTTACAAGGTTATTCTAAGTTTCTTGACCATAGGTGTCACTAGAGGGTTCTGGGAAGGCCCTGACCTCAGTAGCCAGTGGAGGCTCTTGGTGTTGGAGACATGTATTCATTCTGAACTTGGATCGCTTCTCTCTGCCCTGTGTTTTACAGCTATCCCAACTGTCCCATTCATTAAGTTTCTATATGCTTCTTACTATTTTTTGATTAATATTTTAAATCATTAAACAACTTTAAAAGTAATACATTACATGGTAAAGTTATAACACCTAGAAAGACTCAAAGCCATAAAGTAAAAAAAACTTGTCTTCATGCTTCAGGACTCTGCAGTCCTATCCCAGGCCCCAATTTTTTATTTTTTATTTTTTTTATTTTAGATAATTGTATATAGAAAGTGGTAGTGCTCCTGCAAGGAGGAACACACTTGCTCCTTCTCTGTGAGTCTCAAGTCTGTTAGAATAAGGTTGTGCTGAAACAAACCCTGATAATTGTGTTTATTACTTATATTAAGTATCAAGTATATGGTACTTCTAAGACTTTCATAATTTGAATGCAATTAATGGAATTTGTTTTACTAATTCTCAGAAGTGTTTGTGTAAGTACATGCGCAAATTTTCTTGGTTTATGATTAATGTTGAGGTTTACCATTTTTTTTCCCTTCCTAAAGTGTAGTATGAATTTACAGCAAAAGTTGGTGTACACGTGAAAACATGTCCCTACACATAAGCACAGAATCTCTTTTGGTAGGTTTATGATTTGGAATAGCAAAATATCTATACAGTATATATCTTTTTACCTGGAAGCTATTTAGAAAGGAAAAGTTGTCTATGTGATTAATTTCTTTTCTATCTTTAATATTATAGACTCTAGTGGAAAAGGTGGAAGTTATATAGGGTTTCATCACACCAAATAACAATTATGTATGCATAGCGTGGTTGCAAAATCACCAATTTAAAATAACTAGAATGTTTGTTTTTGTTTTGTTTGTACAGAGACAGGGTCTTTCTAGCCTTGGCTGTCCTGTAGCTTGATATATAGACCAGGAACTCAGATCTTCTGCCTCTGCCTCCAGAACGTTGAGATTACAGTTAGGTGCCATCATACTGCAACAAAATAACCTAGTTTTATTGAACAGGTACTTGGCTATTTGTGTATGGGTAAGCTGTGTTCTTCTTTCTTACAGTTGACCTTTTAAGTATAATTCTAAATTTACATGTATTAATTTATATATATATATATAAACAAGATTACTAAACTATATATCTAGTGGTGTGATAACCAAAACATTCTGCTTATTTTTCTTTATGCTTTATATACATTGGAAATAATAAAGTAGTAAAGTTACTTTACTTGGAAAGTAAAGTCTGGTAACTGGTTTGTTTATTAGCTAGTTAAAATCAGTTGGCCAAACCCAGCCTGCTCATATTTTTGTAAATAAAGTTTTATTGGCCAGGTGGTAGTGACACACTCCTTTAATCCCAGTACTTAGGAGGCAGAGACAGGTAGATCTGAAGAAGTTTGAAGCCAACCTGATCTACAAGTTCCAAGACAGCCAGGGTTACATTGAGAGACTCTGTCTTGTATATATTACATGCTGATTGTTTACATATAGTCTATGACTACTTTTGAATGGTGATGGTAAACCATCTGGCTTACAAAACCTGAAACAGCTACTCTTTACCTTTTTGCAGGAGATTTTGCTTACATCCAATATAAGAACAAAAAATTAACTATACTGTACTGAAAGAATGTTTTAAACTGGGCCTAGTCATACAAATCTGTAATACTAGCTGCCCTAGGGTGAGACAGGGGGTTGCAAGTTCAAGGCTGTCATGTACAACAAGGCAAACTTCTCCACATCTCAAAATAAAGAAATAAAATAAAATACAGCAGATGTAGTTCACTGTTAGAGTACCTAATGGATTCAATCCCATCTGAGGTGGAGATTGGGTATACAGACATTATCAAAGGAGTGCTACATTATTATTTTCTCTGAGATAGGTAACTAACTTTATACTGTCAGTAATTGATACACAGTTTTTTTCCTCTGAGTTTTAGTTAATTCTTACTGGCTTTCAGGACCTTAAATGTTTTTTTTTTACTTTTTAATTTTTAAAAAGCTTAAATAAGACTTCCTGCAAGTGAATTTGTAAAGTTTTGAGCGCTTACATCATTTAAGATACACTGGATCAAAGTAATAGAGAACTCTGAATTCTGGCCAGGGGCCTTCCCCTTTGGCTTAGACTAAGATTATTTTTTTTTTTTTTTCACTTTGGTTAGCTGCAGGGATAATTTAAGAGTCTTGTCTAGATACAAGGTATCCACAGGACTAAGGGAGGAGTCTTTCCAGAAGCCTCTCCCAGTACTTTCTCCTACTCCATTGCCAGGATTAGGGCATATTCCATATCTCTTGACATTGGCACTATTAATCAAATTGCTTTCTTTCTTTTAATTCTGTTTCATTATTTCCTTAATCCTATACCAAATATATTGAGTTCCTTCTTGTCCCCAAGTGAAAACAGATCCAAAGTGATCTGTCATACATTAATATATGCAGCTTAACATATTCTGGGTTCAGAATTTAAATTATAAAATAAAAACATTGCTATTAAAATGCTTTATTAAATTATTATAGAGGACTAAATCCAGTCTTCTGCTAGTTTTTGCAAATAAAGTTTTATTTGAACACATTGTAGTTCATTTGCCTAATTACAAAGAACGGTTGCAGCATAGACTATGGTTTATGAAACCTGAAGTGCTTTATCTGGCTCTTTACAGAAAAAGTTTGCTGAACTTTGTTTTATGGTGTCAGTCATATATCCAGGCAATTATTACAATTTGGTAAATACTTGTTACATTTAGACATGACAGATGGACAGTGTAAAGAACAAATATGTGGCATATTGAATGTCTTAAAAGTGTGTTAAATGGGATTGTGGTGTATGTCAGCTGGAATTAATAATGGTGTATATAAAGTTCTAAGAATCGATTCCTCTGTGATATCAATTATGGATGTTTCTTGCCTTCTTTTTACTTCAAACCTTCCTATTCCTGTAAATTAATAGTCTTTCAATAAGATAGCTGGAGTAGATGTATTTGCTCGTTAAAAAGAATCCTCCCTTGGTGGCACGCACCTGTAATCCCAGCACTCAGGAGGCAGAGGCAGGTGGATCTCTTTGAGTTCAAGGCCAGCCGAGGTTACATCTTAGCTATGGTTAATTGACAGTAGCCTTTTCAAGTGTGTTGAACCTGTGGTCTGTGGGCTGATATGCCTCTGAGGATAGCTGTGTGCATCCCAACACAGTGCCATGTCATGAGGACTCTGATCTTAATTATTTTTTATTTTTTTCTCGAGACTAGAAAGGCTACCCAGGCTTTCTCTGGGTAGCCTGCCTCTGCCTCCCCAAGTGCTGGGATTTAACAGGTGCGCACCCTGTTCCTGGCTGATCTTAATTTTTAATGCTCGTATTTAGAGAAACTATATAAGGGTAGTTTGATTTTAAGTAGTGGCGGGTACACTGGAAAGATTACTATGTATGCCTTGTAAGCGCACAGCATGATGATAGTTGTTATTAAATGTGACATTTATTTTGATTTTTGAATTGAATTGAATTGAATGAAACCACTGAAGTGGTTTTGGAAAGAGATACGGGACATGAATTATATTTGTGTTTATTGTCCCTTACTGATTCTTACTATCTTGTCCTTTTTATAACATTAAAGTGAGAAGAAAATGTCCTTTACAATAACCAACAGGTAAATTAAAGTATTGCCTGTAATCCTAGCTCATCATCAACAAGCAACAACATCAACAAAACCCTAGCTACTTCTGTTTAATGTCTAATGTCTCAAAATATATAAGATGTAAAGTATTTGTGAGCATTTCTCAAGTCAGTGTGAGTCTTGGTTCTTTATTGCTACATTGTGACCAACATGAACCTTGCCTTCCTTTTACTGTTTCTAACTGTTCACTATTTTAAAATATTTTCTGAAGTGTGAAATGAAGTTGGACTGGAGATGGCTCTCTTACATTTTAGCACATAGTGACAAATGATGTGTTATCTGCCTTTCTGCTCACTGTAGTAACTATAAATTATTTCCAAAATTTTTAGGTCAGAATTGAAATTCAAGATAAAATGTTATTTTGGTAGTTCTGTTTCGCATTTAACTTTTAGAATTTTTCTCAAAACTTGTAAATAGTTTTTGAAAATATCTTTAAACCTAGATTACTTCTTCATGAGCAAGTGTCAGATATCTTTAGAATTGCCCATCAATTTGCAGCTTTAATGTTTTCAGAGGTTGTTTTTCAACTTGATGATAGAGGAGAAAACTTTCTCAGCCTCTTCTCCCAGGTCCCTTTTGCTGTCTGAGACTAGCTTGCCTAGAACTGCATGAGGAAAGCAGAATGGGACAGTTGGTGCCCCAAGCCAAGCTTTCGAAGGACTCTGACCTCACTGACTAGTTGCCTTTGGAGAGGTCACTTACCCAAATCTTGTTTTCTTTTTAGAGCTATAGGGGTTGGAATACTCAAGTAGGGTGGAGAAAAAAGCAGGCAGTTGTGAGGATTAGACCATGTCTTTGTCGCTAAAGTAAGCATTCTGCAAGTGCTAAGATAATTGTGTTCTCTGCTTCACTTGGGAATCACATAGGTTAAAAAGGGGGGCATTGCACTATTAAGCTAATATATATATGTATATATAACACTGTTAAACACTTCTGGATATTTTTAAGGTTTTAAACCTGAGGGTATGTGAATGTGGATAGATAAAGTTGTATCCTTATTCATATATTCTGTTAGCAATATATAATGCATTCAAGTTTTCTCAGTATCATGGAGATCCCTGATAAGTCTTATGGAAACAGTCTGTCTGATACTGCCACATTGATAACAGAATGTGTGCTCTTTCATAGTTCAAATCCCAAAAGATTGAGAGCAATTACAGTTAGGCCTTGGGAAAAGAATAACTTGAAAGTTAAATCAGTTTGGTGTTAATTACTGAAGCTTCAGTTCGGGCCGCTAATAGCCTGCACTCCGGAGCACCTGCTGCAGCGCCAGACCTGTTGGTCTGTTGTGCCTCTGCTGCAGCAGAGATCGTCCACTGGGCAGCTTCTGTTGTGTGAGGAGCGTCAGCCTCAGCCTGAAGGACAGGATGCGATATACGAATGTTTTTCCTTTTTGAGTGCCACTGTGTCTGTTGGTGTGGGTAGACTGGGAGGTGGGAGACCGCTGCTGCTAGCATCTCTTACAACTGAAGACTCTGTTGACTGGATGGTTGCTGCTACTGTTATGCTTCTGAGGAAGTTGGTATGGAAAAGAGGTGGAGTGAAAGCTCTTTAATTAATGCAGGGGTGGGAGAAACGAGTGGGGAGAATTGATGACATTAACAAACCTGCAAGAGAAAGTGTAACTTAAGAAAGGGGAGAAAAGACTCATTGTTTTCTGAATAGTAACGGTAGAGAATTCACCAGTCTTTGATACACAGATGTGTATGTTTGGCAGCCATTTAGATATTTAGAGTAGAAAAAGACGCTGAAAACAAAGTTTCAAGTTAGAAGTGGAATCCTAGGGTGGGTGTATGTTTCTTGACTTTTCATGTGATCTTTTATTTTCTGTTCTTCTAGCAGGTGCTGGTTATTTAAAATATATGATCTTAGAAGGAGCTAGATAGGTACCATCCATGTTAGTTAAATAGTATCCTGGTATGAACATTGTTCATTGGTCACTAAATTGACTACAACTTAGATTGTGACTTTTAAAATTAGAAACTTAAAAGTAAAACCTCCAGAGATTATTATGATGGGCACCGATATAATAGAAGGCCACTAACTCAAGAAAGGACTGAGAATGGGTGGCCACAAAGAAATACCCTGAGTGCTCTGGTAGGAGTAACGCTGAAGTACCTCCACAGTGATGTGCGCTGCAGGGCAGGGCTGACAAGGTCCCCACGCTGGAGAGTTCATTAGGAACATAAGCTCTCTAAAATGATCAGTTACGAAATACAAGCCTCTCTGTGAGCTGAAAATCAAATTTTGAAGAGAGATAAATATAAAAATAAAAGGTTTTAAAATATTATGCCATGAAAGTATTAAAAACTTTTTCAGGCAAAAAGACTTTTTAGGAGGAGGGTTCCCCTTTCTCCACAACCTCTCCAGCATGTGTTGTCACTTGAGTTTTTGATCTTAGCCATTCTGATGGGTGTAAGGTGAAATCTCAGGGTCGTTTTGATTTGCATCACCCTGATGACTAAGGACGGTGGGCATTTCTTTAAGTGTTTCTCTGCCATTCGCTATTCCTCTATTGAGAGTTCTCTGTTTAGCTCTGTTCCCCATTTTTTAATTGGATTACTTGATTTGTTGCTGTTTAACTTCTTGAGTTCTTTATATATACTGGATATTAGTCCTCTGTCAGATATAGGGTTGGTGAAGATCCTTTCCCAATCTGTGGCAGCCGTTTTGTTCTGATGACAGTGTCCTTTGCTTTACAGGAGATTTTCAGTTTTCATGAGGTCCCATTTATTGATTGTTGCTCTTAGAGCCTGTGCTGTTGGTGTTCTGTCAGGAAGTTGTCTCCTGTGCCAATGAGTTCTAGACTTTTCCCCACTTTTTCTTCTAAGTGGTTTAGTGTGTCTGGTTTTATATTGGGGTCTTTGATCCACTTGGACTTTAGTTTTGTGCAGGGTGATAAGTATGGATCTATTTTCATTTTTCTACATGTAGACATCCAGTTAAACCAACACCATTTGTAGAAGATGCTGTCTTTTTTCCATTGTATAGTTCTGGCATCTTTGTCAAAGATCAGGTGTCCATAAGTGTGTGGATTTATTTCAGGGTCTTCTATTCGATTCCATTGATCCACCAGCCTGTTTCTATGCCAGTACCATGCAGTTTTTATAACTGTTGCTCTATAGTACAGCTTGAGATCAGGGATGGAGATACCTCCTGAAGATCTTTTACTGTAGAGAATTGTTTTAGCAATTCTGGGTTTCTTCTTGTCCCATATGAAGTTGAAAATTTTTCTTTCAAGGTCTGTAAAGAATTGTGTCAGTAATTTGATGGGAATTGCATTGAATCTGTAGATTGCCTTTGGTAAGATGGTCATTTTTACTATGTTAATCCTGCCAAGCCATGAACATGGGAGATCTTTCCATCTTCTGATAATCTTCTTCTAATTCTTTCTTCAGAGACTGGAAATTTTTTTCATACAAGTCTTTGACTTGCTTGGTTAGGTTCACACCAAGGTACTTTATGTCCTTTGTGGCTATTGTGAAGGGTGATGTTTCCCTAATTTCTTTCTTGGCCCTTTTATCTTTTGTATACAGGAGGGCTACTGATTTTTTTGAGTTAATTTTGTATCCAGCCACTTTGCTGAAGGTGTTAATCAGCTGTTGGAGTTCCCTGGTAGAATTTTTGGGGTCACTCAGGTATACTATCATATCATCTGCAAATAGTGATACTTTGACTTCTTCCTTTCTAATTTGTATTCCGTTGATCTCCTTTAGTTGTCTTATTGCTCTAGCAAAGACTTCAAGAAAAATGTTGAAGAGATATGGAGAGAGTGGGCATCCTTGCTTTGTCCCTGATTTCAGTGGGATTGATTTAAGTTTCTCTCCATTGAGTTTGATGTTGGCTATAGGCTTGCTGTATATTGCCTTTACTATGTTCAGGAATGTGCCTTGTAACCCTAATCTCTCCAAGACTTTAAACATGAATGGATGTTAGATGCACACATACACAATAAAAATAAACATTTAAAAATGTTTCTAGTAATTAAAATGAACACCAAAAATTTAAACCATGGACAGATAAAATAGATTTAAAAATTACTGGAATGGAGCTGGAGAGATGATACAATGGTTAAGACCATTTTTTGCTCTTTCAGAGGACTGGAGTTTGAGTCCCAGAACATGCATCAGATAGCTCACAGCTGCCCGTAAATCCACTGCCAGGGGATCCGATACTCTCTTTGGGCCTTTGTGGGCACCTGCACACAGGTGGCATACATCTCCCCAAACACACATATACATAAATAAAAATATTAAAACAGAACTGGAGAAGTCTGGCCTGCTGGCACCTGTCTGCAATTCTAGCACTCTGAAGGCTGAGCTGGAAGGATTGCCTCGTTTGAGTCCTAGGCCAGCCAGAGCTACTGTGTGAGACCTTGCCTCAAAACACACAAACATACAGATCCCCAGGTATAGCAACTTTCTGGCTAGAGAAATATCATTCAGTTCAAGGGATGGGAAATTTGAAAACATAGTCAAAGATTAGATAGGAAAATTTCAGAATGTGTCCCAGAGAAACTATTGAGTAAAAAGAAAGTGGATAGAAAAAGAGGTAGTCACCAATAGATTCTTAGAATCCAAGAAAAGCTGAATCTTTTAATATGAGAAAGTTTACCAGCTCTCTGGCAATCTGTAGGGAGTCTGACATTAAAGAAAAGTAAAAGTTGTTAAAGTGGAAAGAAAAGTTCGATTAATGCAGGGGGTGAATTAGATGACAGCTAACCTCTCAGTTGTGCCAGCAGTTGCCAGAATAAAGAGCAGTAGTGACTTCCAAATGTGGAGCCGGCGGCGCTCCATGTGGACTGGGGTACGAGGGAATTCCTGTTTGAGGAGGGATCTCTCCACCAGAAAGATTTAACAGCTCAGGAACTGCTTACCCACATTAGCCTACAAATAAAATAAGAATTGACATTTTGTCAGAAGAAAGCTTAGTGTATTTCTGTCAAATTGGTTAAGTAAACTAAAATGAGTAGAATGAGAGATTAAAAAAATTAAAAACTTAGCTTGATCTAACCTACTGCGGAACAAATACCATACAGTATTTTTGTTTACATTGGAACAAGTCACCTACTTATGACCCTGCGCTAAAGGGTTTGAATATTGGAGTAAATACAGAAACATCAAATTAGCATTTTACCTTTAGACCTAAAACTCTTGAATTTGAAATCTTAAAGTGGGTAAACAGTAACATAAAACGTTTTAAATAGTATTTATAAATCGTAATTGTAAACTGAGTATTTAGAGCTTAATAATGAATGAGAGAAGTACATATAAAAAGCAAAGCTGTACCAGGCATGTGGGGACTGGGCAGGAGGGATACTGAGAATTTTGGAGCAGCCTGAGCAATATAGTGAGTTCTAGGACATTCTAAGCAAAGAGTCTGAAACTGTAACTCAAAACCAACAACAGCAAACTAAAACCCTTATCCTTGATTTTGCAGCATATGAAAATGGTATAGCTTTAAGTGTATGCCAAACATTTCCTCTCAAGATGCAGTCCCCAGGAAAAGGGAAACTGTCCTTAGACCTTTCATGGCAAGGTGGTACCTTACATGAAAGTTTGACTTGAATCTCTTTTATTTCAGGTGTGTTTGGAATGCTCATAGGGCTTCTCTGAGAAGTGATTTAACCTGAAAAAATAGGCAAAGGAATCCAGAACAGAAAAGCCAGGCTTGATAAACACCTTTAATCCCAGCACTTGGGAGGCAAAGGCAGGTGGATTTCTCTGAGTTCAAGGCCAGCCTGGTCTACAAATTGTGCTTCAGGACAGCGAGGGGTGCACAGAGACATTTTCTCTATACAAACAAACCAAAAAAAAAAAAAAAAAAAAAAAAAAAAAAAAAAAAAAAAAAAAAAAAAGAAAAAAGAAAAGAAAAGAAATTTAGAACATATTTGATTAAAGGAACCCACATAAACTTAATATTAAAACTTTCAGTAGCCAGGCTGTGATGGTGCATGCCTTTGATCATAGCACTGGGAGGCAGAGGCAGATGGATCTGTGAGTTTGAGTCTAGCCTGGTCTGTAGAGTGAGTTCTAGGACAGTCAGGGCTACACAAAGAAACCCTGTCTCAGAAAAACAAAATTAAACCTTTAGTAACTGCAGTGTAGATTTATTATTACTGGAGTACAAATGGGGTGTATATATCCTAATGCGTAATTGTGGCTTGTGATCAAAATTGGAGTGATGGCCTGGATACATTTACTTAAAATTACTTATAATTTTACTCGTAATCGCTAATGTTGAGCTGGATCTACAAGTGTGAGAACCACATTGGATTCCCCAGAGTCTATGGAAATTCTGGGCATCTGAGTTATAGCCCTGTAAGCCCACGGCATGGGAGGTGAGAAAAGATCCTCGGGGTAAGCTGGGCTAGCTAGACTATCTGAGTGCATGAGCTCTGCGTTCAAGTCAGGGACCCTGCTTCACTGTGTAAAATGGAGAGCATTTGACTAGTGTCTGCTCACTACACGCATTTACGCACATGTGAACATGTATACAGATACATGTACACCATAATACACATGCAAGAAATGGTGTTAATAAAATCTTAAAAACTATTATGTTCCAAAAGAAAAGTTTGATAGACATTCTTATATATGTATAAGAGCAGTGAATTGTTCTGTGAACGGAAAAAAACTTTCTGAATCAATATTTTTTAGATCCTGGTTTAAACATTTAAGTATATTACTAAATGTTATAAAGTTTAATATCCAAGTGATAAAATAATTTTTTTATGTTCTCACTGGTTATGTTAGTGAGATTACTTTAGACTTACCCTTAAACTTGGAAATATTTGGCTTACGATCTTAAAGCATTAATTAGTGACGCACAAAGGTTGAAAATTACTTCAATAAATCTTAGGGAGGTAAAAAAAAAGTAGAAAACATTGAAAAAATAGAAATTAACAAAAGTGAAAGATGGACAACACTGAGAACTGTTTTGTTTGTTTTTTAACTCAATAACCTAAGTGTACTAGGGCCAAGATTAATCAAGAAAAAGCAGGCAAAACCTAATAGTTTTAAGATTTTAAAAAGGGTCATAATTTCACATATAACAAAAACATAAAAATCATGAGCAAGCACTATGACTATTTCTGGAAATGTGTAATTGACCCAACCTTGATTAAAAAGCAGATTTGGCTTTGGTGTAGGGATTTAAGTGCTTGGGCCATTTTATATTTGGGACAACCCTATGGCTGTTGATTGTAATTAAGATAGCCAAAAATGAAGTCTGGAGATAAAGATTTTAGGATTTCTGAGCAGTCAGTTTGAGAGTCAGACAGTTTGGAAATTTTCTTTTCTTTCTTTCTCTTTCTTTCTTTCTTTCTTTCTTTCTTTCTTTCTTTCTTTCTTTCT
>NW_026596039.1:13774014-13788410 GCF_907164565.1 Psammomys obesus
CTTTCTTTCTTTCTTTCTTTCTTTCTTTCTTTCTTTCTTTCTTTCTTTTCTTTCCTTTCTTTCTTTCTTTCTTTCTTTTTTGTACGTTATATAGCCCAGGCTGACCTGAAACACACTATATAGTCCACTTTGGCCTAGAACACTCTGTCCTCCTGCTTTGAATCCCAATGCTGGGATAACTATGCAAAAATCAAGGCCTGTTTATGATACCTGAACTAAGGGGAGGACACTTCAGATGGAAAGAGTTAAGAGCAAATTTGGCCCATCAGACTGTAAATGTAGGGGGTGATAGCGACTAGGCTAGAAAAAGTTAAGAACTCTGGGGATTTTATGCTTCTACCTGAATGTCATTGTCCAATGACTCAGATAAAAACACCAAACACAACCTACAGAGCTCCAAAGGAAGTTTCTGTATAGAGACATTTTTTTGTCATGTGCTTGAATATAAAATATAGGGAAATTGCCTTATTTGAATATGTGTTAATTTAGTTGGGTCTACAAATATCTTGGCAGTGATAGTATCTACATAAACTTAACTTTAATGTCTCTGATACAACATTAGTCACAGATTTGATGCTGCAATTTCTTTTCTTAGACAGCTCAGATGATAAAGGCAACCCTTTATTATCTCAGAAAGGCAAACTCATTTTTGTTGATGTTTCTTAGAAAGAATGTTTATCCCAGGACTACAGGATGGTCCTTCTGTACTAAGATGTGTTGCCTTAGAGAAAGAATAGCTTAGGACCATTGTAGGTTTCTGTGGAGACCTCTGGCTAGCTGGGGACTAGTAAGTACCATGTTGCTATGCAGAGCTGAGGCTGCCTTCCACAGCTTAGATGAATAATCTATGTATTTTTCTCAGATTTTAGAATTTCAAAATGAAAAATAATTTTCAAGAAAAATAATTTTGAACAGAATTTTTAAAAAACTATCTTACATCAGAGAGAAAAGTTGGAAAGTATTCTTGAGTTTACTTAGCCCTGGAGGCTGCCCTTCATTTGTACTGTCCCCTTCCACACAAGGCTGGGTGCATGGATGAATTTCTATGGGAGAGGCAGTCCTTAGGTCCATAACAATCATGTTTTCTTGCTGTTTGAAATGTACAGCGCTTTCAGTGCTGTAAACCAGGCTTTTTAGGGGATATGATATGCTAGCCGAACGTGAACGGAAGAGGATGCCGTACTTCTAACCTGTTTTTAAAGTACTCCACTTTTTATTTTATTTGTGCAAGGTAGAGCTAAACCTAATGTGAAAGATAATATAGTATGTTTTCTTTTCTTTAACAGGCTATAATTGTTTATAGAACTGAACAGTTTCTAAAGAAGGTAACAAACAAGAAAAAGAAAATGCCGAAACCAGTAAGTGTATTTTTTTTTGATACTGCTTAGAAATATGTGGGTTGTGAAGAATAAATATGGGTGACAGTACAATTAAGCTTAAAATTAATGAAATTTGGGACCAAGCTGTCTGCTTCTATCTAGTCTTTTATACTTAATCTGTGTGACTTCTGTTTTTAATCCTTTTTGCCCTTGATTTCCTTCATATAAAACAGGGATATAATTTTATTGACTCAAGGATGGAGACAAGAATTATAGAAAAATCTAATATACATTTAGTGCTCAATAAATGTAACTTATTGTTGGGAAGAAAATAGTGAGAGGTATGCAGGGCCCGTACGCCTGTAAACTTTCTCATATTTTTAGCTTTGATACTGTGATAGTGGTATTGATGATAGCCTAGATTTGTATACCTGTGATCATTTTCTTTCTCTTTGAAGTCTGTTGCCTGCCTTTGGGACCCTTTCCTCCTGGGTTGCCTTTTCTAGCCTTAAAAGAAGAGAAGGTGCCTAGTCTTAACTGCAACATGATATGCCATGGCTGGTTGATGTCAGTTGAGGCCAGCCCTTTTCTGAAGAGAAGTGGAGGAGGAATGTGGACAGTGAAGAGGGGAAGTTGATGGGGAGAGACTGGGAGGGGAGGAAGGAGGGGAAACTGGTCAGGGTGTAAAATAAATAAAATTAAAATAATAAAAGGGAAAATAGTGAAATAGTTTTCACAAACTGAAAAGAAAAAAAATATTCTTGGGACTAGAAAGCTGGCTCATTGGTTAAGAACATACATACTGCTATTGCTGAGGACCTGAGTTTAGTTCCTGACATCCCTATTGGCCATCTCACAACCTCCTATAACTCCAGCTCCAGGGGATCTGAAGCTTCTGGGACCCACTTGACACTTGCACCCACAAAAGGGCATATATCAGCACACAGAAACACACATATGCATCTTTATCTTTTAAATACCTTTTATTCTTTGATACTTTGTACTTTGATCATATTCATCCCATCCCAATTCACTTCCCTATTTCTTCCCAGAACCACCATACCTTCTTTTTCCTTTTTAGCTTTATGTCCTCTTGTTTCTAATTTTTTTAGTAATTCAAGTCCAGTTTGTGATGGGACCATTCATTATGTCATGGCCAACCCGCCATGGGTCACACCCTTAAAGAAAACAGACCCTTCTCCCCAGAGCCATCAACTGTCAGCAGCTCCTCAGAGGTGGGAGGCTCTTGAGCGCCACCCCACTCCATGCTAGGATGCTGACTGACGTGATCTCAAGCACTTGCTTGATCTCAAGAGCTGCTGTGGGTCTTAACTGTAACCAGTCAGAGAAATTCTTTGCTTAAAAATTTTTTAAAAAGCGAAGTTTTGTCATCATACCTTTATTTCTTTCTGTTGTACTTGGGTCTCCTTTCTCTCCCCGTCTGCCCTCTCTTGTGTCTCCTTCCCCATACAGTAAGTCCTCCTTATCCTTCCTAATAGTGTTCCCCTGTCCTACCCCCCACCTTGAAGGTTTCTTTCTCCTCTTTCATGATCTGCTTTCTAGTTTGATCTTTCCTCCCCTCTTCTCTCTGTCTCTCTCATACAAACTAAAATCCAGGTTTTCTGTTTTGTATGTTAGAGAAAACATGACGTAGTATTTGTATTTCTGAGTCTTGACTTACTTAGCTTAACGTGATGATTTCCAGTTGCGCCCATTTTCCTACAGATGTCTTGATTTCACTTTCCTTTATGGCTGCATAAAATGCCATTGTGTATAGGTACCACAATTTTGGGGTCGGGGGTGTATCCATTTGTTAAAGGACATCTCGGCTCATTCCATTTCCTGCCTATTGGACTGCAGCAGACATGGGTGTGCGAGTGTCTCTGCTGTCTCAGTTTGGAATCCTTTAGTTGTGGGCCCAGGCGTGACATAACTGGACCATATGTTCTACTTTTAGTTTTTTGAAGAACATCCGTACTGACTTCCACTGTGACTTCACCAGCAATGAAAGGGTTCCTCTTTTCCCAGCCTTACCAGCATTTGTTGTCATTTCTTTTTATTTGTTTGTTTTTGTTTTTTAAGACAAGGTTTCTTTGTGAAGCCTTGGCTATCCTGAACTCACTTTGTAGACCAGGCTAACCCCCAACTCACATAGATCGCCTGCCTCTGCCTCACCCGAGTGCTGGGATTACAGGTGTGTGCCACTGTGTCTGGCATCATTTATTTTCTTAAAGATAGCTATCTTTACTGGAATCTAAAAGCAAGTTGTTCAATTTATCATTTAATTATTACGCCAAGTAAAAAGGTTCCTGATGATATCTTCACATACACATTTTATAATGAACTGGGGGGTAGTGGATGACATTCAAAGAATCAGGAGTTGAATTCAGCTTCAATATCTGCTCTGCTATTTAATACCCAGGAGTCTTATGGGAGTTGGTTCTCTTCTATGGGTACCAGGATTGAACTTAGGTCATCAAGGCTTGGCAGTAGGTGTCTGCCTTTGCTCAGTAAGCCATCTTGATGACTCTCCAGCAGTTCTTTTGAGATTGGTATTTAGAATTTCTTTCCCTCTTTTTAAGATATCCTATAATAAGAATCAAACTGCATCACTTTTAATAAAATGTTAGGGATGGCCTGTGGCTCCATTGTAGAGTGCTTGGTTTCATTTCCCAGTACTGTCCCCCTACCTCCTGTTTTTAACTATACATGTATATACCTGTAATCTAAGCAGTGGAGAGACTGATGGGCAGGAGCATTGCAAGTAGGCCAAACCTGAGCTGTATAGCAAGACTCAAAAAAACAAACAAACAAACAAACAAACAAAAACAAGGGCAAGGGGATGTAGCTTAGTTGTAGAAATCTGTATAGCATGTACAAAGCCCTGGATGTGATCCCTAGCATCCTGTTCCACAGAAATAGTGTAATCAAAGAATTGATTTTCTCATGTTTACTATTTCATAAATGTGTTCTTTCCTAATCACTATCTTTTTTGGTTTTATTATAGATTAATGTAAGAGTAACTACAATGGATGCTGAGCTAGAATTTGCCATTCAGCCCAATACAACTGGCAAACAACTTTTTGATCAGGTATCATTTAATCTCACAAAGCATGCGACATTTGTGAGAGACTGAGACTGTGTGACTCTATGTATATGGTATATGTATATGTGTGGTCTTCATGGGGTGCACATGCTAAGGTGATATCAAACCATTCTTTGCCTTATTTTGTTGAGCTAGTATCTGTCATTGAACCTGGAGTAAGACTGGGCCAGCAAACCACAGTAGTCCTGTTTGTGCCCCTCCCAGTACTAGCGTTACAGGTGTGAATGGCCAGGACCAGCTTGTTCACATGGGGCTTACAACCTGTGCTCAGACTCTTACACTTTAGCAGCAAGCACTGTTAACCCATGTGCCATCTCTCTGATTCCAAATGATGCAGCTTTGGTACCATCCCATGAATGCCATCGTATGCATCTTATGTTTCCTATGCCTTCCTCGATAATCCAGCAATGTAGCACTTGGGACTTTGGGAGTACACATTCAGGCTTGAATAACTCTAGGAATAGTTAGTTATATTATCATTTCTACTTTTTTGGAGATAAGTCTTTAGTGAATTTTCAAAAACACATAAAAGCATAAAAAGGGCTTAATAGGCAAAGCTACCTTCTGCCAAGCCAGATAACCTGAGTTTGGTTCTTACAGCCTACATTGCGTGAACATTGTCCTTTGACCTCAGCATGCATGTTATTTGTGCTCAAGAGAAACTTCTGCCATAAAGGCATGACAGATTAACAGATGGCTGTCATGATATAGTGTGACTTTGTACACCTGTAGTGAGACACTGCTGCCTCAGCTCTCCCCAGCTCCCAGCAACCATCCTCCTACTTCCAAGATCAGCTCCTTTAAGATTCACTTATGACTGAGGTTATGTTTATTGATCATTCTGTCTGTGTGTTCATATTTGGAATGCTGGTCCAGCTTATTGAAATTGCTTCCTGTCATTCTTTTCAGCAATTCTTAAATTGTATTTTTTTTAACAGTTTTTCTTGAGCCTGAATACCAGAATCTAGAAGCCGGCTGTACTTTGGCTGTAGTGAATATATAGGGTGGCCAGTGGTTAGGTTCAGGTAAGGCCAGGAACGGCCCTCTCACACCATCACAGTAAAAATAAATAAATAAAGAGAGAAAAAAGCCTCATTTTTTAAAACCAGAATTTATTGGTTCAAACAAGATTCTTTAAAAAAAATTGTCAGTATAGGCCGTTGAGAGTTAAGTGTCAAATTTGTAGACCATCCTTGAGTCTTTACACAGAAGCGTATATTACCTGCGTGATCCTGCCACGGGGTTCCCTGCCATGCTTATATTAACACATATCCCCACTGTGAAAAAGCACATCATTAGCGTTCCTTTGCTACCTCCCTTCCCTACGATTTTCGCCCTGAAGTTGGTATTTAAAGGTAGGACTGTCTTACTTTTGATTGTGATGTTAGATTGAGGGCAACTGCTATGTTAGGCATGATGTCCTTTTGCGTAACCCCGTTGACTAACCATTTCGCTAGCTTCTCCATGCAGGACCACATAGAGTGTTCATGTGCTTCATATGCAAGAAGAACTATTAGGGTACAAAAAAAATTGAAGTGTTTCTATTTTTTATTTTATTTCTTGCAAAGTCTTTACAAATCAACACTGTTTGGTTTCCTGGCATGTTTGTGAATCCTTTGTGAATAGACTTCCACTGCAGTTAATGCTTCTGACATGTTTTTACTTACCAAAGTAGATGAGACATTCTGATAAAATGTCTAGATAAAAGAGGAACCACTGGGGAGCTTGGCCTAGTCTAGGATTTCCTAGTGAGCTCTCTGGACGATTGTGTCTGTTGTGACAGTTAACCTCCCCGTGTCCTCTATCGTACTGCCTTCTGAATGTACGTTCATGCCTTTAGATTTAGCCAGCATTGTGAATATCAGAGCAGGGAGGCAGAAGCCAAGGCCAGTTACTTGGTTTCACATCTCTCTGCTGCGTTTTCTTATTCTAACTTTCTGAGTTTGAATGCTTTCTGTGCTTCTGTTGAGTCAGTTACTTATCTTGTTGCTGTGAGAAAATTCCTTACAAAAGCAACTTAAGGAAGGAGAGGTTTCTTGTTGCTCACAGTTGGAGAATTCAGTCAATCAGAGAGAGGATATGGCAGGAACTGGAGGGAGTAGGTCGCATTGCATTCACAGTTAGGAGGCAAGGAGAGATGAATGCCTAGGTTCAGCCCTTTCTGTTGCTGAGTCCAGGTCTGTGACCTGTGGAATGGTACTATCCTCGTGCTCACATTCAAGGTGAGTCTTTCTGCTTCAGTTAACCTAATCCAGATAATCTCTCATAGTCACGGCCAAGGGTTTGCTTCGGAGGTGATTTATAGACCCTGTTAAGTTTACCATATTACCATCATGTTGTCTTTGCCAAAGTTAACATTTTTTGTTGTTTGGTACTGATTTTTTTCTTTTCTTTTTTGCATCATTAGTATGAGGCTCTGTATTACGTGTCCCCCTAGATAGACATTTCTGCTTTTTTAAAAGAATGACAATCTTTAGTATAAGCTACTTTTTCTTATTTATTTATATTATTGAAGTTAAAATTTTCAGTTAAGGGAAGGTAAACTGAAGAGTTTGGTTTTCTGTCCTGAAAATAGAAGCCTCCTATCCTTTAAAAAATTAGCCAGACTGGAGAGATGATCTCTTGTTGCTCTAGCAGAGGACTCAAGTTCAATTTCCAGCATCCACTTAGCAGCTCACAACTCTCTGTAAGTCCAGGGGACCAGATGTTCTCTTCTGACCTCTGTGGCACAAAGCAAAACATGTGATATTCAGACACATGCAGGCAAAACATTTACACATAAAATAAAAGTAACCCGAAAACCTTTTTGTTTAAATTAGCCAAGAATATTTACTATTTAAGGGAGGTTAAATCTTTTGTAAAGGTTTAAAATCTCATGTCTCCTCATTTTTCTAATTTTATTTTAAATACAGGTGGCTTTTTTTGAATAATGTGGGAGTGTCCCAGTATGCATTCTAGTTCTGCCACTCCAGTCCTTAGAATGTAGTGTCCATATGCAACACAGCTCTCGCCTCAGAAGGGAATAGGTTTAATTTTGATCCCTGTAGGAATGACTATGGTCCAGGGATGCATATTGAAATTATGAATACATCCCACTGTGCAAGTGGTTCCATGGACTGCTGTAGTCACGTAACCAGAAAGAAGCATAGAGCGCTCACCACATATACTGGTGGGAACAGCAGCCAGATAGGTTACTGCAAAGAGGGAAAAACTTTGTCGCATAGTTCAGATGTTATCTGATAACATTCTTAGCTTAGGGTTAGTGGCAGTTTGTAATCTGCTAAACTAATACAGTCTGAAGGTGTTCTGTGTGCTTGTTTTTTAACCAGGTAGTTGAGAGGTTGTTAGGTCAGATACTGACATGCATGATGAATGGCAGTTACAAGGACTATTGGTAACAGGACAGTCTGACTGCATCAGCAGCATTTCAAATCTCTCTCCACTCTTTAAGTCTTGTAGAATTTTAACATAGTGTGGCTCTTTCCTGGGGACTTTACATTCATTTATCATTCTATCAGAAGACATGGGTTTCAAGGTGAATAAAATAGTGGTGTCACTCTGTCCTTAAGTGCTAAGACACTTAATAGGTTAAGATGCATAAAGAGACACACCATATAGAGGAGAGTATATATTCTGAAATTTATATAAAATTTTTGGGACCTTCAGAGAACGAATGATTAATTTCATTTTTATGATAGAAGTGATTTATTCACAGAAAGAGTGTTAGTTGAAGTGGGCCTTAAAGAATAAATTACTCAATGAGTGATATAGGTGCAGAATTGTAAGCAAAAGGAAAAGCCTCACTGAGCAATGATGTAGGCTGGTGAAACTTGGAGCATAGTCCAAGAATTGTTTCTGCTCAGTGAAAGTAGAACATTGAAGGTACCAGACTCTGTCACCAAAGTGATGTGCTTTGCCCTAGGTTTTGGTGGGGCACTTGGAGGGAATCAAATAGAAATATAGGCTCACCGTATCTTTGCTGCTGCCTTTATTTAGACTGTTCTTTTGTTTGTTGAGGCTCCGATGTGAGCTAAGGAAATGAAGACAGACAACAGTCAAGGAGTGTAATTTAACAGGACTGCGAATAAAAAGCTTGAACTGATGTTTTCAGAAGTGTTCTTTGAACGTGTTAAAGGAAAGCCCCTTTCTTGTGGCACAGGAACATGTGTAGTCTATAGTGTCAAGTGTCATCTGATCATGGTATGAAATTGAATTGAATTTATTTGTTTTATAGGTTGTAAAAACAGTTGGTTTACGTGAGGTCTGGTTTTTTGGGCTGCAGTATGTAGACAGCAAAGGATATTCTACATGGCTTAAGCTGAATAAGAAGGTAAGATGTATATAGTAACATTAAGTTAATCTGGTGTGTTTATTAAATCTGTGCTGAAAAAGTGCAGAGTCTGACGAACTCCAGGCCTCCTTTTGCAGTTGTCTCTCTTCATCATTATTCATGCTGTTTAATTCACTGAAGCACCATCATCTTTCACCACACAGTGTGAGCTGAGCATGTGAGAAATAGAACTTTGAAGCAGGTATTACATGTGTTAAAACTGAGCGTGCATCTGTAAAGGGCTGCAGGATGAGCTCCGGCATGTAAAGAAGTCAGACTGGCTGTTGATTGGGCTGCTAGAGCTGCTGGTGGCCTCAGGACTGGGCACATGAGCTTCTTTAGCACCTGTATACAGACTTATCATCTTATATAGCATTGCTACATACTTTCTTCCAGACAGATTTGATATAAATGTATTCATTTACAGTGTAAATGATGTAAATGTATTCATTTTTCAGTGTAAATGATGTAAATATATTCATTAAAGTTTTGTTGATTATACTTGAAATTACTATTCTAGGTGACACAGCAAGATGTTAAAAAAGAAAATCCTTTACAGTTCAAGTTTAGAGCTAAATTCTTTCCTGAAGATGTTTCTGAGGAATTGATTCAAGAAATAACACAGAGACTTTTCTTCTTGCAAGTTAAAGAAGCCATCTTAAATGATGAGATATATTGCCCACCAGAAACTGCAGTTCTTTTGGCTTCCTACGCTGTTCAAGCCAAGTATGGAGATTATAATAAAGAGATTCACAAACCAGGCTACCTGGCTAATGACAGACTCCTACCACAGCGGTAAGCAAAGAATGCCTTTATTTAATATTCTCTAAAAGTTGTGTTCCAGAAGTATATGCTAAATTTATTAAAAAGATTTTTTTAGGTTGTCAGACTATTTTTTTTAAAGATCATGACTTAGTCACAACACAGATTTATTTGTTGTGAAACTGTTTTACTGTGTTCGTGTTTATAGGATTTTCAGCAGAAGGTTATGATTTGCTCTTGACAGGATATGAATTATTGCTGCTCTATACACATTGGAATACATACAGATAGATGTGTAATAAACACTGTGATAATAGTAAGTGGCAAGAGCTATCTCTTCCATAGAATGAAGTTTTCTGCATTTTGCAAAGACTTTAAACTAGGTGTAGAAGGTTTAGTCTGCAGTGTTACTTTGTGACACTATGCACTGCATAGGAAACAAATGACTGAAGAATGAGGTTTGGGAACTGAACCTAATCTGCTCTTTGCTAGTGACATGACCTTAGATTTGTGATCTCTTAAGGATCCATCATAAACAAAAGTGGGTAATTATTCTAGGACCTAGAGCAATCTGATGAGTACATTCTTCATAGCACATTATTCAGCGTACAGCTTTTTCTGCTGTGTTGTTAAGAGTAGAAAAATAAGAATACTGTTACCTTGTTTGCAGCTGAAACATAAAGGTTGCCAGACCAGAGGTGCATGGGTGGGCAGGCGATGCAGGGTATGCCCTCTTTCTTTGATGGCACAGGACTATGTAGAGCACAAATGGTCCGTGAACACGTGTTAGCCCACATTGTCTTCAAGTTCAGAACTGGCCTGCGTCAGTTTAAGTAATTGGGTGGTAGGTGTTTGTTACCATGCTCAGCTTAATTTATGCTTTCTTTCTTTTTAAACCAGAATTATCTACATAAAATGACAATGTTAAATTTAGTCACAAACATAGCAGATATACAGAATAAATGATAATCAGAACCCAAGAAGTTTATTTTTCTCTTTTCTTTAGTTGTCTGTTAGTAATAAGAAAGCCATCTTTTCAATCCAGGGTATGATTTGTTTGAAACCTTTGAGTGCTTGTAAATTACATAATACCAATTTGAAAGCATGAATTACTTGAAGTAATTTAAGCTAGCTAAGACTGTTTTAGCTCTCCGTAGAATATGTTGTGTGACTTCAGCAGTTAGCCAGGACACTGATTCTGACACAGCCCACCACCCTGCTATTCCATGGTGCATATACTCAGTTGTGTTTTTCTGTGCAGTTTTAGCATGTGTACTGATGTGTATCACAGCTCTCATAGTCACGTTGTGAAAGGGCTCTTGAGACTTTGAAAGGACACTGCCTTTTGAAATACAAAGGCATTGACTACATTATTATTTATTATGATTGTTGTTATTTTTAGTGTTTTGGAACAACACAAACTGACAAAAGAACAGTGGGAGGAGAGAATACAAAACTGGCATGAAGAACACAGAGGAATGCTAAGGTATCTGGGTGACTATTCTCTATAAATTTCTCTCTAAGTTAAAGCATTTTTATCTCATTTAAAAATCTTGGGCTGGTGAAGAAGGCTCAGCACGCCGCTAAAGACGTTTCACCTGATGACCTGAAGTGAATCCCCAGAGCCCACATGAAGAGAGAGACCCAACTTGTGAGGGCTGTTTTTCTTTCTTCCTCATCAAAAGTATTATCTACATAAAATGACAATGTTATTAAATTTAGTCAGAAAAATAACAGATATGGAGAATAAAGGGATAATCAGGACCCAAGAATTGTATTTTTCGTGTTAGTAATGAAGCCAATTTTTCAGTGTAGGGTATGATTCCTTTAAAACATTTGAGTGATTATAAATTATAATACCCATTTTAAAACATGAATACTTGAAGTAATTAAGCTAGCCAAGACTGTTTAGTCTTCCCTAGTAACATCTCTTATGACTCAATTATTCAGCCAGGATACTGACACTGCCTACATATATGCTATGGTTCACACATGGTATCACTCACACTCCTACACACACACACACACACACACACACACATACACTTTCTCTAAATGAATGGATGAATGTTTAAGTTTTGTGATGATACTAGGCTATACTTCCCATCCTTTGATGTAGATGAATAAATATCAAGTCCGGACTCGGCCCTCGGTATTCTTTTAGTTTCATTTAATGTTTAGATGTGTCTCCTTTAATGTATTACATTCAGCTGTATTTTAATAGGGAAGATTCGATGATGGAGTACTTGAAGATTGCGCAAGATCTAGAAATGTATGGTGTCAACTATTTTGAAATCAAGAATAAGAAGGGTACTGAACTGTGGCTGGGTGTTGATGCTTTGGGTCTGAATATTTATGAGCATGATGACAAGTAAGTAAATAGGCATTTAGTGAGCTAGTCGTTTTCTATGGTCCAAATGGCTTTCAAATTATGCTGTGCTTTTAAAAGTTGTTGTTATGATTGACCTTATTGCTTTCTTTTGTGCAGTAAAAGATTAGTTAATCCCACTTTGAGTTTTGGGTATGATTTCTATTTTTCGGAGTACTTTGTAGTTTTAGTGTTTACTTGTGAGTCTGTTTATTAAATGAGAAGTTACATCTGCATTTGCAGTGTGCCACTTCTGTCCTTGTGCGTGAAATCAAGTAAAGTCCAATACTCTCCTTACCAGATTGATTTTTTCCTAGGTAATTTTAGGGAAGTGATACATCTATGAAAACCTTGAATGGTTGTTATTTTATGTGATTTAAATTTCCTTTCAAAGATCGCACCAGCAGTATCATGTGAGTAGGGTTATATACTGAGTATCTGGAGCTCTTAAGACGTTCGTTTAACCTGTCCCAGAAAGCTGTGTATTTTCCCACTATTTCCTGCTTTTAATTTACAGCAGTATTTTTTTTTTTTTAAGGTTAACACCTAAAATTGGTTTTCCCTGGAGTGAGATTCGAAATATTTCATTTAATGACAAAAAATTTGTTATAAAACCAATTGATAAAAAGGCACCTGTAAGTATATTTTGTTTACTTTGTCTGGAGTCTTAAAGAAGGGTACTGGTCACATTGTTTCTGAGAGATACTCTTTTTTTTTTTTTTTTTTTTTTTTAAACAACTTATTCATTATATATCGCAATTGAAGGCCTCTCCCTCAACTCCCTCCAGTCCCACCCTCCCTCCGTCCTTCCCCAGGCCACTCTAAGGGGGAGTCCTCCCCTGCCATCTGCCCACAGCTTTTCAAGTCTCATAGGACTGCCTGGATCCTCTGCCTCTGTGGCCTGGTTAGATTTTCCTCAGGATTAAGTGTTATTGAAAATACAAGTTTTCATTTTTTAAATAAGATGTAAGAATTTTAACTGATTTAATTATAAGTTGGTAAATGATATTAGAAGAATATTAGCAATCATTCCTAAGAAATAATTTAAACAACATTTATTGGTTGCAAACCATAGTAGAGGTAACTCTTTCTAAATTAACTCTGTAGTCTTGCACTCTGAACTTTGTTTTTCATATTTGGGGCTTCTTGTTGAGATAGATTTTTTAAAACTAGTGTCATATACACTTTAGTAATTACCTTTCTTACCTAAAAGGTACGTATTTGAAGACCATTTCTAGGTTAAAACACAGCCATGGAGAAAGGTCAGTTGTAAAAGACCAGTAATGTCAAAATACACCTTTCTCTGGGTTTAAGATAGTTGTTGGTAGTTTCTTTGGAAAATAGAAAAAGAATTAATGACTCTTTGGAGAATAGAAAAAGAATTAATGACATCTTTAGAAAATGGGTAAGGGATGAAGGGATGCGGAACCAGTTAGGTTGGAGTTATGTGTGATTTCATAGTCCCTAAACTTTATGTGCAGTGACACCAGAGTTCTACTTCCTATTGAAATTGAGTAGTTCTGAAAGTCACTATCATTCAGAAAGGTTTTAACATTAAGGATATTTTATATTCAGGATTTTGTTTTCTATGCACCTCGTTTGAGAATCAATAAGCGGATTTTGGCTTTATGTATGGGAAACCATGAACTGTATATGCGAAGGAGAAAGCCTGATACTATTGAAGTACAACAGATGAAGGCTCAGGCCCGGGAGGAAAAACATCAGAAGCAGCTGGAAAGGTACGTGTCTATATTGTTTGTTTTTAATTGCTGGAGAAACTGCTCAGTTTCATTAGTGTACTTTAATGTTAGACTTTGAGTACGGTTCTGGTAATGGGCCTGAAAGGGATTTTTAAAATTATCTAAGTGGATGTTAATACTGAGATTTCATATTTTAGTATATTTACATCCTCAGCATAGAACTAGGTTGAAATGAGTATTTAGAAACCCAAACTCTAAATGAAAATACCTACATATATAAGGAGTAATTACACAAAGCTTCCTGAACAAAGTGTGATTTCTGTTAGGGTGTGGGAAAGACACACTTAGCAGGGGAAGCTGACATGAACAAATGTGTATGGATGAGAATAGGCAGGGCTTGCCTAGGGACCAATAAGTGGACCAGGCTAGTCATTTTGAGCAGTGTGCAGAGGAGAAGAGTGTCTTCCAGTTTTCTGTGAGGGATAAAAAGGCTTGGCAGCCCTAGGTGCCAACATGTGATGTGAGGAGCTGTTGGAGGCTGGTCTGTGGAGATGAAGTATGAGATGCGCATCTTAAGATACGGCAGGGTCAACGCAGAGTGTTTTCACGCAATCAGGTCAGCGGTTTCCTCTACACTCGCCTCTTCTTCAGTAACAAGATGATGTTTGCTCCCTACGCAAATGGCTGGGTTCTTTCTCTCTCTCTCTCTCTCTCTCTCTCTCTCTCTTTCTTTCTTTCTTTCCTTCCTCCCTCCCTCCCTCCCTTCCTTCCTCCTTTCCTCCCTCCCTCCCTCCCTCCCTCCCTCCCTCCC
>NW_026596039.1:13788510-13838622 GCF_907164565.1 Psammomys obesus
TCCCTCCCTCCCTCCCTCCCTCCCTCCCTCCCTCCCTCCCTCCCTCCTTCCTTCCTTCCTTCCTTCCTTCCTTCCTTCCTTCCCTCCCTCCCCTCCTTCCTTTTGTTCTTGTTCCTGTCTACATACCTTCTTTTCCTCCATCTCTATAGAAGAGCAAATGAGACTCCGATAGGGAAAAGCTAAATGAAGCCAACACCCTTTCCTAAAAGGGGCATTTGTGTCAGAGTGCCACCCAAAAGGTTCTGAGCACTTGGGATAGGTTATAACCTACAGGTCTTGAGGCTTGGTTTGTCCTGAGTTTTTAAGAAGGAAGGATTTCAGTGCCTGACAGAAAGGGAGCTGCCTTGTGGAGCTGTGGCATTGCTAGACATGGCTCTGCAGAGGCTCAGCCGTAGAGTAGCCTAACAAACACCCCGGGGCTGTAGACAGCATGCTGTAGGAAAGCAGTTATTTGAAAACTGGTACTTCTGCTTTCGTGAACAGCCTGAGGGGACAACGGGCTTTTTAAGGGAAGGTCACTGGGCCCTTCTTTTGCCCAAGGAGCCTGGGAAATGCCTTCTTGCCCTGAGCCTCTTCATTTAGGTTTTCTTGAGGTAGAGACTCCCAGCTTCTCAAGTGTCTACCTGAAAATATGTTATAGATTGAGATGAGGGGGAAATGTTTCAAAGACCCAAGGCAGATAAGTGTTGGCTCTTTCTTCTGGGTATTAAGGGTATACATCAAAGAGAACCTAGAACCAGAGTGGAACAACCCATTAGTCCATGCTTTTTTTTTCCCCTTGTATTTCTTTTAAAATCATTCTTAAAACATTTTGAATTTTTTTTAATGTGCATTGACTTTTTTTTGTGTCTACGTATGCATGTGCACCACATACATGCCTTGTGCCCACAGAGATTGTAAGGGGGTGTCATATGCCCTGGAACAGGAATTCCAGATGTTTGTGGCCTACCACGTAGATGATGGCAATTAAACTTGGGTCTTCTGTAAGCACAAATGCTCTTAACCATGGGGCCACCTCTCTAGCCCCGGGTCTTTGGTTTTTAAATGCGGTGAAGTTGGTTAATTAGTGGAGGCGTAATGACCCCTCAACTTCTGGGTCAGAAAGTCACCGCCACCAAGTCATGCTGACTTGTGACAGCTCTCCAGACAGCCACGCTTCTTTTTTTGAAACAGATGGACGCCTAATATCTTAGGATTTGCAAATTCAGGCTTTCACAGTAAGCACAAGTACTTTGATAGTACAATTTTGTGGTATGCTTGCAATTGAGAGTTGGCACTAGGTGGCGATGGTGCCATTTTGTGAATATTAGGAAGTGTTAGAGCTGGAGTCACTTCAGTGAAAAAATCCTAGCATTGAAGTAGTCATTTCATTCTTAAGCATATGAAGTAACACTTCGGTGACTTTGATTCATCTTTTTGGTTTTGATTACCAGCATAGCATTTGACCAAAGCTAGGCTATTGCTAGACATCTGATGATAGACTTTGGCTATATTAGCTCCTGAACTCCTCTCCCCACAGTGATTTTGTCAGGACTTGTGACAGACACAGCTAAATCTTCATGGCATTGTTATCCCTTTTACACTGTAAACACGTGGCTGCCATCCTAATGGAATTGTGAAAGGTTATGGCTTACTTGTCATCTTATAGTGAGGTATAAATGGGTAGTGCCCACAAATTAAATTTGTATTTATTTTATTTACTTATTTTAAATATTTAATTTAATTTTATTTTACGTGCATGGTTGTGAGGGTGTCAGATTTTCTAGAACTAGAGTTAGCGACAGTTGTGAGCTGCCATGTGGGTGCTGGGAACTGAACTTGGGTCCTCTGGAAGAACAGCCAGCGTTCTTAACCACTGAGCCTTCTCTCCAGCCCTATGTTACTTTATTTTTAACTGGTTGAAAATCATTGCCCTCACATACTATTTGCTGTTGAAGGTACTTGTGTGTTATGTTTAATCCTTTGTTATTTCCCCATGGAGGGCCCCTGCTAACTCCCTTGAGTTGTGGCAATGGGAGAAGCAAGTTATTAAGATGTTATATATAATCTGTTCTGTATGCAGATGCTAAATCTCCTGAGTTTTTTTTCTCACCTGAGTTATCTTTAAGAACATGCTTTTGATATTTTTTTTTAAGTTTTAAAATTGTGTATATGGTATGTATATAAAAGACGAGAACCACAATGCATGAACTTGTGAAGGTCAGAAGTCGAGAGCAACTGGGGAAGATGCTTGAGAGACAAGGTCTGTCAGCAAGTTCCAGGGACCCACCTGCTTCTGCCGTCCCAGCTCTGGGGTTGTAACCTGTGCTGCAGTGTCTGGCTAGGGAGAGTGTAGTATATAGCACAGTGCTAGGTACTGAAGTAGACGTGGTGCCTGCATTGAAAAAATGTAAATGGTTATGCTGTGCTTTTTTATTTGGTTTGGAGTTAGTACAGACAAATTAATTTGTTTCTATCCATTTACTTGTCACAAATGACTTGTAATTTCTTTAAGGGCACAATTGGAGAATGAAAAGAAGAAAAGAGAAATAGCAGAAAAGGAAAAGGAAAGAATAGAACGTGAAAAAGAAGAGCTAATGGAGCGTCTAAGGCAAATTGAAGAGCAGACAATGAAAGCCCAAAAAGGTAAAAGGTTTTTCAGAACAATGAACTCAAGATTATTATTGTGATGTATAAGGTATTCAGCTCCAAAAACATTCACATAAAGACATGTCATGCTGCTTGTTTGCTTTTGACATGCTTAGATGAACTTCCTATTCTTCATGTAGCCAGAGTGCTGAAAT
Source organism: Psammomys obesus (assembly GCF_907164565.1). Lineage (NCBI taxonomy): Eukaryota > Metazoa > Chordata > Mammalia > Rodentia > Muridae > Psammomys > Psammomys obesus. The sequence continues at coordinate 13,791,294 of NW_026596039.1, forward strand.
GTATAGAAAGGGCACTGTTTACATTGAGTAACTCTAGGACACACTACTTTGACAAAACACTAGTGCAAAGAAGAAAAAAAGTTATTTGAGCAAATTAAATTGTTCCTTCACAAGCAACAGATTTTTTTTCTTTTTTTGTAATGGAGGCTTCATTATCTCTGAGGTTATTTTTTTTTTAAATTTTATTTTTTTCTTATCAGTTACATTTTAACTCTGTATCCCAGCCATGTCCCAATCCCTCATTCCCTCCCAGTCCCTCCCTCCCTCCCTCATCTCCACCGTGCCCTTTGCCAAGTCCACTAATAGGGGGGACCTCCTCCCCATTCATCTGATCCTGTTTTATCAGGTATCTTCAGGACTGGCTGCAAAGCCCTCCTCCGTGGCCTAACAGGACTGCTCCTCCCTTGGGGGGTGGGGAGGCCAAAGAGCCAGTCATTGAGTTCGTGTTAGAAATAGTCCTTGTTCCCCTTACTATGGGAAACCAATTGGTTACTGAGCTACCACAGGCTACATCTGAGCAGAGGTTCTAGGTTATATCCATACATGGTCCTTGGTTGCATGTCAGTCTCAGAAAAGACCCTGTGCCCAGATATATTTGGTCCTTGTGGAGCTCCTATCCTTTCCTCATCAGACTAACTCCCCTTCTTTCTTATGATTCCCTGTACTCTGCCAAAGGTTTGGTCATGAGTCTTATCAGGTAGTATGAGCTTACTCTTTTCATAATACCTTTCCCTACCAGTTAGTAGAAGTAGCCATTCATTTACTGAGAATGGTAGTTACTTAAGGTTTAATTTGATTCTTTTATCATTCTCCTATGTGAAAGAGATATTTTTCAGAAGCAGTCAGAACCATTTTCTAGTGGGTATTCAGAAGATATGGTTACCTAAATGACTACTTCTCCACAGTTATTCTAAAATTCTACGAGTATTGGAAATATATCTTAGTAGAGACTGTTGTGGCTTTTGAGTATGTGTGTGTGTTGGGGGGTGTGGGGTGGAAACACGCTTTCACTGTAGCTCGAGCTGCCCTCAAACTTTTTGATACTCTTGGTTTATACCTCACCAATGCTAGGATAGCTGCTATGTGCCCCTTACAAGGTATGTGCATTGGGCTGGAGATAGGACTCATTGGTAAAGTACTTGCTGTGCGAACATGAACACCTGAGTTTGATCACCCGAGCGCAGGTAAAGCTTGGGCATGGTTGACACTAGCTTGCAATCACAGTACTGGGGAAGCTGAGATAGGCAGATTCTTGAAGTTGGCTGGACAGGCAGCCACAGCAAATCAGAGACCCAGAGCAGGAGAGACTTTGTCTCAAAAAGTGAGGTGACAACTTTTGGTAGGCCTCTGGCCTCCATGCATGTGTGTAAACCACATACAATAAAACAAGTACAACTTTTAAAATGAGGTTTATTCAATAGCTAAACCTCACCTCTCACATCTAGAAACGAATTTACTTCACAACTAAAAGGTTATTTGTTTATATAGCACAAAGTGGCAACAGAGCATGATTCTTGAATTCCAAACTTGATGTTGTTTATTCTACTTTACCTTTTTACCTTGTAGGAGTATAGACAGATAACCTACATGGCAGTAGAACCTGTGCACATGATATAAGTACATGTATAAGACATCGATAGCATGATATAGTGTGCTAGGACCACATGACTAGGATAACTTGCACCCTTCAAGAATGCTAGGAAGACACTTGGATTGAGGAACTTAGGGCATTGCTCACTGGTTGGGAAGCTTGCTTACATCTGTGAGATCCCAGTTTGGTTCTTAGAACCACACACATGACCTGCATTATACTGAAGGATGTTGAAAGAATAAAAATTTGATGGTGATTCATAGCACTTTTAAATTTATAGAACTCTTTGAGGGAATAGCTACTTACTGAATCTTTCAATCTCATTTATTTAGGATGTATAATAAAAGTATTAATGGTTTATATACAAAACTCAAAGAAGCACTGAAGAGTATAAGGGAGATAGAGAGAGCATAAAGAATATAAAGCACCTTTATCAAGACAATTGCAAATCAGTCATCTTAAGACAAAGGACATTCAGTGTATTTGTTGTCTTTCTAATAAAGTTTTTCCAGGCTGCTCTAAAACCTACATGATTGTCTTGTAATTTGTCCTAAATTTTTATTCAAGTGAAGTAACTGATCATGATTTTTTTTAAAGATTTATTTATTATGTATACAGTGTTCTTTCTGCACGTACACTTGCACGCCAGAAGAGAGCACCAGATCGCATTATAGATGGTTGTGAGCCACCATGTGGGTAATGGGAATTGAACTCAGGACCCCTGGAAGAGCAGCCAGTGTTCTTAACCTCTGAGCCATCTCTCCAGCCACATGTCATGACATTTAAACTGTAATTCTTTTGAGGAAAGAAATTATGTTTCATTGTCATTTTTATTGATGCTATTGTTTCAAATGACTCATTAAAGAGAATAAAAAAAGGTATAAGTTGTTCTAGAATATCTTGAAAGATGAATTGGATACCTGAAAGATGCTGTCACCAGAGCAGCCATTACTAGTCTAACAAATACTGAAATGAGTTTGACTTTCGTAAGGCAAACTGTAGATGGGAGTTGTGGTCTGGTGACTTAATTTTGAGCACATATGTGCCCTGGGTACATGTTTTTAAATAGATGTGGCCCCTGCTTTGATGCAGCATACAGTTCATTGATGGAAGGTGGAGCAGTAACCTAACAAAATCATTTTATGTAGTTTGACTTCTGAGGAGGGTTGTCAGTGTGATTCTGTAGTGAGTATTAGATAACACTGTTTACAGTTAGGAGCAAAGCTTATAGTTCATTAAGTCAGAATATGACAATAAATGAATCTATTTTAACATCTTAAGTTTTTATGTTCCTAAATTCTGAAATGGAAATAATCCTTAATTTAGCACTCGGAGATTGTTTTTAAGTAGTTTTGTTTTATGAAAACTTAAACACTGTTTCAGTGAAGTACCAATAAGAGTATACAGCTGTAAGGAGGAAGCCTCAGGAGTTGGTTATGGGAAAGTTTATTCTTAAAGCCATGTAAACTGTACAAACTGTATAAGCTTTTATTCTTCTGGCTTTCCAGAAGCAGATAATGAACTCTACTGGCATTCTTCTTTTGTTTATTACTTTATAGTCATCCCTATATAATTTTAGCCATTCTAATTTTTAGATCTTAGTCTTATTTTTTTCCTAATAGTGTTGTTGAGATACAATTAATATGCTGTAAAATTAGCACTTAAACTACACAGTTTAAGTGTTTAATGTTCACAGTGATGTGTGGCTATCACACCAATCAGTTTTTGAAATCTGTCATCTCTAAGAAGAAACTCCATGCCCATTAAGCAGTCCCTAAGTCCTCTCAGTGATCCCCTCGCAGCCCCGGGCAACTGCTCATGCATTCACTGTGGCTACAGGTTTGCCTTTTCTGGACACCTGACCGAATTCTCTTACTTAGCCTGGTATTTTCAAATTACATCTGTGTTGTAACATACTAGCATTTCATTCTTTTTAAATTGCTTAATGTTTTATTTTTTTATTCATCAATTCTTGGGTATTTGCCTTGTATTTGCTATTTCACTGCATTGTGTATAAGTTATGAACATATGCGTATAGATTTATTTCTATGTTTTCATATTACTGGCCACGTTGACTTATATTTTTTGAGGAACTGCCCAGTTAGTTTGAAAGTGGCTATCTGTCCATAGCAATGTGTGGATTCTCTCCATCTTCACCAAAATTTGTTAATGCTTATCTTTTGGGTTATCATCTTCCTAGACGATTTACAATGCTATGTTAGGGTTTTGATTTAGAAACCTCAGTGCCGAGTGCAGCGGAGGCAGTAGGGGAAGATGGCGGCGGCCGTTCCGCAGCGTGCATGGACCGTGGAGCAGTTGCGTAGCAAGCAGCTGCCCAAGAAGGACATTATCAAGTTTCTGCAGGATCACGGTTCAGATTCGTTTCTTGCAGAACATAAATTATTGGGAAACATAAAAAAAATGTAGCTAAGATTGCTAATAAGGACCATTTGGTTACTGCCTATAACCATCTTTTTGAAAGTAAGTGTTTCAAGGGTACTGAAACTGTAAGTAAAGTGTCCGAGCAAGTGAAAACCGTTAAGCTTAATGATGATAAACCCAAAGAATCCAAGTCTGAAGAGAGTCTTGATGAGTGTCCACCTAAATACACAAAATCTGTCCTAAAAAAGGGAGATAAAACCAACTTTCCCGAAAAGGGAGATGTTGTTCACTGCTGGTATACAGGGACACTCCCAGACGGAACTGTTTTTGATACTAATATTCAAATAAGTTCAAAGAAGAAGAAAGATGCCAAGCCGTTAAGTTTTAAGGTTGGAGTAGGCAAAGTTATCAGAGGATGGGATGAGGCCCTCCTGACTATGAGTGAAGGAAAAAAGGCTCGACTGGAGATTGAGCCAGAATGGGCCTATGGAAAGAAAGGACAGCCTGATGCCAAAATTCCACCAAATACCAAGCTCATTTTTGAAGTGGAATTAGTAGATATTGACTGAAACCAGTCAGCAACAACAAAGACTTATGTGATTAGCGCTTGTTACTATCGTAAGGGAAAAGTCAACTGGAAAATTTAAGGCATTAAAGCTTGTTTACTTGATCTCAATTTTTGAGAAATGTAACCCCCCCCGTAAGTTCCTTTAAGTCTCAGATATTTTACTACAGCTATGTAAAGTATTAAGGAGAATTGCTTTTCCTTTTACCTCATAAACTAAAAGGCTCAATAAAACTGTCATGGATTGTTAAAAAAAAAAAAAAGAAAGAAACCTCAATGCCTATTGATGTCGAATATCTTTTCATGTGTGTATTGACTATTTCTATATTTTTGGGGTGAGGGTATTCAAATTTTTTGCCCACTGGTCAGTGGGATTTCCTTTTGTTGTTGTTGTAAGGGTCCTTACATGTCTGGTATACAAATTCTTTACCCAATACTACTTGCAAATATTTTCTTCCAAGGATGATGACCAGGGCTTGTTTGTGTTAGCCTCAAGTGCTGTCATTTGACAAGGCATTGTGATCTCTCCCTAGTTCTTAAGCCCCTACAAGCTTTTTGTATGTTTCCTGTATGTTTCACTTATGAGTGCATTTGGGGGATTGGCAGATATATTGCAGGAGAAAAGCATACAGGTTTGATGGGGCTTTTCTTCTTGTTTTTGCCCCTTTTCAGGAACTTTTCTCCTAGTCATGAGTACTTCTTCAATCCCAGGCTTTATATCTTTTTTTTTTTCCCTGGACCAGTAACATGCTAACCTCAGGCCGATGTGCTGCTTTGCCGTCATTCCGCTGTCGGGGAAAAGAGATGCCTTTTTGTTTACAGAGTAAATATGTGGCACACATGAGAGTGTCCTTGTCCCAGAGGCATCTGACGTATGTACTGGGGTGTGTTGTTGTAAGAGGAGATCATTGAGTATTTCCCAGGCTGTCCTTGAACTCCTGGAGTCAACTGATCCTTCTGCTTTCACCTCGCAAAGTACCCAGGGCTACAGGAACACACTATTGTGCCTGGCAGTTTGTGTGTGTGCATGTGTGTGCGTACATATGCATGTGCCCTACTTTTTCATTTACATTTCATCTCAGGTTATTTTTAAAATATCTCCATGTGTTATGCATAGAAATTATTTTTTATGGTAACATAACTTTATTCTTGCTTAGGTGTACTATAGAAAATTTATCATTTTTTTATTCAGTAGTACACTACACTGTTCTTGTTTTGCTTTGTTATGTTTGTTTGTTTTACAAGACAGTTTCTCTGTGTGACAAGAGCCTTGGCTGTCCTAGACTCAATTTGTAGACCAGACTGGCCTTGAACGCACAGAGATCCACCTGCCTCTGCCTTATCTCACATCTCACATCAGTCTCATCTCAGTAGACTAGTATAGTGTTCATTTTAACATTTTGAAAGATAGCTTTTTGTGATAAATTTAAGAATTATATAAAATCTATCAAATCTACCTTTTAAAAAATTGATAATATAGAAGGTTGATAGAAAATAACACTAGGGGGTAGGGTATTTACGTCAGAATTTAACTTGTAATTGAAACTTCTAAGAGTTTTGTTATGAGATAAAACTTTTTTTTAAACTGTGGCAAACATGAAAATTTAGTGTACTACCCATTTTGAAGAGTGTGGTTTAAGGATATAAAGTCATTGCTATATAACCCTTTTCAACTCTCAAAGCTAAAGCTCTGCCTGTTGAGTGGTAACTCCCTAGCCCCCTCTCTCCATTTCTCTCTGCATATACCTGTCTGTGTGGGACGTAGGCTGTTTTGGCTAGTGAGAAGAATCGTGCAGTGTGCTTTGGTCACTGGCTTTTTGCTCTTAGCACTTGCCTGCAGGAACATATATCCATACTGGAACATATATCAGAGTTTCCTGCCCTTGGGGTGAGTGTGTGTTGATGAACACGTTTCTTTGGAACCCTGCTTTCAGTTCTTTACTCATTTTTGTAGGTGAATGGTAGAGCCGTGAGCTGTGGAAGTTCTATCAGCCAAGTAGGATAAGGGAAGCTTATTCTAGGGTAACTTGACCAAATGTTAACTGAAAATTCAAAATAAATCATCATCTAACTAGGCTATGGTCGCACCCTGTATAGTGAACTTTTATAATTTGTAACCAGGTAGCTGTGTAGATTTTGTATGCTATTTTATCAAGAATTTAAAGATTAACCAGAGTCATTTTTCTACTCTAATCCTCAAAATCTCCCAAATCTCTAACTCAAACTACTTACGCTAGCTTTAAGACCAGTAAAATTAAGAAGAATGTTAAGTAAAATTTTGTCAAAACAGTTTACTTTCACATCTCTAGAGGACACTTAGACTCAATCTCCTAGGACATTACATTCTGTTCTCTCACAAAATTCTTAGTAAAAATTTGCCAAAATAATGCTTACAGTTAATATTTTAAAGTCATCTATGGCTTCTGTATGTTTTGTGTTAGTAATATTTTCCTTTCTTACTCAGTTTACTTGGATAAAAAACATGCCTGATACATGCACAGATTACAGTGCTTGTCAGTCACTTCATTATATCTATTTGTATAGACAGCCAGATATAAGGGATATGTAAGTCCCTGAGAGCTTTTGTGTCAGATTGTTTTTTCAAACTTAATGTCTACAATTAGCCAATCAAGATTGCTGATGCGTTATCAGAAAAATAAAACAAATATCTTGAAAGCCCCAAATCTGAAATGTTTTGAACTTACATATTGTCACTAATAAAAATTACACACTTGACTTCATGCAGTGGATCGCAAACATATCATAGGCACACTAAAAATACTGCATCAGATTTTGGTCAGTGTCTGCACATAAGGTGCTTATGAAACAGGAATGAAATAAGAAACATGTTAGAATGAGTCTTAGCTCTAAATTCTTTTACTATGTAGGTTAAATATTGAAAATCTTCACAAACCTGAAATCCAAAACACTTTGAATCCCCATGTATTTCAGATGAGGGTTGCTTCCCTGTACTTAGTTTAGGTAGGACAGTGTATTTGTCTTGGTGTAAGGGTTGAGCCAAGGGCATCTTGTGTACTAGACCAGGCTTGTACCACTGAGCTATCCATAGGTCTTAAAATGCAGTAATTTGTAGACTTTCGCTAAGGTAGATCAGTCTTTACTTTTGGAGAATGCTAGGGATTGCAACCTGGGCTTTGTACATCTAGGCAGGCACTCTACTGAATTATTCCATGCAAGCCCCCAGCCTTTCTCATTTCAACAGGTCAAAACTTAAAATTAGAGATTTTTAGAAAATTATGTGCTTCTAGCCTTTTGACACAGCTTGAACTGTAAGGGGCTTTCATGTCCTTGCAGTTTTGAATTACGTAATTTGTAAAATATTATTCTTTACTAGGTTAAAGTTGTAGTATTTGTATATTTAGACCCATGCTGATCTTTAGAAAATGCAGATTTTGGCATCTTACCGTAATGAGGATGATTGAAATTAACCCATGTTTGTGGGCTGGGTGAAACGTTCAACAGAACTAGAAGAACAGACTCGGAAAGCTCTGGAACTGGAGCAGGAGCGCCAGCGAGCAAAAGAGGAGGCAGAGCGACTGGACAAGGAGCGCCGGGCTGCAGAGGAGGCCAAGTCCGCAATAGCCAAGCAAGCTGCTGACCAGATGAAGAACCAGGAGCAGCTGGTAAGGCCCTGTGCATTCTCAGAAAAAACAAAACTTCTGTAAATATATGGCATGATCACAAACTCAAGTGTAGTGTCTTCTAAAAGCATGCCATGGGGACAGTAATAAAATGACAGAAAGAAACTGGACATTTCATTTCTGCCTGAAAAAAAGTAAACAACAACAACAACAAAAAACAGGATAAAAGAGTCTATGTGTTTGTGTCTTATAGTTACTTTTTAAAAAAAAATTGAAAATAGACTTTCTTTCATGTAATATATTCTAGTTATGGTTTCCTTTTAAACGGAGCCAGTGGCCTACAAACGATTTTCATTCATTTAGACCACTGGTTCCCAATCTTCCAAATTCTGTGACCCTTTAACACAGTTCCTCATGTTGTGGTGACCCCAACCATAAAATTATTTTTGTTGCTACTTCATAACTGTAATTTTGCTGCTGTTGTGAATTGTATATCTGTTTTCCAGTGTTTTAGGCAACCCTGTGAAAGGGTCATTCCACCCCTAGAGGGGTCACAACCCACAACTTGAGAACCACTGGCCTAGACTTTGAACAGGCTTTGCAGAAGGACATGGGCATCTTGTGCTTTAGAGAAATCGATATAGCATGTTTAGTTCCTGAATGACAGCCATAAGCTATAATTGGTTGGAGTTTTGTTTATTTAATGTATTTCCAAATAGTGAAAGTATGCATGACACAGAAGATTCTGAATATACATACTACTGCATGTCTTTGAATCCTGTTTTAAACAAAGTTTTGCTGTTAACTCAGGCTAGCTTTGATCTTCTTGATCTTCCTGCCCTACCTCGTAAGTACCAAGAGAGCTTGGATTCCAGGTATGTGATAGATATCATACCTGTCCTTTGCTCTTTGAGCTTTTCAGTTCTTTCTCTTTGAAAATAGGACTGATGAGAAGAATCAGATGAGATTGTTGATTAAGAACCCTTAAAATTACAGAACATTACACAATTTTTGTCTAATGATAAAAGTTTAAAACATAGCTCTTAGATATTTTAAGTTCTTACTACTGAAGCATAAGTAATTGTTCATCTATAGAATAAGAATGTTTTAACTTTGCCTTGTATTTTCTCATCTTCAGTACCTACTGCAGACAAGCAGTAGATCTTTCAGCAAACACTGTCTTTTTAAAGTGGAAGACTAAGAGACTTCAAACAGCCCAAGCACATACCTGAAAAGTTTTTGACCGACTGAACATAAAAGAGTATTAAAAAACAAACAAACAAACATAAATGTCTCTAGTATTGACAATATATAATATATAAACATTTTAATTTTAGGCAGCAGAACTTGCCGAATTCACTGCCAAGATTGCACTTTTGGAAGAAGCCAAGAAGAAAAAGGAAGAGGAAGCCACCGAATGGCAGCACAAAGTACTCACTGTTTTGTTGTGTGTTGGCTCTTAGGAGTATGCGCGCTGGCTCTCTAGGGCTGATGTGCAATCAGTGTGTGTTCAGTCCCTGGCCAGTGCAGAAGAGGTTGTCTAGGGAATTCATAAGCATTCAAGTTGGCTCTTGAAAAATGAATTAGTTTTGGGGGAATCAAATTCAGGGCTAAAGTGTTGGTTGTTCGAGATGGAAAAGAATCGAATGAGTATAAGAAGTAGGAATGTATGTGACAGATTTGAGGACAGTAAATAGCTAAAAATCAAGTGTGATGAGTTCACAGAAGTTAGATAACAGGAAATTGTACGCATGCAAATTGGTGGAATGTTTGTGTAGACAGCAGGTTCTGAAGATTTCAGAACACAATTAGCATATTCAAATGTGATTTTTATAAAAAACAACAAAAAACTTGCATGAAGTAGGGATTGGGATTTTGGGTGCTTAAATGTCCACAGGATGTAGCAATGAGAACAAGAGTAGAAAGGAAGAGTTAAAGTTTTGTGGTCAACTGAAACGAATTACAGGAGGTTGAGGTTGAGTTGGAGGTTGTAGTTTCGCTACTAGTAAGATTTTTTACTTTTGTTTTTGTTAACATGCTTTAATATGCATGGACATTATGTATATCATATAGTCCGACCATGTTTTCCCAGTTACTCCTGTCTAGTCCCAGTGCTCTTCTCACCGACCCCCTTGTTCTTCCCACTTAATATCTCCTACTTTTTCTGGATTGTTTTCTTTTTAATGGATCAGTGAGTCTGTTAGTATGAAATATTACTTAATGGAAACATGGACAGCTTGCCAGTGGCTACACCACTGAGGAAAATGTCTCTCAGCAACCATTAACTCCTGCTCCTTAGGGAGAGGTGGGCCTCATGAGCTCCTTTCCCCAGCAACTTTTAACTGCCTACAGGTCTTATGGGAGCAGCAGATACTGCTAATATTTCTAATGAGAATTCACAAGTGTAAAATCCAGCTTGTAAGTAGAGGGATGGGACAGAAAAGATAGTGAGTTTAATTCAAAAATAACAACTTGTAAGTACATTTACGGTTTTTATACCCAAGGAAAGTGATTTTATTTTCTACAATAAAGTAGTTTTATAGTACAAAATGGTTTTGTTCTACTCTTAAATTTTTTTTTACAGAAGTTTGATTTTTGTTGGGACATTTTTGATATATTACATGTGTATATGCAAAATAATATGCATATAAATATAAAAAGGGTAAAGCAGCTAGTCTCCCTATTACACTGCTTTTGTTGTGGGAACTTTATAGACCACTTTAAAAGAAGATTTATGAACTTCAGAGACACAAACTTCACAAAGTCAACAATATAAAAGTACAGTCCTACAAACTAGGATATTATTTTAAAACATTAGTGTATATCTTTTCCTATTCCTGCTTATGCATATAGTTACATATATTTGAAATCAAATCTATTATATAATTCAGTTTTATTGAATTTTCTTAATGTTAGGTTATAATTAGATTTAAAAATTTAACCAATAAATTTGGTAATTTGTAGGTAGGTTGCTTTGCCATGTGCAAAGCAGGAGTATGGATTCTCTGTTTGCTTTAAATCTTAACACAGGCTAGACCTTCTGGTACTGATTTGTTGATGGGTCTGGTGCTCTTCTGTGTGCGTTAGTGCATGCGTGTGTGCGTATGTGTATGTCCGCTTGCTTCGTTATGGTGTCATTCATTTTATCTTCGTATCCTGAGTATTTCCTGTAAACTGAAGTCTGGCTCTTGAAGCTTAAGGAATTCTCATAGGAGACCTCTGTAGTTTAGGAGCCCTTTGAGAGTAAGGTACTGTGTTCTAGAGGACATAGGACAAGACTGGAAAGTGGGACTTTTCCAGGCAATCCAGGAAATACTGTCCCCCAAATCACAAGTGATTTGGATGTTTCATGTTCCATCATGTGAGATGACACTATTGAGTTAACCCGTCATTAGGTTAATGATTTTAGTTGATCCTTGTATTAGAGTAAGGGCAGACGGACCTCCTTGACTATTTTAATTTTCTGCTTGTCATTCAGATGTAATCTGTTAAGTATGAGACTCTTCAGCGTTATACAGATTAAGTTGTTTTCCAGTGTTTGCACAACAGTTACAGTCACAAAGGAGAAACCTGTGTTCATATTTTTAATCAAGAGATTTTTTTTTTTAATTTATGCCTCCTATGTGCTGGAATTCTGTAAAAATGGAGCTTTTATTAAAAGCAGTTATTATAACTTTGAAATGTAGTTTTTGTTACAAAGACAGAATAAATCATATTTTATTTGCAAACTTCCCTTCAATGTTCAGGCTTTTGCAGCTCAGGAAGACTTGGAAAAGACCAAAGAGGAGTTAAAAACTGTGATGTCTGCGCCACCTCCACCTCCACCTCCACCAGTCATCCCTCCCACGGAAAATGAGCACGATGAGCACGATGAAAACAATGCTGAGGCCAGTGCTGAGTTGTCCAGTGAGGGGGTCGTGAACCACAGGAGCGAGGAGGAGCGGGTGACGGAAACACAGAAAAATGAACGTGTGAAGAAGCAGCTCCAGGTACTGACCCCTGAAGCTGTGTGCAGTCTCCATCTAAGTTGACTTCACAAGTGCTCCAATTATTTTCTTAATTAAATTTTAATTTTTTATATATTAATTACAGTTTATTCATTTTGCATCCCAGCTGTAGCCCCCTCTTTCCTTCCCTCCCCATTCCACCTGCACTCCAGTTCTTTACATGGTCCCGGCTTGTGACTGGATTATGTTTGTTCTGCTTGTATGTTCCCTTGTTGCTTCTCTATACAACCCTGTTAGCAGGGGGCTTTGCTGACTGTCGCATTTTCAGTTGTAGACCGGCTCAAAGAAGAAAGTATTCCAGTGCTGTGTAAAATGGAGTTAGTCTTTAAAACAGTGATGATATACTTGATACTTCACCCTTTATCTAAAATGCTATATATCATTGGAATTATTTATCTTTTGTAATTATAAAATACCAGTTTATTCAATGTACAATATTAGGTCAGAACAGGAAATTTTAGTGATATTGAACGGTTTAGAAATTATCTAAGTTTTAAGTTGGTGAAACCTTAATAAAGAAAAAGAAAGTTACATTAACTGCACTAAGATTTCTAGAAAAGTCCATATTTAAAAATCTTATAGTAACTTACCTTTAAAATGACTGCCTTGCTCCTGTCCTGTTCCCTATCTTCTCCTACTTCTGATGTCTGTCACATTTGCCCTTCTGAATAAGGTTTGAACATCTTCTCTAGGGTCTTCCATGTTGTTTAGCTTCTTTAGGAGTATATATTTTAGTATGTTTATCCTATATTAGATGTCTAATAACCACTTATGAGTGAGTATATACCATGTGTGTCTTTCTAGCCAAACTTTGGACAGAGTGCATGGAATTTTATGAAAGAAGGGGGAGATAGAAAGAAACAAAAAATGACTGCCTTGAACTTGATCATTTGTTTCATGTGTTGGATAAGAAAGTTAAAGTAGTTCAGAATATATAAAATACCATGGCTGTTGACTAAAGAAAAGAAAGGCATTGGCCATTCCTAGCATCACAATTACTAAAAAAAAAAAAAAAAAATTTATGGGGCTGGAGAGATGGTTCAGTGGTTAAGAACACTAGCTGCTCTTCAGAGGTTCAATTCCCAGACCCAAATGGTAGTTCATAACTGTAACTCCTGTCTCAGGGGCTCTCTCACACACATATTCATGCAGGCAAAAGCACCAATGCACATGAAATAAAAAAAATTTAAAAATAACTAGAAGCTTGCATACCACACAGGAAACTATTCCACAGTGGAAAGATCAATGTATTAAAAAGTCAGATTTGGTATACATGTATTTTTGCATCTTTATTGACATAATTTTATAACTTTATGTAATAGCAATATGTTTTTAATGCAGGCATTAAGTTCAGAATTAGCCCAAGCCAGAGATGAAACCAAGAAGACACAGAATGATGTTCTTCATGCTGAGAACGTCAAGGCAGGCCGTGATAAGTACAAGACTCTGCGGCAGATTCGACAGGGCAACACCAAGCAGCGCATCGATGAGTTTGAAGCAATGTGAGAGCTGTTCTTGTGCTACATGTCCTTCGTAAGCTGAACCACCACCAGAGAAAAGCAGGCCTGTGCAGATGTGATGGAATGCATCCCACCTTGCCAAAGCACTCACACCAGTTGACTGTGCTCAGTAGCAGAACCCTGAAGGGCTCGCTTCAGCTTTAAGGCAGTGTGATGTCATGTTTGGTCATTTTTCTTTTGTCTAGGGAATGGATATTGGTATTTTGTCACCTCTGTGTACATTTTTCATGTTTTGTTTCATCATTTTCAGTTGAATATTAACACTAATGACCATGTCTGACAAATGTGTATGTGTGCTTTGAGCACTGTGTATATCTTAGGAAAATGGTAGACATCTCAATTCATGTTTAATTAATGAACTCAGTTTTGTTTGCCCTTTCCATGTTTACCCTACATACATCTCCATGTTCACTCTCATATTTTGTCAGTGTGGCCTTCTCATGCCCGGTCATGACAGCTGTAATTCTGGTGTTTTGGGATAGACACGGGGTTGTATAGGAGACTACATCATAAGACAATTAGAACATTGGCTAGCACAGTGTGCAGCAGGTGGTTAATTATCACAGAAATCCCTCTTTCCCTTATTGGGTGTTTGCTTTTCATTTGCTTGAGTCTAGTCTTTGACAGCTGGAGTGATGGGTATTTCACATCCTGAAACCCTTTGGTGGTTTTCCTTCCACTTCAGAGAGGTAGCCAGCAGGCAGTTGCTCCTAGGAAATTTATTGCTGAAGCACTGCCTGCAAGTAAGTGGTCTCTGAAAAAAATTCAAGTTTTGTTCTTAGGTTGATTTAGAAACACAGATGTTCAGTTGATGATAGCTGATTTTAATTGTTTGAAAAACAAACCTGGACCTTTCTTTCTGCAAGGGCAGTAGATGAAAACATCAATTCCAAGCAAGTACTACTACCTCACACTACACCTGTGGTGACTGTTCACACACAGTGTGTGTCCACTGCCTGTCTGTACCCGTGCAGTCTCAGTCATGGCCTGCGTTGAAGATACTTTGAGATTCCAGGGCTGATGTTGTAACTGCCTTTTTGTTGAATTGTGGGGTTGTGGGGCGCTGGCTTGTGTTCAGATTATATGCTATTCCCTAAGGGGCGTTCTGTGTCTGAGGAAGTAGAGTGGCCCTTTCTGAGAAAGACATTGCCTTTGCATCATGGGAAGCAGTCTCATCTTTTTGTCTTTATGGGATAGGTACATCGTTTTAGCATATTTGATTTCTAAATCACTGCTTATTTTATTTGCAATCTCTAAAATCAAATTTCATTTCAATTATGTCTTATTGAAGAAGTCTTTCTAGCTAGAAAGATGCTTTTATATTCTTTGATCATGAAGCACCTGAGTTTGAAGATACAGAAAGCCTTGTTTTCTCTGTGTGGTTCAGCTACTTTCCATTTGGTATTATGCACTCAGACTTACATTTATCTATTACAGTTGCCATTTTATTAAGTAATTTTCATGCACAGTAGATTCAACTTGTGTCTGAAAGTATCTTTTGTGCAGTTTTTGATTTTTGCTGACTTAAAAAGGTTTAATTTGGGCAGACATTATGAAAAGGAAAGGCTTAATATATTTTTTCGACTCTGTAGGACAAAATAACTGGTTAACCTTGAAGTGACTGTTGTACAGTGGTTGTGCATATACTGCAAAATCATTTGCAAGGGAATGTTCCTGCTTCCCATATGTGAGAGGGAGAGATGGTAGGCCTTACCGTTCATACTTTGAAGCATGAGCGTTCACTTTTCCAAAGAGCAATGGTCTTTATTGCTAAAAGAATTGAGTCCCCTTGGATTTTCAGTGACTTTTTTTTTCTATTTGCATTGTGTACATTATCATTGCTACACCAGTTGTTACAGTGTTGAGAGGCTACCAGTTATATTTCCTGTTAATAGTCTATATGTAGATTAGGATTAAAGTGAGTTTAATCCATTTTTAAAGCTGTCTGAATTTTTCTAAACAGGAACAGCCATTTTGGAAATGGGTTTTCATAGTGATTGCATCAATTATAACATTTATCATTAGCAGTTGAGAGCACATGTTCATATAGCAATGTAAAAATACACTAATGAGTATTTGGTAATTTCCCATTAGCATAATTTCATGTTGTACAAGTAAATTACAATTACATCTCTAATTTTGGATAATATTCATTGGTTAACAATAAAGTGACAAAAGCTCATGTCTTTGAGGTCCACTGTTGTTATTTAATATGGTTTCCTTCCATATGTCTTGAAATTGCAATTTGAGCCATGAACTACGGGATACCTTGCATCCTCATTGACTTACTCTTTGCCAGCCTTTCACTGCGCAGGTCACAAGGACTCTTGAACTCTTGGAATTTCCAGGCATTGCTTTATTTTGCACTCTCCATTTTCTCTTTCCCAAGGAAGGCAGGGTTTCACTCATATTGATTCCTCTCACTATTAAGTCTCTGGTGTTCTTTTAGGTACCAGTCACCATAAATGTAGATTGCCTTTTAGATGGTCTCTCATTAAATCCTAGCAGACATCCTTAAACAGTAACAGCTCTCTTCTAGAATACTTTAAAAGCCAACACTTGATAAATTAGTTGTGGCTCTAAGAGTAAGTAGTGATTTCACTGATCCTCAAAAGCAAAGACATTTTTATAGAATGTTTTACTTTTTATCTAGAGAACCTTTTTTTTTTTTTTTTTTTTTTTTTTCTTTTTTAAAGAATCAGAATTACTACTTTTAAGCAACACATTGTTGGGGTTTTTTTCTTTGTTTTCTTTGTTATGCATATTGAAAGTGACTTGATATTACTCTTGTGGTTTGGAATAATTTCCATTTTTTTTCCAATTTTTATCACCTCGATGCTTTAAGAAACAAAAGGAGAAATATTAAACCCACAGGTATATGTTCACAATGAAATCTTTAAAAGTTAAAACTTGACCTAAAATATAAGGATTACTCCCTTGGCATTAATTTGTGAGCACCAGTGAGGCAGATGTGACCTGCGGATGCTCTCCTCAAACAGGCGGAAAGTTGAGCGGACTCGGGGTTATGTCCTAAAAATGCCAGAAAGCCAGTATCGTGGCCCACACCTGTGACCCCAGACTTGAGGAGATGGAGACAAGAGAATCAAGAGTTCAAGATCATCTTTGGGCACACACTGAGTTCAAGGCCAGTGTAGGCTCTACGCAACCCCATCTGTTCCCCCTGCCAAATAAGCAAATAGGCCAGGTAGTCACACTCCTGGTTTTCTATGTAGTAGAAAAGCCAAAACATGTGCAAGCTTACTTACCATTCTTTCAGCCTTGGCTTTCCAGTTAAATACTCTTAACTCCCAGTTTTCCTCAGTAGACTTATCTCTTCACAAAGAGCTCATCTTTCAGGAATTTGAGAGCTGCCATTTCCTGGTGAAAAGGCTGTGACTGACCTCTGTACTGTCTCCTCTGGCCCTTTCAGCTCTGTGAGCAAGTGTTCTGACTCAAGCTTATAAACACCGCCTTAAGCGCGACAGCTTCCTCCTTAACACACAGCGCCTTGCTGAGCTTCCTCCATGCTTGTACAGCCCGCCTTAAGCACTAAAGTATTTATCTCACACAGAACTTTAAGTTAAAGCCCATGACTGGGCTTTTAGGTCACCATTGTGTCCTTCTGTGGAGCTCCTGAGCTCACTCTGGTGCCACATTCTTATTTAATAACCTTCATTTAATCAAAATGTTATTAATTGCTTGCTGTATTTGAAGACTTAAAGCAAGAAGAGTGACCATGGTCTTTCAAATATGAGACTTCAAATATTAATTTTTCTTAGCTCTTACATTGGTTTGCGTTTCTCAGTTACAGTACCGGTTTGCTTTTAAAATGTCAGGGTCCTATTGTTTCTTTGTGCTATTTTGTATGTGTAGATTCCTCCATGGTTACAGCTAACCTGCTACTGCCATCTTTGAAGTCTACTTGTATTTCCAGATTTTAATTGTTTATTTTTATCTAGTAATTTCAAATAACTGATTAAATTGATTTTTTTTTTTATATTTATGCATGACATTGGGTCTGTTTCCTAGAAAATGATGACACTGGCTTTATTTAGCCTTTTATCTTGTAGCTAAATGTCTAGCAGCAAACAGGCTATAAGGATTTGGGGATGTTCAGATGACTTGGAAACTTTTCTGATTAGATATGGATTGTGACATTCTTTTCACACTGTCACAATATATTTAACCTTTTCATTTTCTCCATTTGTGTATTATCTTAGACCTAAAAATACATGCATTTCTTAGAATCCTAAGGCAGTTTCTCCTTCCGCCCATTCATTTCATTCATTCTAAAAACCTATGAAACTCAAATGTAGCATTTGAATCTTTTATGCTTTTGCTCCATTTTTATAGCCATTTAAGTTCTAAATGATGATAGTTGATGAAAACTAGACATAAACGGCCAAGAGAATGAGTATTGGCCATGGTTCCTGGAGATGCTTGTTCTCTGATTTCATTACAGTGTCCATTTCATGGGTCAAGCTTTAAACGTTGGTTAATAAAACCAGGAGCTTCAGCTTTTAGGGTATCGTTAAGTTCTGGAACTTTGAGATTAATCTTTTACCCATCTGAGAACCCAGTCGAATAGTCTAATCAGTATATGGAGCACGTGGGAGCTGAGTGGAGTTAAGAGCTTCTGGTTGAATATTTACGAGTCTGTTTTGTTTTGCACTTTATGGAGATGACGCTTGTTATTTTAATCATCTCAGGGGTATAGTGTGGTAGTGCCACATCCTCATTGTTGTGCACCCATCGCCAGCATCCATCTGCAGAACGCTGTCACGTGCACTGAAGCTGCACCCACTAAATGACAGCTGTTTCTAGCCCAGGGGAGCCCCTGTTGGCACTTTCTGTCTCTGAATTGTGGGCTTTCTAGACACCTCACCAAAGTGTACCATCCATATTTTTCCATTTGTGTCTGGCATACTTCACTTAGTGCATTTCAATTAATAGGGTATTCACGTTTTAATGAGTTTCCTTGTTGAGGTTTAATGTATGCTCCACGGTTTTTACAACATCTTACCCATTTATCAGTTGGCATTTGGGTGATTTCCACATTTTATTTTATTTTTTTACCATTGTACCATTTTATTATTTCCACGTTTTTATCACTTTTACTAATGGTTCTGTGTACTTTGGTTTGAAAATAAGTTAGTCTTCGTAAGTGGAATTGCTGATCAGATGGTAATCCTATGGTTGATTTTTTTTTTTTTTTAAACTATCATACTAAAGAAGGGGCACAGTTTGGGGAGTTTTGTTTATGAAGACAGGCTCTTACTCCCTTGAACTCATGCAGTACTCCTGCTCCAGCTTCCTGTCAAGTGTTGGGCTTACAGGCCACTATGCCTAACTTAGGAAAAGTGAACTCTGCTGAAGACATTACTTTTAGTTACATCTTGTTTTTTTTTTTTTTTTTCTCTTAAGTTTCTAGATAGGACAAACTAAGTGGAAAATGTGAGTCACCACCCACTGACCTGGGAAGCGTGCCAGGGCACACTGGTTTGATGCAAGCTGGCGGCTCTGGCAACTCATGCTCTAGTGTACTGCATATCTAAAAGGTGCAGAGGTTAAAGAAAGCCTCGACTTGCAGCTAGCCTGCAGGAAGGCTGTGTCCCTGGGGAGGAGAGTGTCACCTCCCAGGAACTTAAGAGAAATACCTGTGTGAGTCACTCGCTTTGCTGAAGGTAGTGGTACCCTTTTTTTCTGGTTATCTTCTAAATGACCTGTTGGTGGTCTCATAGGACCTTTGTCTCTGTGATCTCTTGTGGGAGGATTCCTAGTGAACTGGATAAGAGTTAGGTGTTCTGGGTTCTAATTCCAGGTCTAACCCTGTGCTGTCTTTCTGATTACTGAGTTCATAGTTTTGAATCAGATCTCTGTGCCAGAGCATTTTTCTAGAAGCAGATATGGATAACTTTGACTTCAGATGTATTAAAAAAAAAAAAAACTGTACTGGCTAACTTTGGTTAATATCCATGTGCTTTTCAATTCTTGCTTGTATTTGAAAAGCTGTTACTTCAATATGATGCATAGTACAGTAATTCTGTGCTCCCAGGTGGCCTTAATGGTCTCATGCCTGGAAAGTATTCATCAAACACATTTCTAGGGACTGAAAGGTAGCTTCTGCAGGTCATTGTGAAGGGTCGTAATCAAGACAGGAGCCAGGGTTGATTATCTTAAAGTGTATAGGTACAGGTATCTACTGGGTGCAGTGTCTTAGGGCAGTCTGTTCTGGAAATTTCTATAAGTACAAGAATTCAAAGAAACGATATGTTCAAATCCATCAAGGCACAGACAGACTTGGAGTGCTGCAACTGCTTGTTCACACACACGCATTCGAGGTTGTGAGTCAGGAGGTGGCATGTGACACAGGCAGGTCACATGGGGAAGTAGGTCAGCTGTGCAGTGTGGGCTGCTGATGGAATCCCGGGGAAGCACAGGAGAGTGGGGAGCTTGAGTCCTCCAGAGGGTTGGCTCCCCTGAAGTCCCAGGGCCACAAGACAGGGGCGCTGTTAGTAGTTTTGATCACACGGCATGGGAGACAGCTGGTGGAAAGGGCACTTGAAGTTACCTTTTAGCAGGAGTGGACAGAGCTCTGGAAGGCGTTTCTCACAAACCCCGATGTGAACTTCAAGCCTCAAAGACCAAGGGAGTGCTCTTGGTAGCAGAGTCCTCTGCCGTCTCCAAGGGGCTAGAAGCATGAACTCTGCCTGGCACACTTGCCCAAATCCACAGGCTTATCTCTAGCAAAGTGAGAATTTCCCTGTGGATAAATACATTCCATGTGGCGTTTACATGATCCCTTGACATAATCTTGTCAAGGCCCAGAGGATTCATAGATGAATTACAGCAGCACACACAGCCAGAGGAGGAAGCGGGAGAGCAGCGATAAGCCACAAGCTGATGCAGTCAGTCTCTGGCTGCCGTCAGCTAGACTATGGATGTCAGTGTGATCACCCCTGGTCCTTTCTGCCCTTAGGCCAAGCAGTGCTGCCAGTTAAAGAGAACTGGTGTCCCTGGCAGTTTGCAGGGAGGTGTCACAGTGTGACATTTGTGAGTAATCTCCATGCTTGAACCAAGGCATCAGCTGTGTGAGCAGGCGTTGAATTTGGGGACAGAGGCCAGCTCTAGAAGTGGGTAAAGGGCAGTGCTGAGTGGTGGGGGCTGCCGTGGGTCATGGCTGTAAAGTTCAAACCGGCCTGTCTGCAGAGGCCTTGGAGAGATTAAGATAGACTTTTTTGGAACTGCTAAAGGTCTTTGGTGGGAAGAGAACTTTGGTGCATTCATCCAAATGTTTTAGTGCTTAGAACCTTCCAGACACTTTATACTAGCCCTTCAGGACATCATAGTGACGTAAGTCCTTGCCCTAATGAGCCCACTTTCTGGAGGAAAAGCAAAAGGCTTCTGTAAGCAAAATTTAAATGCTGCGCTTTTCAGTACTGGGCTTGGTTGTGTGAAATGGCCAATATTCAACAATCCCTGACCTATAAAAGCAATCTTGTTTCTACTTAACCTATGAAAGCACAGGGCTGAATTAGGGAAAACATTGGGGCTGATAATCAGGGTTCATCAGAAGGTCGTGAGCATCCCCATGAATAGGTGGTCTATAAGTTGTCACTTGAAGGAAGAGAAATCTTGTTCCCTTTCCTTCACTTAAATCAGGATGGTTGGTGCACAGGGCCTAGCCAACTCTATCCAGGAATTTCATGTGCTGTCTGTGGGGCACCATGGTTCCTCCAACATAGAAGCCCCCGCATAGTTGTACCTTCTGATCTTCTGAGATGAGTCAGAAAGGTGACCAGAAACAGCATTTGAGCAGCTAGGGTCAGCGAGAAGGCAAAGGGACACAGGAACTTTGAGAAGTGAGGCCACACACAGCTCAAGATAGGCTCATTTTCTCAATCTAACTGGCAGGTCTGGGGAAGAAGGCTGACTTCTCTGAACTGGGGTGATTATCTCAATAAAATAATTAGAAGATGGAAGGTAAAATTAATTTTGTGTGAAATATGCCTGCTATTTCTTTTCTTTTCTTTTTTTTTTTTTTTGAAAAAGCTCATCAAGCCCAGCAAGATACGCCTGCATCCCATTAGACAGCAGTTCATTCAGTCTTTGCTGCAGTGTTCCAGGAAGAGAGAGTAGCACACAGAAGACCTGTAGGCAAGAAAGGGTTGGGCTGGCTTCAGGAAAAGGAGGGAAGGGTTATGACCGGTGGCTGAGCAGAGCCAGAGATCAGTGTAATATGAAGTTGGAAAGGGCTCAGACCACGTCTTTCCTAGTTCATGGTATGTAGGCCACATGTCCACTGAGCAGTTTTGCCTTGGAGACCACATTATTCCCAGAGTCAGGCCCAAAGTGGCGTTCCAGAAGAGGTTTGAGGGACAGAAGGTGAAGATACACTGGGTCGGAGGAACAAGTGCTGTTGGTCCAGAAGTTAATGAGCCATGCACGGGGGTGCAGCTTCCTGGAGGAAGGGCACCTCTGCTTGTCCACAGAAATATGTCAGCAAGGCTGTAGCTGGCCTTGGTGGGGGTGGGGGGTGAGTTCTATTTAGTGGTGCGCAGTTTGTCCAAAGACAACAATTGAGCAGAGTTTGTATTTGGATTTTCGTTTGCATTGAACTGGGAACTATGTCCAGATCTGTATATGTTCTAGGTCTGTATATGTCACGGATGCTCTTTATTAAAGTGACAAGACATGCCTGAGTGCTTTTGTAGGCCTGACTTGTCTGCACATCCCTGAGTGAGTATATCCGTTAATGTAGAGGCCAAGCGGAATGCGTTGCACCCTCAGTGTGGGTATAACAGAGAATGGTGGCGATTGGTATTAGAATCGCCTACTTGTCCATCAGTGGACAAGTAGGCTCATGCAGCTGCTTCATCTTCAAGATGAGGAAATGTGACTTTGATTCACACTGAGATAGGTGGTTGACCCTTGCAGGGGAGAGAATGCATCTTTTCACTGTCTGTTAAAGCTCCCAAGTCAAAGGAAGCACATGCCCCCAAGGAGTGGCCTTAATCTAGGTGAACAGCTAATAGGCAGTTAATGCTGTTGAGAGCAGGGGACTGACTCAGTCTCTTCCAAGGAGATAAACCCTCCGATAGGTTATCTTCCCAAATGCTCAGGCCTAAACGTGTGTGAACGTACACATACGTGCAACACTAAAAAGCACATATGTGCGTGCTTTTGTTACATATGTATGCACATGTGTCACGATAATTAAAGACGAGGTCATGAATTTGAGAGGGAGTGGGCAGGACACAGGAGAAGCCTGCCAGAGAGGGAGGATGGGAATGATGTAGATAACAATACTTGGGAAATTCTTTTTAAAGTTAAGAAACCTATAGAAAAATAAAATTGGAGGAGTGAAGATGGAGATAGAAACAGGCTCGTGTAGATTCCCGCTGGGGCAGAAGCGGGGTAAAGGGACTAAATTCAGACCGGAGAAAATTCAAGATTGGAGAGAAGAGATGAAGGAAGTAAGGAAGCCCAGGGGCAGGCTGAGATGTGAGGTCAGCTGCGGCGTGACCAGGACTGTACTTCCTGTAGCTCTGGAGTGGAGGTCTGTGTCTAACAGCAGAATGTTAAATTAGCTCTCAGAATGGAGGCTGATTATTTTATTAAAAGTCAGTTTGTGCCTTATTAGAATATTTGAAAAGAAAAAAAAACAGCATAGTAATGTTTTACAGATGTTCTGTGTCTACAGATAAACATGACCTAATTTAGCTTTATGTATCATTAAGCTATAGCGCTTTTACTTGTGGAATTGAAATGAAAACTACACTATTAAGGGAAAATCACTAGAGATGCATTTAGCTTTCTAGTTATCAGATTAGAACTTTGATTGGCAAATGGTCTTTTGTTTGAGATAAGGGCTCACTCTATGTAGCCTAGGCTGGTCTTGAACTCATAGCTCTTACCTTGCTTTCCTGGGTGCTGGGATTATGAGTGAGAGCCACCACACCTGGCATGGCCAATTATCAGGGACTGTAAGCTTTTGCCTTTGTGAGCCGATGAATTACTGTCACATGTGTGGCTCTGGCTCTCTGGCCCGCATGTGTGGTGTGTATGAAGGAGCCAGCCTGGGTTTCAGCTGGCTTCATTTATATTTACATCTAGATTTCATTTATTTTCTATTGTTAGGGAGGCTTTAGATTTACAAGAAACGGTGTGGGGGGGGAGGGATTAAGTCACTGTTAGAACAAAACAGGCTGGTTTGCTGGATTTAAGAATCCAGAGCCAGGCAGGCTCAGGCCTCTTATCCCACACTTGGGGTGAGGGGTGGGGGTGGGGATGTGGAGTTTGGAAGAGCTCCTTAAATTTGAGGCTAGTCTATTTTACATAATAAGTTCCTGGTTAGCCAAGGCTACACAACAAAACCACAAACAGCCAGTGATGTGGATTTCTCTGCTGCCAGGAACCTTGATGTGGTTACAGTGGGGGTTTACTCTGTGGTAGTGAAGGGCATGTCCTGCTCTGGGAAAACCTTTAACATTGGCTTAACCCAATGCCTCCAGAGTCACCTGAAGGACTGTGCCCTTTGCTGAGGGATCTAGTTCCTCTACCACATCTTTCTGCCCTGATTCTGTCTACAGCATGATCCACTCTATTGGATCTCCACTGAGCTTTTTATTTGGCTTATTGAAATTTTTATTTCCAGCACCATGTAAGTTTTAAAGTTGAGTTGTCTACAGTAATTCTCTTCTTATCTCCTATTTTCATATCTTGGATTGGCTTCCTTATTTCATCTTTCTCTGTCTCTCCTTTTGGTGTATATTCATGTCTTGAGTAACTTGAACATGATTCTAGTTGTTTTTTTGAATTCTTTGTATGGTCATTCTTCCAGGTCATTTTTGTTAGGTATCTTTATTATGGAATTAGGGACTTGTTTGGGAGACACGCTGGCGTGGATTTTCCTATGTTTGCTTCTATACTGCACATCTGCAGTAGTTTATTGGCTGTTTTTCTCTCGTTTCTTTCAGGAGAGGTAGTTTGCAATGCCTAGGAGAGGACTGAATCATGATAGGGTGGAAAGCCGCCTCAACCCCCGCCCCTGTGGGGCTCATGCAGTGCATCCTGGCAAGACTTGGGCAGCCTCTAAGGAGGGGGGATGTAGGGTCCCCTAGTTGCTGCAGGAGCCTGTGCATGCTGGGCTCCAGGAGCAAAATTCCTGGGAGCTGCGGGTGGGCTTGGACAAGGAGGACATGGCTGGCACCTGGTGCATGGTTCCCAGGCAGCGTGGATGGGCCTAGGCAGGGGTTCCAGGTCCCCTTCTTGCCACAAGAGGCTCTCTTCATGCTCTCCCTTCTAGTGACCATTGCTGCTCCTTTCACATCTCAGGATGTTGCTCCATCCTGTCTTAATTTAGCATGTCTTCATCCCTGATGTAGTTTACTTCTGAAGTTTCTCCTCTTCATTCTGGTGAGAAGTTCCTCTGTTGGACTCTGCTCTTTTGTGTAAATCTTGGAATTAGTTTAAGTTTTATGGTGAAAGGTGTTTGATGAGAGATGTTTGAATAGATTATACTGGGAAGAGATTACATCGGTACAACTTCAAAAGACTCCTAATAACAATGATGTCATCCTAATTTATTGGCATCTTTCATCATGTGGTTAGGGAAAGTTGTTAACAGTGAGATCACAGATCTCCTTTTTTTAGGTTTATTATTAATACTCTTATCCCACAATCTTTTGAGGGTTGTGACTGAAAATGTTCGAGGCTAGGGTGGAGAAATGAAACTAGTTTTTTGTCTGCTGGCCTTAAGAGCGTTCCTGAATGCTGATTATTTTTAATAATTTGCAGATGCTTTGAGGCATTCTAAATTTTCTGCACTGATGACATTTTCAGTCATTCTTTCCAGCATTTATAGCTTCTATTCTTTCGCTTGTCAGATGGATTTTCCAGTTTAGTGCTAAATGCTGGTGGTATCTCATTTCTCTTGAGACCAATATTGCTAACATCACATTGCTCTGTGTCCTAGGGTTGGAGACATGACCTTTGCCAGATTAACGAACATTCCTTTTATAGGCTTACTCAGAGTTTGCTAAGAGGTTTGTTCACAAAAGAGGGTTTCAAACTCATGAAATTCATGTGCATATTGAGGTAACTTCAATAAATTTTGATTATCTTTCAAACTAGATGAACATAGATTTAATGTTAAAATTTATGTGTTTGAAATAACTCAATATAACATATGTCCTAGCTCTGGCCAGTGCTCCACGTGTCCCGAGCCACCTGCCCTGTGACTATCCAGTCTGGTCAGTATGTACCTCGTCCTCCCCTTCAGAGGAGCCGGTCTTCAAAGTAGTGTAATGTAGCAGCGCCATCTGCTGGCCATCTTGGGAGTTTCTGCCCTCTTTACTCACTTCCTTTGTCTTCTCCAAGTTGCTCTTCTTTCTCTTTACTCCCCACTCTCCTTTGTCTAGATGTTAACATACACATTAAACAATTCTTTTCCTTCCCTTGCTTTCCTTCCGCTTTTGTCTCTTCATCAGTGTAAGCCTCCTTCAACAGTGGTCAATGATGGAGACCACAGAACTGTCAACCAAAGGAAAAGGTACAACCCTCCATCCGGTTGAAAGAGTATTCAGGACGCAGAGCCCCAGCCCCGCTCAGCTAACTGCTAACATCCTCCGCGTGCTTGAAACCCCCTTAAAATGTCCAAGTTTTAATTGTTAATCAT
This sequence comes from Psammomys obesus, assembly GCF_907164565.1. Lineage (NCBI taxonomy): Eukaryota > Metazoa > Chordata > Mammalia > Rodentia > Muridae > Psammomys > Psammomys obesus. The sequence continues at coordinate 13,817,640 of NW_026596039.1, forward strand.
TTCTGGTTAACTCTGCTCAGTTTAACAAGCTCAGTTAAACAACAAGTTTAACAAGCATTAAAGAAAAAGTACTAAACTGTCAGTAACTCATTATTTCTGTCCTTTTATTACCAGATTTGACAAATTTGCAGTTTCTTCTGTTTTATTGCAAGGCTCAGTTTTTCATTTTGGTTCAAAGACCTAGCTTAGCTGCAGACCCACCATCCACAGTAGCTTTTAGGGAGCCAGCCCCCGCCCCCCCCCCCCCCCCGCCAACACACACGGGTGCTTTTTGGTACACTACCATTTAGGAGGCAGACACTTGTGTTTCTGATTGCTTAGGTTGCTGGTGCAGAATCTACTGTGAGCACCAGTGTGGGAGCGTACTGATGAGTAGGCGTGGCTAGTGCAGTCTTTTCTTGGTTGGGTTAACTTTCACCTTGCTTTTGGCATGTATCCGAGCGTGTCCGCTGAGCCCAATAAAGAAGACACTGCGGCCAGCCCAGGTCTCTGTAGCTCATGCCTGAACAGCCGGGAAGACGTCTTGCAGCAGCCGAGCAGGGGACAGTGAGAATACACTGAGAACCCTCGCTCCTTTAGAGACAGCAACGCTTGATTTCTAAGCGGGCGCCACAACATCTGAGGCCCGTTAGGCTGTCTGTCCCCTGAAGGATGCGAACAGTTCTTGGATCACGGGAGGACTGTAAAATGATAGAGAAAATCTGGGCTGGGGTGTGGCCCCCGTGTTAGGAGTGTTTGACGAACTTGCAGAAAGCCCGGGGTTCCAGCCCCAGCGCCACAGGAAACCAGATGGCGGCGCATGCTTTTAGCCCCGGGGTGGATCAGGAAGAACAGAGGTTCAAAGTGACCCTTAGCCACTCACTAAGCTAAGGGCAGCCTCAGTTGAGGTTCTGCAGTGAATGGCTTTGGAGCCGTGATTGTTGCGAAGCCAGCGTGAGGATGGTTGCTGCAGTTCTTACAGAACCCCCCAGCGCCTGCCTCAAAAGGCCCCTCCGTTCTTCTTGTTTCATGTTAGACTAGCAGAGTTTCCAAGGGGAGTCTCCAAGGAGAGTTAGGAATCGGAATCGCAGTTGAGTTCCCCAGTTGGCGCTCTGATGTCCGCGCTAAGGAAACCAGACTTTCCTGGCCTGGAAACGGCCGAGCAGGCTGCCTCTCCCCGTCCCCCAGGACCCGTGCTCCTGTGCCTGTCTCAATTCGTATTTCCTAACCTCTTGATGTCTCTTCCAAAAGGTGGGGACCCAAACTGTACGCCCTGTTCCAGATGCGCTCCTGCCAGAGCAGCATGAAGCAGATGTAGCGGGCGAAGCCTTCCTCCTCTTGAGGTAAGTGTAGCTGGCTGCGGCGGCTGGGATGCGCCCGTGCCCCCGGGAAACACACAGAAATCCTGGGGTCCCCTAGGACCTGTGTCTGTTCCCCTGCTGGCCAGCGTCGTTAGTCACTGTCCAGCTGGAGGAGCTGAGCCCACCCTGCCCCGTCTCCACCTTCCCCACAGCCCAGTCTTGCAGGTCCCTCACCAGTCGAGGGCGCCATCCTCCAATCAATCACTTGGCTCTCAGTGCGGTTCTGAAAAATGAGCTTCCCGCTGTGACCGTGGCCGGGTGACTGGTAGAAGGCTACTTCAGGCGGGAAGTCCTCTTGCGTTTGGGAAAGACTCTGGGCGAATGAGAAGGGGGCGTTAGAGTGTGCCCCCCCCCCCCCCCCCCCGCGTGACACGTGCACTTTGCCGGCCTATTAAAGTCACACAGCTGTGTCTTACGTGCATGCTGAGTCAGAGCAATCAAAGAACTGGTTCGTCAGCCTGATTAATAAAGTGTTACGCACCTTGCCCAGTCTGGCTGTATTTAAAAATCATTTTAATGTGCTTACCATGGTGACAGGTTGTTGGAAAATTACTTCACTTCCTTGGCAGAAACTATTGTGACTGAAACCACAGCCCTTTCATTTATCTTAAAGACTGTGAAGAATCCAGGTGGGGTCCCCCAAACTTTCTGGGAGACTCTTCCGTACTTCTCCCCACCTGCTTATACATGGATGTGTGAAGATGTGCCATATGAGCCATCGTGGCAGGGTTCCATCTAGACTTCATGTGGTGAAACAGGCCTTCTGGGCTTGCATACGGGCGGGAAGCGTACAAATGACTCCTTTAGGCTTGAACTTTAGACTCTGTGAAGTGAGGTGCAGGTCACGCCAGATTCCCGATGCCTCTCGACACTACTGGAAGTGTCACAGTCTGACAGTGCACTTGAAGGCCGCAGAGCACCTCTCTGGGTCTGTGCTCTCTCATTTTGAAAGGGGAGGGGCCAGCTGTAAATTCACAGATTCAGCTGTTCTTGCTCCTCGTATTTGAACAAAAATCTCTGCTGAGAACACACCCTCAACATTCAAAGGTTTCCACAAACAATATTCTCCATAATTTTTCACCTCAAAACCCTGTCTTCTGGTTCAGAACTTTACCTGTCCTATTTTGTTGGATTAGTAAAAACCCCAGATTCAAACAGGCTGGAGGATCGCCTCCATTCTCACTGATTTTCACCTGCTGATACTGTGCCCTTCAGAGGGGCTCCTTGGAGAGAGGCTGTCACCGAGCTATTGTCAGAAGCAGAAAAAGAAGTGTGTGTGTGACTCACGAGATCAGCCGAGCTCAAATGACAGCTTTTGAATTATCCAGAGATGAATTCATGAAGGGAACAAGGGAGCTGGCAGTCGCCGCGTCTTTCAGCCTGAAATGTTGTCAGCCTTGGAAGGGCTGCGGCCTTCACAGTCGATTGTCACCCGAAGAGGGCTTAGTTGTTCTTTAGACCTTACTTCTTCTTTCTTTAAGGTTTCTCAGAACTGTCATCCTGCCCACCTGTGGGATTCTGTTGGTAAGAATTTAGAGGTGACATTCAAAGCCACAGACAGGACCTAGCTGACTGGTTTGCTCAGTGGTGAGGCCCCCTACAGTCTCAGGACCAGATTATAGCCCAGAGGCTGGTTCGGAGCACCTTCGTGAATTGTGGGCTTCTTGTCCTTTACGCCTTAGGTTCTCTGCCAAGCCTCTGGGCTGAGGTGTGTTTCAAAGGCCAGGTCAGTTCTGACCTCACGTTTCTCTGTGCGGGGTCCTTGAAATATGAGGTGACCTGAGGTGTGTGCCACATGGAGCTGGTGTCAGTAAGGTGTGCTCACTCCTCAGACCATTCTCCTCCCTACCCCCTTCATAGCAGAAATGTCTGTGACTGTGATGCGGTCGGCAGTGCTTAGACTGTAATTTTATATCCATAACATGATTCTGGGGTCAGAATGTTCCCAGACCTGCTCTGCTTTCTTTTGAGGCCCCAAACAACTCCAGTCACCCTGGAGTTAGCCCTGGCATAGCCTCAGCAGCATTCCATCCCCTGCACAGCCCCTAAACATTCCCAGGGTGCTGAACAGGAGTTTTCAGGGCCACGCCCTTTGCAACCCATCCTGCTAATATTTATGCTGAAATTTCTTCTTTTTCTCCTGACTGTCACATTATCTTTCCATACAGGTCCCTGGTGACTGCCCCATGCTGAGCTTTAGACTAAGGATGTACTGAGATAGCCCTGTATCTTGACCACACGCACCCCCAACCTCCGGAACCTCAGTCAACCAGGGCACTTCCTGATGCTCCTTCCCTGTTGCTATGGGTTTTCCTCTTGCTGTTGTCACTTCCGGTACTTCTTCACTGCCTTTCCTAGGAACAGAGCTCAGGCGATGGAGCAGGACTCGGAATGTCGAATGTCGCAGCCCTGCAGCCCTGGCGCTCTCAGCTGCCACTTTCTCAGATGCTGGAAGGCATCCCCCAGCTCCCCTCGCCCTTTTGGTTTCTGCATGACTCCCTCATAAGATGGAATATATGCGGAGAAGTTTCAAGACTCAAAACTTTTTTTTTTAACGTGTGCGACTTAATCTTCGGCTTTTATCTGAGAACAAACTTGGTGGCGTGCGTCTCCTCCTGTGTGTGCTCCCGTGGAATCTGCAGAGATCAGTGTGACATGCCACCCCCACCCCATCCGGGCTGTTTGTATAATTGTATATAAATGTAGCAATAAATATATTCTGACAGCACCTGGAGCCTGGATTCCCACTTCACTTTGCACCTCGGTGGCAGGCAGCGGCTGTGTGCCGTGCTTTCACCAACAGGCCCTGCTGACCGCTGGGATCTACCCCGCCATCTCAGTTTCTCGTCTCCAGTTTCACCAAGTGAGGGCTGCTAAGACGAGAGCCAGTGTCTGGGGAGGGGTGAGGAGGGCTCAGGAGCAGGGCTGGCAGGTGATGTGACGAGGCATTAGTAATTCATGCAGTGGTACCCGGCCTGCCTGAGCGAGCCGTGAATGTGCACGGACTGAAGCACTGGGCGACAGTTTGCAGTGTGACTCAGCTGTGTGACATGAGGGTGACTGTTCAGATAGCTGAGTCACACTGCAAACTGTCGCCTTAGAAATGCGTTGTGCTGCAAAGATCTGTTGAATGTGTCAAGTTCTTACCAGGCACAAAGGTAGACTTTAAGGATTTTCATAACAACCGAACAAAGTATGTCACGATAGAGTTTTTCATTGGTCAGTGGTTTTCAGGGTACCATGGCAATGCAGAGGGCTCCTAAGCAGGCCTTTATCTATCAGTCATAACACTTTATCTATTATCAAGAAATGTTCATTCACACTTGCTTCTCATGCACTTCAAGCTTTTCTTATCAGCATTTTTTATAACTTAAGAGATAACCGTGTACTTTGCTGTGGTGGTAACTTATCAAATTCCTGAGTAGGCCTCTCCTTGGCTATAAGCAGAAATTGGCATCCAGTCAAAAGACAGGGATGCCTTGGAGCCCCAGATTGGAACATACTGTGGCAGAGGAGGTTTGGAGCATGTGAAAGACTACTTTTTGTATTATGAATGAATGGATGAATAAATGAATAAACAAACAAACCAGTAAGGACCAGAATCAACTGGGAATCATCAGGCTGTGAGTTCTGAACCTTGGCCATGCTGCTGGACTATATCACAGTTGTCCTTAATTCCAGCTCTTGGCAGAGACTCTAGTCTTCAGCTCAAGAGAGAGCCTGCTATCCACAGTCATCGCTACTTTTACGGATAGATCCTTTCTGTCTGGGGCGAGTGCCTGCCACAGGCAGAAGGCATTAGAAAAGAGATGTCTGTGTTGGGATATGGGCTAATCCTACTGGGAGCCTGCCGGAGGCAGAGGCTGAGGAGGCTTATGGGCTTCCTCAGCAGGCGAGGACTGGGGCCTGCAGTGTGTACTCTGCTATAAATTAGTGGGGATTAGTGGTTGGACCTTGGAACAATTGCTCCAGCCTTGCTCCTCTGCTGTAAAACGGGGTGTTTGGATTGAAAGAATGAGTCTGACATCTCCATTTCTACATTTAATTTCTGTTTGTAATGTGTGTTCTTAGAAAAGGGAAAGAACTCATGTACTTTTACTATGGAACAGAAGGTGGCTGGCTGGCTGGCACAGATGGGCAGTTGAGGCAGGAGAATTAAGAGTGTTTATGTTCAGATGTCACCAAGTCCAGCTCCCCATGCAGAGAGGAACACATCAGGCCCTCACTGTTCATGCTCTAGTGGCTGTTTTTCTGACCCTTCCGCACATCATTGGACAAATAGGCTGGAAGTGGACGGCTCAGACCCCCAATGTCTATAGTGTCACCAGCAGAGAGGGAGCAGGCCTCTAATGCACCCAGAAAGAGCATGTGGGTAGGGAGGCTTTTCTTCTCCACATATGTGTATATGATGAGCACTCAGCTCCTGTCCTAGTATCCAATCTGTAAGCCTTTCCAGGAAGAGGCAGACGTTGACTGGAGAGTTTGTGAATGACCCTGTTTCTCATGCTGTCTTTCGGGGGAGCTGGCTGCACAAAGTCCACAGTTATCCATGCCCCATGACCTCCCAGAGGTAACCACAGGGAAGGTAGTCCTGCTCTCTTGAGATTCAGTGGTAGATCGGTCTGACTGTTCCAGGCTAGGTCTGGGCACTCTAGCAAAGTGCCTCTGTCAGGCTCACTGTGATCCTCCAGCCCCACCTACCTAATCTTTTGCTTTGTTGCTCGGTCCAGTGTTTCTCATTTAATGTACGTTTGAATCACCTGGATGGTTTGCTAAAAACCATGCTGGAGTCCTTTCTCAGGCTTTCTGACAGTGCAGACCACAGGCCTGCCTCACACATCTCCATTTCTAGCACATTCTTAGGTGAGGCCAAGGCTCCTTCACCAGGAAACACACATAAGGCCCAGAAGCACTTGTCTGACAGGAGGAGCTGTGTTTATTGTTCTCCTCAGACACTGCAAGAACCAAATGTTCTCAACGCTGAGTCAGCTGGGTGGCATTTGCTAAGCAGGGGCCGGTGAACATTCTTTGGTCAGCATGAGTGACTCTTCTAGCCATGGCCTTGGGGACAGACAAGTGATTATGCATTATGCTTGCTTCAGACTGGGGAGGACACAGATAAATGTAAGCCAGCTGGACTTCTATCCTGAAATGGCAATTTAAGGACAGAATCCCATTTCCTCTCAATATAGCCATAGAACCCTGTGCACAGATACACAAACACAGCACCAGACTTCAAGCAAGGATGAGAGAAGTGGGTTGTATAGTTCTGCTTTTCACTGAGTTCTAAGAGACAAACCTTCACAGATCAGGAGACAGTGTGACAAGGCCTCACAGTGGGAGTGCATCTGAGGAATCAGCGGGAGAGGGGACGCCAGCAGGTCCACTTACCAGCCCCTGAGCCTTCCTGAAATGGGCGTCAGCCCAGGAGGTTTCGGCTATTGGAGGTCAGATGACTGGAGCTGATCTGCACACACTCTGCAGAGTCCCATTTTACTCACAAACACTCAAGAATTCCTTCAAATGCCTTCCGCCCCTTTGGCTTCAGTGACAGCCTTATCAAGTGTCTCTCCATCGTTTGCCATCAAGGCTCCTTGCTAGATGCCAAGCCAGTGAGGTCTTCTGATATCACAGCCTAGCATGGCTTCTCAGCCAAGCCTCTCTGTAGGTTTCCATGCCCAGAATTCCCCACTTTCTAGTCTTCCCACAACCGGTCCACCCCAGTGGAAATGCCTTCCTTGCCAACCACCCCATTCGTGTTGTGGAAAGGCTCCACAGGGTGCCTGCAGTGGTCTGCCCACAACCTCAGATACTCCTTTTCCTGGGCATTTTGCCCCTCATCAGTTTCCTTTAGAGAAGCACTTTCCTCTCCTACCTAGTGCAATACTCAGCTGTAGCCACAGAGCCCCTTCTGGGGCACACACAGGGAAACAGAAGCTCAAGGACTGTCTTGTGAGGGTGTGCTGGCTAGTTTTATCAGCTTGACAGAAAGTAGAGAGGAAGGAGCCTCAGTTGAGAACATGCCTCCATAACATAGGACTTTAGCCATTTTCTTAATTAGTGATTGATGTGGGAGGGCCAGCCCATTGTGGGTGGTGTTATCCTTGGCCTGGCAGTTCTATTAAGAAATAAGGCTGAGCAAACTATGAGGAGCAAGCCAGTAAGCAGCACCCCTCCATGGCCTCTGCATCAACTCCTGCCTCAAGTTCCTGCCCAGTTTGAGGTCCTGCCCTCACTTCCTTCAGTGACGAACTATGATGTGAAATAAACCCTTTCAAATTTGCTTTTGGTGCTGGTGTTTCATCCCAGAAATTGAAGCCCTCGCTAAGACAGAAGGCATTAGTCTTTCTCTTCTACTAGACTATAGGACAAAAGAAGTTTGTTTGACTTACGAGTCTGATCTTCCAAACATCCTGGCTCTGTGGTCCTAGGGAGGCCTGGTGTGCCCGTGGTACCACCAGTGACAAAACGAAAGGGGACTTGGTTAAGTGAGGAAGGGCTGGGGGCAGGCTCTTTTCCCGAGCTTCCTGATCCTGAGAACTGAACCCTTCTAAGGATGGTATTCTGTGACTTAATTTCCATCAAGTCCCACCTCACATAAGGTTACATTATGTTGCCAAGTTGGGGACTAAAGTTCCATCACCAGAAACCCACCATAACCAAATCGCAGCATGAGGATCTGACCATTCTAATATCTAGACTTGAACTCAAGGGCCACATGGTAGTCTATACCTACCTACCTGAGGTAGACGTGCCTGTCATGCCTCTAGTGTGTGTGTTCTATATAGCCATAGGCACCAGGAAACATGTCTGGAGACATCCTTGTTAGGACTGTGTAGAACTGACATCTAGGAGGAAAACCAGGAGTGCCACAAAGCATCCCCCACTTGTAAGGGACTTCTGTAGCCTTAAATATCCATTCGTCGTGGCTGTCAGTTATCCCTTCCCTCTCCTAGTCTGTGGCCTGCTTGCATGGGTGAGCCACTGCTTTAGAGGTTGAGGGCAGGGAAAGCACTCAGAGTGGACTGAGGCCAGCCTGGGCAGTAGGCTGTGGCCTACATGCTAGGCTCCTTCGGTGGGGCCAGGACCAAAGTCCAGAAGTGACCAGGTTAGGGAAGGGCTCTGTGATGTTAAAAACTACAGAAGACAGCATCAGTGTGACTCCTCACCCCAGGAGTCCTCTCTCACTCCACAGGATAATCTTTGGGTCAAAGGATGTCCCTGAGAGGAACCAGCAGTCACAAACGTGTATACCCAGCTTCTTGCACCCCGAGCCCCACATATTATCAATGAACTGGCCATCCGTGAAGCAGGAAATGACTCTGTCTACCGTGGAGGGCATAGGCAAGCTTCATGATCAAGGTCTTGTCCACATGGGAGCGCTGATCCGAAGCTCATGCCACCATGTCTTTGCCACATGCCACTCTCTATGCCGAGTTCTCCTGAGAGAATCTCACAAAGCCTGTCTCCCTATAGTTCCTGGCAACTAGCCTATCCCAATATCTCTGGCAGCCTTGGTTGGGTTCAGGATGCTCTCCCCTTTGCAGCTGTCTCAGAACTGGAAGATGACAGGAGTGTCACAAAGGCCCAGGTCTGGGTATTTTGTTTTGAACGAATTCAGCATTACACTTGCTTTTTGTAACACTCCTCTTTGATGCAATGGTGAGTGTTTTATCAGCGTGTGTTAACCTGCTGGACCTAAGAAAAATGAAGTACTAGGTCTAGTTAGCACTCTAGTCTGTCTCCTGTTCTTTTGGGTTCAGGCAGTCCTGGGAAGGGTGGAAGTCTTACTGCCTTTGATGCGTTGTTTTTGGGTACGTTGAAGTCTCAGACAACCACGAGAACATCACTACTTCAATGCGCATGTGCGGCCTGAGCCAAAGCTCGGTAACGCTGCAAGCTCTCAGCTCACACTTGGTTACGTGGAGAAGGGGACAGCTGACACTGGCCAATGGAAAGTACTAATTTTAGGGACAATGTTGGAGGGAAAGCAAAGGTCTGCGAAGTGACAGAGGAAAATCCCATTAGAATTGAATCGTAACACCATCAGCACATCTTATAATGACCACAACAGAAATAGAATATTTCCACTGAACAAAAATTATTACAAAATTGGGTCAGGAAGACAGAGCTCTGAAGCACAACAGGGCTCAAGGGAAGTTCCCTGTCTCCAGGCTCCAGGGCAGGGCCAGGCAGCACTGTACTTACTCATTGGTCCCTGCCCTCGGACTCTCCTCCGCCTCATGTGCTGGAATCAGAAACCTGTGAAACTGGTGTTAATGCCATCTTAAGAGGGAGTCTGGGAAAGACTGCGGAAGCTGATTTCCCTGATTTGGCAGGCTGGGTGTGTGGTGTCTGTTATCCTAACACATGTAAGATGGATTCAAGCACACGGGTTCCAGAGTGACCTCTGCCTGCTGTCTCTTCCATTCTCTGGAAGAAATGAAACACCTGTCTATAGTGACCTAGGTTTTTAAGCCTCAACTAGCAACAAAATAAAACTTATCTATTATTTGTTTGCTCTGCCTTTTTCTTTTTCCTTTTCCAATACATACTCATGTAGACTGTGTTCTTTTCGACTCCAGAGACCTTGAAGGATGCTTGTGGAGCCTGGTTAGGGTTTGTATGCACCAGTTCCCCAAGTTGGTACCCCAGCCCATACCACCCCACCGAAAGCAGCCTTCCCAGCACCCTCTAGTCCCCTGCTGGCCTTCATCAGAACAAGGACACCTACCCTATCCAGCCTTTCTATAAGCTCAGCAGAGGTCCCTATCTACAACTGCATGGTCTTAGCCAGACAACCCTTCAGAATCACCAGAGACAAACAGAAGGAGAACACTTTCACCATGTTCTGAGTCAGGACTAGTTGTTTTTGACATTTAATTGCAGTTTAATAGGAGTTAATCGTGGCTCTAACGTTCACATCAGCGCTGAACACATGCACAGCCTACAGCGTGGCCCAATGCCGTTAACCACACAATTCAGGAGAGCCAGGGAACAGAGAGGGAAACGCTTTGTTTATTTAGCATGTATGGTGTCATAGGAGATCTTTTCTTTTCTCATGAAACAACAACCTATCATAGGAAAAACAAATATGTCAATAGTTTCCCCTCCATGGCAGAATCATATATAGCTATTTCCACTGCTTTTGGAATAGTAAAAATCCCATTACAGAAACACACAGAGAAGACATATACTGTTTATCTGTTAACATAACAGAATAATACGTTTATAAAATGGTTGCACTAAACATATTCATTACCTTACTTTTCCTATAAGAAAAGCTTGAAGGATCACTAGGGAAATTCTCTATCAGCATACAACTATATTGGGAGGAAGAGAATATACCATGTCTGTGTATTTGACCGTTTATAGGTATTTGACAGAAGGTTGAAAATGTGTTATTAAAAAAAGCCAGAGGAAATATATATACACACATACACATACAAATGTATGTGTACACCTTACAAAACAGCCACTGTACTTCTTCCTGTGAGCTGCTTTAGAGAGAAGCAGTAAAAGCTTGGCTGGGAAACATCTTGTTGTTCACCTGGAATTCCTGGACAGAGAGTTCAGTACGTGGATTAGGAAATGAAACTTCACAGGCTTATAAAGACTGAAAACATGCATAGACGTTTTTCTACTGCCAAATGGTCAAAACCTGAAATTGTTTAAGTCTGAAGGACTGAGGATCCTAGGGAAAAAGCCATATATGAATATGACAGTGCTGTCATTATGTGGGTAACAAGTAAGGAGGTGAGAGTGTTACAGAAAACAAACAAAAACAAAACAAAACAAAAAAACAATGGACACTTAAAACAGGGTTGCACTCCAATTTTAAAAGAAAGTGTAACTACCTAAGGAGGTGGTGGTTTTCGCAGCTACCTAACGATCCTACGGAAAGAGTGTTATTGCTGTGATACCATGAGTGAAGTACTGTGCATATGCTCAGTCAACTCAGACTGGCAGGTGGCCATAAGAACATCACTCCCACAGCTGTCCCAAGGTATCTGGAACTTGTCCTGACATCTGGACAGAAAGAAGACATACATGTTTCTTGTTAGGAGTGACAATGCAACAATACACTCATGGCAGCCATTAGACTAGGCAGTTCTTAGCATTACAGAAAATCCCAAACTGTGAAATGACAGTATGCTAATCCTTAAAACCACTTGGAAAGGAGGGTAGGCTTGTTAAGTGTCAGAGGACAGAAATTAACAGAAAAAATGTAACTGACAAATGTAATCTTCAAAAAATTTGTGGCTAATTATAGACCAAGTTTTAAAAGCAGACTGGATTTTGGTCCATGAGGCTACTAAGAAAAGATGAAGATTCTTATTCATAAACAGAAACCCAAGAAAAACTTCCAACACTCATCTTCTTTACAGATATTTTGGTGATTAGACAAGTAACATCTCAAGTGATGGGTATGATGGACTTAACAACTGCATTAAGGTGCTCTGATATGACCGTCACACCGTCATCTCCTGTGACTATCAGTCTACTGCTAGATGGTTGCTGAGATACAATTATTGTTTGTTATATTAATATACACCAGAGTTTTCTGTTTAGTACGTTGGCTTTGTCCCTCAAAGACAGGAGTGAGGAATGCCCCATCAGTAAAAACTGGCCTGTTGCTTGTTTCTGTAAATAAAATTTTACTTAAAAAAGTCACATTTTTATCTGTATGTTGCCTGTGGCTTTTATGCTTGTAAAGGCAAAGGTGAGCAGTTAAGAGTCTATATGATTCTCTGAGGAGCCCCAATTATTTGCTACCAGATCCTACACAGAAAGAGTTGTTGGCATGTCACCCAGGGGCTTATTACTAGAGCATCGAGAACAACACATGCTTTTTACTTTCATAGGTACCTGGCTTCCTTGCATTCTGGTATGTGTGTGACTCCATCTTCTACACTTATTTTGTTCATTGGTGAACAAAAATCCTGAAACTTTAACATTACAGCTGGGCTTTCACTTTTAATACATTTGGAACATAATCGTTATCTCTAGCCATAATCTGTTTGATGTCAGGCATTCTCTAAGAATTAGAGATTAATAAAATGGTAAAGCCATCTAGCAAGAGACTAGAAAAACTGTACCTCTTAATTTACCTTGAATAAGGAGAAAGAGTAGTAAAAGGAGGAGAAAAAAAAAACCCAAATACAATTTAAATACCAGTAAGTCAAAGGAAAAGGTTTCAGCTTTCAAACACAGAAAGGCAGACAGCAGATAGACACATATAGATACACGTGTACATGTGTACACACACAAACACACAGTCATACATCTAGGAGAATCTAAAAAATACAACATAAAGTATATTTGTTTTATAAATATATTACTGTCTATATACATATAGATACATCCATAAAAGACATGTTAAATAATTATTTGTATAATCAATACTACTTTTGTGTATTTAAAAATTACACATTCTATTAAAATTATCAAAATAATCTTTAAAAATACCAAGAATAAAACCAAGTATTTCTTTCCATGTAAGTGGTTCTGAATCTTATCATTGGCCAAACAGACCCTACACTTGGTCATTCACAACTCAAAGAAACAGTTCAATCAGGAAAATGTCATCCATTAAAAGACAACCCAACCCCCCCATTTTTTATTACTTCATAACAAACATGTGTATATATAAAACAGCCTTTTTAGGTATATTACATATTCTCATAAATGCATTTTCATAAAAACAAAAAAATTCAAGTTTCCACCAGTGTCAAGTATTTGACACTGGTGACCATTACTTTTACTGTTTAGGTCAGTGACAAACTCCCATTAGGATAACAAGACCGAAAATGTCTGTGTTACATGCAAGAAAAGATGAAATTCGAAGGGCCATTTTGGCCAGGTAAGTACTATTCCCTCTGGACTAAGACACAGGGACAACAGACTGCTAATTACTGCATAAAGTACAGTCAACTGTCTATTATTCAGGGGCAGAATATTCCAGTCTGAGTCCTTTTTAATCATCTGACCAATTCTGATTTTACTACTTATTAGCACACCATTTTCAGGTTACTTATTTATTTTAGCAAGTCTGGTGAATAGGAATCAGCAATTGGGAAGAAAGGTTTTTAGCTAAATTTAAGATTTATGATCAGCTACAAATTTAATGATGGACTTCTTTATTACTTGAGACATTTGAGAATTTGATGTAGCTAAAGTCTGCCAATTATGTTCTTAAACTTGGCAAGCAATGTTGGTGCTTCATCAAAGGGGACAGGCAGCCTGTCCTCTTGTCACAAGAAAACTTTTCCTTAGCACACAGCTAATGGCACTGAGAAATGCAGGTGGGAGTAGGTTAGAACTACCCACTCGATGACACACACTGGTAAGGATTATATTAAAGATGAAAAAGAGGGCAACTAGTCAGCTAAAACATAAAAAGGCCGAATTTTAAATCATGTCCTTTTTACCTCAGAGCTCACTTAAATAATTTTAGTCAAGTTTGCCCATTTCCAAACAATCACAGTGCTAGAATGAAGCAAAAGTGACATGTCCATTGGAAGTGACCTCCTCCTCTCGCCTCCCAGTACCATTAGGTAGACGGGGGAAGAGGAGCCCCACATGTGCAACCTCATTTTTGGCGTTCATTTCTCCTCCACGTTTCAACCTTCAGATAATGACTGACGAAATCAAGGACCGTTTCACAAGTCGGCAGTGTCACTCTCAGACAGACACTGCTAGGAATGGCTGGTCTGGCACCACCTGTGTCACCCTGGGTACAGGTGTGTGCCACACTCACTCAAACACAGCAGTAACTGTAGAACATCACTTTCCTGAATTAAGTTTGCTGAACATGGTTCAGATTATTGGATATGCTAATATGCACAATGCCGTTTAGAAGCATTTACTGTGTACCCAAATCCTACTCCATGCAACACACAGTGTCACACAAGTAGTGAAAATGTTATCCTAGTCGAAGATGCTTGGACGTTATTTTCAGGCAGCATTTTACCTTTATTTTAAGTTAAGTTCACACTAGGTAAGTTTTAGGAGAAAGAAAATGCCAATAAATTTATTTAATATATTTTAATATATAAAACTAAGACAGACACCTTTATTTACCTTAATTGTTATTTTTATTTTCTATCCTATTCTAGACTTCAATTTTTCCTTTAAAATTTTGTATTTAAATAAGGGATAAAATGTTGCCCAAAAGTCTAATTATAGTTACATATTCATGTTTTTAACTAGATCTACAAATCAAAATAGTTTTTATTGTTAAAAAGATACAATTTGTATCAACAGTAAAAGGTACTTTCTGGTTTTCAGGGCTTTGCCTCTCTCAGGCTGCAGGACTGCCTAGACCAGGGCATCCAGGCTCACCACAGGATCAGAGCTAGACTTGTCCTTTACAACAAGTAAAACCAGAGACAACTTCTGTCTATCACAGCCCTGTCTGCACTGATCATAAATCCATCTCCCAATCCTCAGAAAGGTCACTACAGCAAGCAAAACCCATGACTTCACAACCAGAAATATCCCTTACTAATACTAGAACAGACTTTAGTCTGTATCTAAAACTACACTATTTGTGGCAAGAGTCTGGCCTTAATAATATAACAGGCCCCCAAAAAAACTACCTTCAGGAAAATGGAAAATATACAATATCTTACAAAAAAATTAAGTTACCATTTACAAGTCCTGTTGCCATTTCTATAGTGCAGTACCAATAAATGTTGCATATCCTCAACACATCAGACCACCTCAGGCCAGCCTCAATAAATAGCAGGAAAGCTAGAGTGTATTAAATATAAAAGTTGCATTGAGAATACCTAGATTCATTAAAAATAGGCAAGTACTGTGAAAGGGTTATTCATCCAGTATTGTGCCTCCCACAAAAAGACAGACATTAAAAATACATGTTAATGGAAATCTAGGATTTCAATCCCATTTCTACTGTCAAAAAGCACATTTTAGCTGGAAAACAAAGCTTTAACTTGTAATAGTTACGGCTTTTGCCTTATTCATAAAAAGAAAATGGAAACATTTTTTTTCCATTGATTGTATCTGCTTTCTTTTAAACTGACCATTTAAAATAACTAATTTTCTTAACAGGAAATATCCAAACAAAAATAAAATAATCAAAAGTGCCACACTGGAAATCATTCTAACATATACTATTACCCAATTTAATGTAACTGTTAACTTACTTTTTGTTTAAAATATAAAGTCAGTGCTGTAGTATATCTTTGTTTCTATAAATAATGATTATAGCACAAAGAAGCCCACTTTCCCCAAATAAAAATAACTTAAAAAGCTGTAAAGGATTCTAGTTAAGCTTGGCTTGAGGAAATAGTTTGCTAGGTTTAGTCCAGTACCTCCACATTCTGAAGGTACTGCAATTGCTTGCAGTTGACAGACAAACACCAAGTTAATAAGACAGGAAACAAGGATAGAAAGTGCTGCATATAAACCCTGATGCACCAAAGAGGAATATCAAAGATCACAGACACATCTATTAAATCAAACTGGAGAAATCTCCAGCCAAGTGTATAGCTTTAAAAAGGAAATGTTAAAAAAAAAAAAAAAAGTTTGAATGTAAAGCAATCCCGTGATACGTCCACCAAGTGGGGTTCCATACAGATTCCATGATACAGTATTTCACATAAATGGATACTATATAACCTCCCCGCTGAGAAGGAGATCACATGTGCTATTGTAGCAAACCTCCCTCAGCATCTGAGCTGAACAAAAAACTACTCAACACCACAAAGATGCATCATCTTTTCAATAGCCCAGCTGTGACTTCTCCACTAAGATGGCTGCTGCGAGCTGCTGGGCGTCTGTCATGTGAGGATTCCTTTTCATGACGAGCCTCACCAGGTCAGGGGGGAAGATGTTGCACAGATTGATATAAATCTTTTCTCGGTTGTCCTGATACCTTGGAGGATCTTGTGGCATTGCACAGTACGGGATTCGCCAGGTGGGCTCCTGCTGCTCAGGCAGGCTCTGGAAGGTGATCGACTCATAGCAGGGGGGTGTGGAATTATCGGGTAAGGAGTAAGTCTGCCGATAGCCGTATGTATCCATCCCGTAGCTTGGCCTATCCCAGCTTCCTAGGCCTTCCTGGCGAGAGTAAGGCTTTCTTTGTCTTGAAGGAGAGCTATCATAGAGCCGAGAATCAGAAATGCTGTCTATTCTCGTGGCCACTAAGGACCTTCCTAGGTGTGGCGCCTTAGAGTGTGCTGAACTTGGTGGAGAGGGGTAGTCGCCAGGACAGCTGGACCGCGCACCCACAGCGGGGTGCTGCAGATGCACAGCCAAGTGTGGAAGAGGACGCTTGTGATGGTACTTTGGTTCTTCATGACTGTAGCTCTGAACTCTGCTTAGGGGCTCGTGTAAATTGTGCAGGAAGGGCTGGGAATTAAGGCGGCTGTGAGGGTGCATGTGTTGACACTTCAGATTCTCTTCCAGCTGCGGGTCAGGAGAGCTGACATAGGACCGGTCACTGTACCCCACGTAGGAGTCGCTGCTCCCACAGCTCATGCTCCCTTCACTGCTGCAGTCTGAAGCTACAGAACTGACTCTGTAATCAGTGTCTAACGAGAAACGCCTTTCAGGACTTCGGGGGCCTGAGATACTCAGATTTGAATATGCATTCAACATGGAGTAATACCCAACGTCAACAGGGGACTCACATTTTGGATACTGTTCATAAGGCATTGGCGTTCCATGATTTTTGGTTGCCATCATCACTGGAGGGTACTGTCCCTGTGGTCTTTGATCCTGAGGTGGGAAATGAACTCCAGATGGAAGGCCATTGCTTAAAGATGGAGTGCTTTGGGGTTTTGCAGTAGGAGTGGCCGGGATACTAACTAAGGAAGGTACAGACCTGGTTTCCAATTTGTTTTTGGTGGGAAGCTTTTCCTCTATGTCTTGGTAGGCATGAGTCCTTATGCTTGGGTCTGACTGCCTCTTTGGAGCACCTCGTTTGACGTCCGAAGTGCTATCAGCCTTGGAGCTACAAGGGACACTGTTGCTTTTCACCAGTCCTCCTTCATTTGTAGCTTTGGCTGCTGTGTTTCTAGACATGGCACGAAGTTCATCCGCAACTGAGCGCTGAGGCTGGCTGCCCCTTTCTGGGTGGTAATATTTGCACTTATGTCCGTAGGTACACTTCTTTCCTATGAAGATAAAGTCAATTAGGCAAGGGAGCACAGCATGAGATCCTGCACAGTCAGCGAGGCACGCCTATCTCAACTGGTGTAACAAAGGCAGAAATGGGAGCTGGGCTATGTCTTAGTCTGTCCTCACTCTCTTCAGTCTTCTCGCTTACTCTGAAGGGCACTGAGGAGGCTTAGTTGATATCTCAGATCATATCTGCCTCTTCTCTTCAAGGTCTTTACAAGTCATGAGATTCTCCCATGAAGAGCGGCTGGACTGCTGCAACACCATAAAGCTATGCTTATCTGATTCGTACCTAGATAGAAGAATTCCTAATTTTCATTCCCATAAAAACTAACTTCAAAGAGAATTAACACTATATTCACTCAGAGAAGTTCCTACATTGAATCCAAGTAGGTAAAAACAATTTCTTAAGGCTACCATACTTCCTTAAATTTAATCACAATCAAAAGAAGTACATAGTATACCACATGAGATTTTCAATGTTTATTTATATTAGCCAAAGTTTAACCATATATTGTGCTCTAAAGGCACATGTTAAATATTCATAAGGACAGTTACCATATGGACAAGGTTGCTTTTTGTGCTCAGGGACAATGGGTTTCTTCCTCAGAAAGTTATCCAGACTTGGGCCATGTCTGCCCAGAGGGTCATCAGGGGGCATGAACCTGTCACAGAGATAACAAAAGACAAGACACACAGAAAAAAGGTCAATAAACCCTAAAGACAGAAATAGTCATTCACTCTATTTTCTTCTGAAATTTTAATCCAAGTGCCTTGACTAACATTTCTAAGATTAAAAGAACAAAAATTTTAATCCAGGGTCTCCTGTAAAGCCTAGCTTTCACCTTAACTTGTATCTGTTTTAATGTAAATAAGCTTTGAGACAGCATGTTCTAACACATTTTTTTTTCCCTCAGTCTTGGGAGGCATGTAAGGATCTGAATAATAAATACCAGGGCATTTTAGGAGAGCTCTGTCAACACTAGTTTTGCAAGGGAGTGCAGCCCAGGGGAATGAGGTGGAGCAGCTGAGAAGGGAGAGGAGGGGAGGGACAGCAGTGAGCCCGAGACTCGAGACTCGGTGTTAGGTGTTAGATGCACCTCACACACCACTGCATCTCCAAGTACAAGCTCCAGTTTAGAGATCAAGAAATAATCCTCATTTAGGCTCAGAGAACTTAAGTCCCTTTGTGTCTAACATCGATGGATGACAAGGTCAAGACTCAATTATACATGACTCTGAAGTCTGTTCTCTCCCCGTTGGTGAGTGGCTTCTCAGCTGAGGAAAAAATGAGTCAAGGAGGCAAAGCACATCCACCATCTCAGATGCCTGAGGCTCAGAGAGGAGGATAGGCCTTTGAGACTTGGCAGAAGGGAGGAGGTTAGAGAGGACTGCAAGGCCAGCCTTCGTAGGCTACAGAATGAGCTCAAGGCCAGCATAAATGAGTTGAGACTCTGTCTCAAAAAGACTAAGCAGCCAAACCGTTGATTCTGTAGCGCAGTGTGGCAGTAGGCTGGCCTCGCATGCATAGGTGAGGTCTTGGCTTGGCTCTACTACAAAAAGAAGAAACTAAATCTAAGGACATAAGCTTATCATTGGATTGACTATCAAATGGTGGAAAGAAAAATTTGTATCATGTACAGAAATAAATCCTAATATTTGTTCTAACTTGAAATAAGCACAAGTGTTTATCTGTAATAAGAATGTGAGCAATATAAAAATTCAAAGAGGAACAATCAAAATGTCTTAAAAAATGTCTTAAAAAAACTTAACAAATATTATTATGTTTTTGTTATTGTATTATTATGACAAAAGCAAAATTCAGTAAAAAGAAAAAAAAACAATACAAAAGAAAAAAACCAAAACCTACATGTTAGGGATATAGGTCAGTGGCAGAGCCTGAGTAAGACCATAGGCTTCATCCCCAGTGTTGCGAAATAAAAATATTTTCCATGTTTACTCCCTCCTTCTCTTTCCTTCTCCCAGTCTCACTATGTAGTCCAGGTGGCCTTGAACTCATGATTCCTTATGTCAGCCCGTACAGGGCTGAGGTCACAGGTGTGTGCCAACGGCCACTTCCCACATTTCTCAGGAGTCTTCCTAACAAATGCACAGCTGAGCTACACTGCAGCAGCTATGCATTGCAACTTGATGGATTTTTCTACTGTATGCTTAGTCGCCTTGCAATTCTTGTAATTCTAAATACAAAAGTTAGTTTATTTGGTTTTTCTTTTTCCTCATTATTATAGCCTAAGAAATAATGTAAGGCTGAGAGTGCAAATGCAGTTTTGAAGTTTTTGCTAACTTTTGCTACATTGTACAACAGGATTAATGGGGAACCGGTGGTCAAAAGAAGCCTGTGTCAGGTCTGGTCAGTGGCAAAATGGGAAGGATATTACTGCAGCTGCGAGGAAGGGCTGTCTTACTTACTTGTCATTGACAAAGGAATACATCAATAACCGTTCATCTATGAACTTCTTCCATTCCGGTTTTTCATTTGCCAAATCTCTGTAGTTATCATTGGACACGATTATGCCGTCAGACTCAAAAGCCAGCTTCACAATGAACCTGTCGTCATAGCACACTACTCGCCTGCCCTGGACGCGCCGAGACGGCGTGAATACCAGGATTTTCTCCTTTTCTAGTTTCCGTAAAATTTCCTGATCTGCAATAAGAACAGGGTGAATTTTCAGGAGTAAATACATAATGAAATACATGATGACTTTCATATGATGAGGTTTTTTTTTTATTAAAAATATTTATTACACAAGTGCTCTGCTTGATGGAGGTCTGTGCACCACGTATGTGTCTGGTGCCCACACAGGTCACAGAAGTTGTTAGATCCCATGGAACTGTAGTCAAGAGACGGTTGTGAACCATCTGGGTGTGTTGGGAATCAAACCCAAGTTCTTTGCAAGAATAAGTGCTCTTAAGCACTGAGCCGTCGCTCCTGCTTCCTGGGGAGCGTTTTTAATAGGAACTAGAATGTAGACATTATGAGTCACAGTTGACGGATGTAGCGTAATCTGTCACTCTCGGCAATACTTTATGAAATTTCAGTCTTAAAGCCGCAAGCACCAGTGTGACGACACGCACCAAGCTGTTCCCCTGGTCCAGTTTTGAGCAGCAGGCACTTTTTTCTCATCTGTGGGTGTGTGCTGGAGGTTTTTTTTTCTCTAAATAGAAGATGTGATGGGGAGAGACTCTGAAATTGCTGTAACAGAGGAAACTCTGAGTAACTCATTTATGCCTCACTGCCTGCCCACTTCATCTTAGAAACAACAAGGAGGTGCAGTGAGACTGTGATTCCCCCATGTGGACAGCAGCAGAACTTGAGCTGTCTCAAAGCACAGGTTCACAGGAATGAAGACAGTGGGTCAGAAGTGCTGGTACAGTCACACATTCTGCATCCTGCCCTCTGAAGTGGGGTAACAAGCGTCGGTTAATAATAATAATAATAATAATAATAATAATAATAATAATAATAATAATAA
>NW_026596039.1:13838632-13884268 GCF_907164565.1 Psammomys obesus
AATAATAATAATAATAATAATAATAATAATAATAATAATAATAATAAAAACCCACTTCTTCAACAGATAATTACTAGCTATTACCCTGTGGGATTTGTGATTGGTTCAGTGGCTGCTAGAGTTAGGAAAGAATGTGGGTATCATAGGAATTCATGCATAAAACTCAAGTTGTGCTACTGTCCGCATGGGGAAATCACTGTCTCACTGTCCCGTCTGTTTCTGAGATACAGTGGGCAGGTTGTGAGGGGTCTACACGTGGAGAAGTGCTGGGAAGCCCCACCCCCTTCAGGGACTGTGCTCTTTAACTAACTTGAATGTATTTCATCATATGTAATTGCTGATCTCTTTAAAACACACAGAAAACCAATACAAACCCTAATATCCAGATTCAATAATAGAACCCAATATGTTATAATTACTCTACATGTTATCTTGAACAACATCTGGAGGGCAGCACAGTCCTCTGTCCCATGATCTCTGCATCCATTAGCACCAGCCCATGAAACACAGTATAATAGACACTCAATGAATGTCTGTGGAATGGGTGAATAAAGGAAATGCTAAATGATGCATATGCTGATGTTTCCAGTTTATTTATCATGCTACTGAGTAACTCACGGCCCTTTATTACTGGAGAAATGTTAACTGATGTGTAGTGTGCCTCACTGAAAAAACCAGCAGAGTAAATGCAAGCAGCCTAACAGTCACCATCACTGTTTAATTTGCGTTCGTGAAACAGCTTGTGTGGTTGGAAAAACTAAACAAAACATTTTTTGAATGACACATAGACAATAGATAATTCCAGCTTAAAAAAATATGGGTTTAGTATATAGCTCGTAAGTTAATATAGCCAGTTCATGTTAAATACTTGTTAAATGACTATCAGATTAGCAAAAGTCTGAACCTATGACTGAAAATTGATTTATTCATTTACATCTAGTGAAAGAATAGTGAACTATTCTATTCACCAGGGATTCTGTGGTGGGGGCTTATTACTTTGGAAAGAAAACCCTTGAAAGCCTGACTATCATTCCAGCAATTTACAAAGTAACCTGTATCCTGATGTCATTCAGGGGCCTTCTCACCTGGACACAGCCATTTCCTGGCTGGTGTGTATTTATTTCCCTTCTTGATCTCATAATTTTCTTTCCTCGGAAAGTACAAAGATCATATCTGCACAACGCAGCATCGCTTTTCTTTTCCTCTATTTTCCACACAGGGTCTTGTTAACATGACATCTTGTCTCAGCCCCCAAATTCTGGGACTGTGGACATGTCCCCATGCCCAGTTGTTGCCTTTTCATTTTAATTATCATACCCTACCTACTATTTTTCTAAGTCCTTATGAAAAAAATTAGGAAAGTAAAAGTATAAAGAAATAGCAAGAAATGAACATCCCATAAAAACACAACTTAGAGGTTATTTAACATTTTGGTATGTTTCCTCTAAATCATTTTATGTAAATTTATATATATATATATATATATATATATATATACACACACACACACACACACACACACACACACACACACACAAAACTCCACATGTACATACACAATAAAAATCTTGAGTTCTATATAATACTTTATTTTCTAAAAAAAAAATCTGCCTATGGGCTGGGAAGATGGTCAAGTGGGTAAAGTGCTTGGTGCAAACACAAAAATGTGAGTTCAAATCCCCAGCAGTTCAGAACCCTGGAAACCGAATAAAGGTTGGGCACGGTGGAATGTATCTATAATCCCAGTGCTGAGGAAACATAGACAGAACCCAGCAGCTCACTGCTCAGCCAGCCTAGCTTCTAGACAAAAATACAAGGCAGAAAACAATAGAGGAGGACATCCACAGTTGATCTCTGGCCACTGGAGATGTAGGCAGAGGTGAGAACACTTACACACAGATACTCAAAATCACATTCACAATTCTGCTTAAATACTGTATCATTGGGGAATGTTATAATTTATTGAACTATCCTTCTAGTGAGAATACAATTGACTTTTTCTTTTTTTTTTTTCTAGTAAAAATAATACTATGTTGCATTTTTGGTTCTAGACCTTCACCTATATGCCTGCTTATTTTCTTGGGATTCATTCCTTAACGGGAACTTGAAAATCTAACAGCATAGTAATTCCTCCCCCTTACTTACTGGGAATGACTCCAAGATACCCCACCCCCCAGTTACAAGAGAAAACAAAGACAGTACAGAATCATTTATATTTATTTTCCTTTACATACATATCCTTGATAAAACTCAATTTGTAAATTAGGCACAACAAAATTAATTTATAATAAAATATGTCCTAGGTTTTCTACCAGTGATGAACACCATGACTAAAAGCAACTTGGGCAGAAAGGGATTACTTCCTCTTAAAGCTGACAGTCTCTCAATAGGGAGATCTTGGAGGGATGCTACTTACTGGTTTGCTCCCTGTTCCTCATGGCTTGCTCAGCATGCTTGCTTATAGCACCCTGACCACCAGCTCAGGGTTTGTACTGCATTGAGCTAGGCCCTTCCACACCAACCAATCAAGAAAGCACTCTTCAGGCTTGCTGACGAGTCATTCTAGTTGAGGTATTTTCTTAATTGAGGTTTCCTCTTCCCAAATAATGCCAGCTGGTAACAAGCCGACATAAAAAAGGCAGCACAAAAATATACTATAACAATATACCATCAAAGATGTCAAAAATGTTGTTGAACATGACCTTTCTCCAAATATCTTCCTGTACTACATGGCCTAGCGACCTCAGCCTATACATTTCCTTCTTTATAAACTTGAGAAGTTCTACCTTTTTACTTAAAGGGTCTACTTTCCAGCTTTGCTTTGGTGACATCCAAACTGCTGGTATAAAGCTTCAGCTGTATGCTATTATTAAATAAAGAGTTACTTATGCATAAGTACTGCAATAGACAATCTGTTTGTTCAAGAGGGCCGCCACATAATGGTTGATGACAGGGAGCATCGACAGGTTAGAGATGCTGGAAAAGGGAAGATTCCTTTGCTTGCCAGAAGAGAGTAGGACAGCGTAGCATTTCGCCACATGACGCAAAACCCTGTGCGATTTTAAATGTGTAGCTTCCATTTAATAATTTTGCATCACAATCAACCAACCTTGGCTGACTGAAGCTTTGGAAACCTTGAATGGAGCAGGAACTACTCTATTAACAGTCTAAGAACAGTGCATATAAGGCTGGTTTTAGGTTTGGTGCGTCTCCTTAATGTGAGAGTAGCTTCCTCAGAGCACTGAATACTGTTCGCTTTTCATGTTAATTCAAAGGATAAAAAATAGTAGCTGTTTCCATCTGCATGTTTCTAACTACTCATGAGGTTGGTCCAACCACTTTATATGTTAGGCTTGTGTTTGTCATTTGTGTGAATTTTTTATGTTAAGGGCATGAATGTAATCAATGGGTACATAGTTTTAAGAAAGCCTATCAAAAGGTTGAAACTGAAATTTTGCTTTAATTACATTTTTTCCTTCACATCACTTCTAAAATTTCTAAATTTAGAAAGTCTGTTCCCTTCCTCCAACTCAAAGACTATAACTTTTGATGGTTTGATTTTGACAACTAATTCTTCAACTATGTAAAAATTATTGTTATAGGGCATAAAATAAGATTCTAAGCAAGTGGGTTTTTTTTTTTTTTCTTTTCTTTTCTAGAGTTATTTCAACATTTTGGTTCTTTGTGCTGGATCACACAGGTATCCTTTATAAAGCTACTTTGTATAAAGTAGCCTGTTTAAAGACATGACCGCTCCAACATATGGCTGAGGGGGAAGTTTTTATTGTAGATATGGGGAGCAGTACAGCAAGAGGCATCTTGAAGAGTCCAAAGCAGGGAGCATAGTAGGTCAAAGATGGCCACGTTGGGGTGCGGGGAGGGTGAGAGAGGAGAATAAAGCAGAGGGAGCAAAGAGAGAGGCAAAGAGATGGGACCAAAAGAACTCATGGTGGAAAGCCTATGGTTATCTAAGAACGAGAAGCTGGGCGAAGGGAAGCCCATGAGCTGGAGAAGTTTCGGGTAGGGGGCCGGGCGAGAAGAACTGAAAAGAGCCACAGCTACTGAGTGAACCTGGAGGCCAGCATGTAATTTTGGTATGCCAATAGATACCACAGATAGCCATCTGTCCCCAGTTCCTTTTGGACCTGACAGAGATCAGAGCTTTAGCCTCTACCAATACTTGCCTACTCACCTTATCCTATTTTAACAATGATATTAGAGGGAAAAAAAAAACCCATTTTTTCTCATTGGAAACATAATTTGCACGTCTGCCTGTCGATTTCACTCCCTCCACACCTCTTTCCTTCTCTGAAAAGTTCTGTAGTTCCGCTTACATAGTTCCCTCACAGTTCTGGTGATACTGAAGGAATTGGATGCTGCCTTTGAGTCACTATAACTGAATCAAATATTCAATAACAATTAATAGTTAAAGAGGACAGGTTTGTCCCAAACTCATTCATTTAAAAATGACAAAATAATGAGAAAAATAAATACTTTAGTGGAAGCTGGTAATTTCTTCCTTTTTGGCTGATTCACATCTTTCAGGGTATTAACAAATCTTTTATGTCCTGCAGTCATTAGAACCTGACAGCTGCCTAGGCTCATTTCACAGAGATATGACAGAAGTGGTTTCTGAAGAGATTCAGTGTGTTTTTCCAAATACTACAGTGCAAACATCAAAGCTAGAATGTCTCAAAGAGTCAGAATTTTATAAAATTTGATGTCAAATAAAAGTTTCCACGTAATAAAAAAAACATCAAACTTATATAGCTTTGGTGGTTTAAATGAGAATGGTCCCATAAGCTCATATGCTTGGATTACTTTCCCCAGTTCATCAAACTATGTGGGAAGGATTAGGAGGTGTGGCTTTGCTGGAGGAAGTGTGTCACTGGGCTTTGGGGTTTCAAAAGAATCTAGCCAATCCGATGGTGCTTTTTCCATTCTGCTTCTGCTTTGAGATGTGAGCTCTCTTCTGGTCCTTCTGCAGTCACTCCATCATCATATTTTACCACAGCAACAGAAAAGGAACTAATACATACAGTATTCAGTTAATATTTAATTAGATCATTTTCCATCTGGCAAATTAAAAAAAAATGTTTCACTCAAGACAAGGCAATTACATAGACTGAGTAAACAGAAACAGATCAAGAGTCTCCAGCATGCCAGGCACCTATGTGGGTACCTCATGGCACAAACAGCCACATGAGAGCAGCTTACCTGTGATAAGGGCATCAGGTCGGGATTGCTCTTTTCTCCAAGCAGGAACAAAAACTGTAATGTCTTTGTGGCCTCTTTCCAAAAACCAATCCACTGCCAATTTTATTCCTCGGCAGGAGAATACTTCTTTGTTTCCATGGCTGAAAAATTATTTTAGGTAACTTAAACCACAACAAAACCTAAATTCAAGTTTATAAACATAAACATTCAAATAATTATATTAATAGTAAGAAACTTGAAGTTTAATGTAAAGCTACACCACTGAGAAAAATTAAAGCACTTTACTTCAATTGGTTAAAAACAAATCTGTTAAAAAAAAAAGAGAAAACTGAAATATTGTAGCCAATAAAAAAGGTGAGTTTTTAAATGTTAAGCTATAAAGGTTAACTAATCAAAAAGATTCAACATTTTTGTTGTTCATGATAGGGTAAATAGAAAGTGTTCAACAGGAAGAATGTCAATAAAAAATAGAGAAATCTCACACATAGACATTCATTTAAACAGACACACAGACATACACAACACACACCCCCCACACACAAATAAGTAAAAATCAGTGGAAAACATTCATTTTCTAAAATATTTCTCTTTTCAAGGAATTTTAATTATATATTTTATCCAAAGGCTAAGTCATGTACAAAGCTTATTAGGTGAGGGGCATAAAGTAGTATCCCATGCTTATTGAAAAGGAAAAACATTCACACACACACACACGCACACACACACACACACACTTCAAATCTTAGTCCAAATTCTGCTCAACAGCATTGTGTTGGACAAGGTTAATGATGACTACAGAGCATTTAAACTGGACTAGCAGTGTCAGCACGGCCACTGTTAGCATTTACCTGGCACCAGCTCTGCTTTTATACCCATTGTCCTAGTAGTTAAACATGACACATTCTAATGTTTTTAAAGAAAAAAGTTTCTTGCTTTGGATGCACTCTGTTGCCTTCTTTTCCAGTATGAACATTATAGGCATCATTTCTCACGGATTTTTTTTCTTGGAACAAAGGAAAGCATAATAAAATAGGTAAATGTTTTCCTAACTTTCAGCATGGATCAGATATTAGGCATAATAATATATTGTCCTAGTTGGAAGCACCAGAACCTTCTAACATATGGAAATTAATTTAGGATAAAAATAGAAATAAAATCTACTTGCTTTGAAGATGTTGAAGGCTATGCTGAAGTGCAAATGTAGACTGCTTATAGTCCATGGCCTATGTTAACGGTCCAGGACAAGGCTACAGGTGAAATCAGATATAATGAACTGTTCAGAGGATGAAGTAACGTAGAAAGATGAACTTTCCTAAGTAAGATGGGCTGCCTGACAGCCTCTAATACAACAACAACAAAGATACAATGTGATGTTAGGTTTCACTGAAAATACTGACTGAAATTTCATCATTCTTTTGAAAAAACAAAACAAAACAACCCCCCCATAAACCTTAAGTCTATTGTTACTTTGATTTAATGGCTTGAGATCTATTTGTACTATGCTTTGCTAGTAAACTGTATTATCTGGCAAACAGATGTAACAATGCAATTGCTTCTTCAAGCTCTCAAGACAGATCTGCGTACGCTTTTTCTTCCCCGTGCTTCATCTGGCAAGAATAATTTTCACGCTCCCTGTAGAAAGTAAGATGATCAATAAAACATTTCATAAGGTGCATACAAACAACAGATTATTTACAGTCACAGGACACAAATTCCAGCGGTGCCAGAAGAGGAAACTGTGGTCCACAAACACACCGGGGCAATCGCGGCTATCTGTCTCACCCCTCTGTTCCCATGCAGAGACGTCTTAGGGAGAAGGAGGCAGGAGGACGAAGGCTGGCCACAGGGCCGGCAGACAGGCAGAGTCTGCATTTCTGAGCAGTGGGCCCACATCCCTGCTTAATCTTCTCAGAGAAAAAAAGTAATTTTCCACTTGCTTAAACAAATACAGTGAAGTTTTCTGCTATTTGCACTTGAACATATCCTTAACTCCTACTGGACATACTATAAATCAATGAAAACTGTCATCACTCTATTAATTTTAGGAGAAAATGTACTGTAGGCAAAAAAAAAAGTAATAGAAATTTAAAAAGCTATTGCAAAGTAGAACATACATAGATAACTATAGTAATTCTGGATTCTACCTCTGGATTAGTAAAGGAGAAGAACACAGGATTACTAGAAGAAATGAGCAAATCCAAACTCATACTAATTGACACTTGACAGACACAAAAGAAAAGAACATCATTTGAATGCTTATCTAGTGGACACATACAGTCCTACACAGATTAAACAGGAGAACATCTTTTCAAGAATACCCAGGAGCTACATGGAACAGTCACTTAACAGAAGAGGAAACCCAAATGACCAATAAACACAAAATGCTCAATAGTAAAAATGCAAATTAAAGCCAAAATGAGACATAGCTTCACACTCATCAGATGGATAAAAATAAAATCTGCAAACACCAGATGTTGCCAAGAATGTGTGAAAATAGGAACTCATACATTACAGGTGGGAGTGTAAATTGATGTAACTATTTGGGAGAACAATTTGGCAATATTATAAAGTTGAAGGCGTACTGTCTTTAAAACATAGTAATTCTACATCCAGGTACACTAAAGCGCTACAGTAACCTAAAGCTGAATTTCATGTGGTTTGCCATTGGCTTCTATCCTCTGACCAGTCTTATACATCAAGTAGATAAAAGCTAACCTTTCTACCTTTGCAAGGAGATGTACAAATGAAAAGGCAAGTGGGGTTATGCAGATTAAGTCCCTGAGTGTCCAAGATTTTCCTGATCCAACTTCCATTTCATCAGGTCAAAAAATGAATGTTGTCAGTGGAGTGCTGAGATACAAATAGGACACCTACACCTCCCTACATCCTAAGAATTAGAGACTATTGTACAAGATGGAGAGAAAGACTGAGATCGCTAGGTTAGGGAAGACCAGAACAGAACAGTGTCTTCTGAACATGGTTACTCGTGGGCTCACAGCAGCCGTGTGTTGTCTGCACAAGGGCAAGCCAGTCAACATCCCAGCAAGGAGGGATCATGAGTTCCCACCCCCTGAGCAGCTACTGAGAGCTGATGGCTTCTTGTGGGGAGGAAGAGTCAGTTTTCTTTAAGGGTGTGGCCCTTGGTGGCCCAGTGGATGGTTCTACTCATGAGAATATGAGAAGCACAAAGTGGACTCTGTGGGTTATTAAAAAAAAAAAAAAGGAGGACAAGGAGGGGGTAAACAGATTGTGGTGGACCTGGGACGGGGCGGGGGGGGGTAAATGTAATAAAAATATGTAGGGAGTGAAGGAAGCCCTGTGTGAGTGAGATTCTGAGTGCATGTGAGCTGCGGACATGGGCACAGCATGTGAAGGATGCCGCAGCCTCAGACCCGTAGAAATGGGAAAGCTTTCCTTAGTGGTGGTGATGATGGTGATGGTGGTAGTGGTGGTGGTGTATCTGAGTGTTGATATTGATAGTCTATGTAGAAAATGTCTACAATAACCCCCTTGCCAGATATTTACAGCCTGAAGACTGCTCTGCTACAAAAACGCTACTACTGAGGTTAGCTAACCCTGTCTTCTTGATCTAATTGTATATCATAAATCCTGCCGCCTTCTTTATCTGTATGCAATAAACCCACTTCCTTATTCAACTACAGGCAATAACCTGCCTCTCTGCTCAAGTCCATAACAAACATGCTGAGCTTCTCGGTAATATGGTTTCTCTATCAGAGAGCTCAGTCCACCTGAGTCTAGCTTTCCTATGTTTGTCTTTTCTTCATTCTCTTGTGGTCCCTGGTAAAATCCATCCCTGCAGCAGCACTAGATGTTGCAAAAATATACTGCAGAAAATTGTCAAAGAATTAAGAAAAATACAGTATTAAAAATGAATGGTTCCTAAAAAGTCCACAAAAATTACCTTAGAAACAAGTCTCCATCTAAGTCTCAGTAACACAAGAGTCTGAGCAGAAAGCCACCAGGTGGCTCCAAACTGCAGATAGAACTCAAGACAGTGAGGAGAGTGTGGGGAGACTGAACTAAGTTTCTCTTTACTGAGACATGTAGCAAGATATGACAACTCACAGGTAATAGAGAAAAGGAACAGCTGAGTGGTTGCTGATGGAGAACTAAATAGAGTAATTCTGCCAAAACATTACAAAAATCACGATTTAAACGTTTACGATAGCCACAGATACAAACCAACTGTTGACTATTAAAAAAGCACTACATTTCTAATTCTACATACAAAGAACAACAAAAAATACTATAGCTCTGTCAGCATTTATGAACTCTATTATGCATTCAGAATGACTTCCCACTCAATTAAAAAAAGCTGATTCTGTATTTATAACTTAATATATTCCTTTAGATATCGATTTATTGTTATTTCAATACCTCAGTACTAAGCATAGTTGAGATCTCTTATGAAAACCTTTTGTTAGGTAAATATTTTGGAAGATGAATAGTCATCTTGGGTTAAGTAAGAGTATGACTAGTTACTAAGAGTACCCTTCCCCCAACTATTTTGGTTTAGTGGGGTTGGATTTCCAGGGAAAATTCCAAATCCCCACTGCAGATACTGACTTTCTGTGGAGCAGAATGGTAAGAGCGTGAAGGTTCTACTGGGTCACCACTTGTGGATGGTTGGTATGTGAAGCTCAGGTCTCATACTTATAAACAGAGGCTCATTTTATTCTGTTGTGTTTGGAGTTGTAGACTTAAGAGAATCCTACTATGGAGTGGCTAGAACTCATCTGAAGTAAACAAATGTATTTACAGAGATTCTTAGATAAACTCCATTCAAAATAAAAACAATTATTTGTATCTCTGAAAATTATTGTATTTCTCAGAGCATAAAAAGGATGAACTAGACAGCCATAGAGACAGAGTGAAGAGAGCAGGGAGGACACTCAAGTTCCTGGCCTTCTCTGCTGTTGGTTCTCTTGATTCTCTCCCCTGCTGTCTTTGTTCCCCTCATTAGGGGACTTAGAAATGCAGGGTGGATGGATACACAGTTGCATTGGCTACAGGGTGTGTGGATAATGAGCCCTTCAAAAGGAGGAGATCTGTAACCATAGATGATTCTAATATGGATTCATTTTCTCAAACTTCCCTAAACTGAACACTCGAAACACAGCTAGGAAAGAAGCAATGAAGAGGAAGGACTGTTTGACACTGTGGATCAGAGTCTGTTCCAGTTGGCATGTGGTTTCCCTGGTAACCTGAACAGGAGGACTCAGAAGAAGTCAGAACAAGAGTACCAGCCTGGAGCTCTGATGACTCACATGTCTTTTTTCTTTTTGAGAAAGAGTCTATTATGTAGCCCTGGCTGTCCTGGAACTCACTATGTAGACCAGGCTGGCCTTGAAACAACAGAGATCAGCCTACTTTTGCCTCCTGAATGCTGGGATTAAACGCATGCTATCATGTCAGGCTCTCAAATGCATTTATAATGATCCAGGACTTTCAGAAACACCAGTAATGTTAAGAGCTCATAGGCCTTATCAGTTGACACTATGCATCTTAAAAGTTAGTTTCCAGTGCTCTGGAAAAACTTGTAAAAAATTACTAAGGTGCTTTGTGGCACACTTTCAGCTTATAAGGCCTGTGCATGAAGATGCTGCATGCAGTGACTTCGCCTGACCGGTGCATCAGGAAGGGCAGAGGGAAAGAAAAGCCCTTTTCATAAAGCTGTGCCACGGTCATAAAAAGCTCTTTCCCCCAAACAGGTCTGGCCGCCCCTGTGCTGGCAGCAGCCCACGAGACCCTGCTGAATGAGATGATTCGGGAGAGGCTGCAGCAATGCTGCTCAGTCTCTCACTGGGCTCTATCAGGGTTCTCAGGGAACACTGTCCTATTAATGAGGATGGGCTTAGGAGCAGATGGAAATAGATTCTTACTTTTTTCTACTTTCAGGCAACTATGTTACTGGAAATTCAAACAAGAGTACGAGAGGAGAGGGAAGACATGAAGAGAGATAAAGAAGGCAAAGGAACCTAAATTGCAACCTGGCCTGGTCAGTTGAAAGTCTGCATGGGGGATGCTGAGGAAACAGCTGCATCTCAGTTGATAGAATACTTGCCTAGCATCTATGAAGCCCTAGTTTGATCCTCAGCACCCCCGAAGAAACACACAGCTATACACATTCACAATCAGGGAACAAACTGTTTTCTTGGGCCACTGTCGAGTAACAGACTTTTAATAAAAAGTCAATAGACCAAGATGTCAAGAAGCCAGAGCACTGATAAAAGGAATGCTGAGAGAGACTGAGGACAGGGCTGCAGCTCAGCCCTAAAGCTCGCCTGCCTTCAGATGACGCATACCCTAAGGAAGTAGGCAGAAAGCAACTGGCAAGTGAGCAGAGCAACAAAGTAGGTATAATGGTGGACCCTCAAGGTTGGAAAGGAAACCACCACATGCTTGCTTGTGCATTTTGCCTTCATCTTTCCCTGTGTTTCTCGTGAATACTGATGGTGATTTCTGCAATAAGAGAAACAACTAGTTACCTTCTCCCTTTCTTTTATATTTATTTATGTGTTATATATACAGTGTTCTGTCTGCATGTGTGCCTGCGCACCAGAGAGAGCACCAGATCTCACAATAGATGGTTGTGAGCCACCATGTGGTTGCTGGGAATTAAGCTCAGGACCTCTCAAAGAGCCACCAGTGCTCTTAACCTTGGAGCCATCCCTCCAGCCCACCTTCTCCTAACAACCTTCTGTCTGTTCTTTCCTCTAAGGTCCCTGAGTAACTAAGTCCTGGAGAACTCCTCATGCTTCTCTCTTGTCTCTCAAGACCACTACCCTGTGGGAAATAGAGCTGTTGTATCAAGCAAGAGAATCCACATTCTGAAGCTTCTGGGAGACAAGCCACTGAGCCACTCAGCATGTGCTCATTTCACCTACAGCCTTCCATGCCACGAGATCAACTGGGACCAACATAGACCAAGGCTTCCTACATTAATGGCAGCGACACTATTCATGGGAAGTCATTTACTAGGGCCAATGAGACTTCCTAAACTAATAAATGAGAACCTACTATAGGCCTTATGCAGGGAAGAAAGGTGAAATTAATCAAGTATACTAGAACCTGTTAGAGACCTTGTGCAGGAAAGAAAGGTGAAATTAATTTGCAAATGAAGCTATGACAGGGATCACGGACTGTTGGGTTGCTTAATTTGAGTCTTATTACTTTTACCAGGGCCCCAAATCAGTTTCAGACATATGCAACTCCCTATGCCTAGTAAATTGAAAATCAGCAGGAGACACGAAGGATACAAATTATCTTGACTAATAAATGTATTCTTTGTAAGACTTTCACTGCTTTTTAATTACTCTGCAAGATCACTTTTTCTCATAGATGTAAAAGGATTAACTGTAATTTGTTCACATTTGCTACTGCAGTATATCTGAAAAACATACAAATTTTATTTTTCTGTCCTCAACATGGAGGCAGTTTCATGAGAAGTCAAAATAGGTTATTTACAATATTTTATATAATTACCATTGGAGAATTAAGGTATACTTGCTTATTATGCCATTAAACTACTTATGAGGATTAGCAGATTATAAAAGTAATTTTTCAAAATATACAAGAAGATTCAGGGAACCACTTATTTAATTATAATTTGTGTAATTTAGAAAAGGGAGATGATGGACCAAACACTATCTGCCTTATCTAATAAATGCAATTTCCTATATTATATTATATTATATTATATTATATTATATTATATTATATTATATTATATTATATTATATTATATTATATTATATTATATATCTTTAGTCATAACATTAACTAGGCTAGTCCAAGGGGAAAAAAGCTTATTTTAGAATCAAAATTCTTATCTCCCAGTGGGAGACACAAGCAGTAATGAAGAAGAACCTAAAATAGGATAAAATCATCTACTAAGGAGATTGCCGCTTCTTAATGATTTATATGGCAGTATAGACAAGAAAGAACCAAGCGTCACTTTCCAATGATACATACCTTTTTATTATATAAATTATATAAAATATAATTATACTTATTGCATAAATACACTAACTAGATGATCAAAGGAAAACTATTCTTAAAAATCACTTGAATAATATCTATAGCCTCATTAAAAAAAAAAAAA
Organism: Psammomys obesus; assembly: GCF_907164565.1. NCBI lineage: Eukaryota > Metazoa > Chordata > Mammalia > Rodentia > Muridae > Psammomys > Psammomys obesus. The sequence goes on from NW_026596039.1 coordinate 13,851,975, forward strand.
CTTTACCCAGAATGGCATGTTTTAATATTTGAAATAGGGGATGGATTTTCAAGAGTAAGCTAATACAGTGAAAATAACAACAGTCTCTGGAATTAAACATCTCTATTTTTAAACCACTTTTCTGTATGATCTTGGGCAAAATTTTATTCAGAACTTCAATTTCCCATATTTAAAACATTACCTGATTGTGAGAATAAAAAAGTAATGTACACGAGAAGATTGTCTGAGTGTTCAGCAAACAGACGGCCTTAACACATATTAGTTCCCTCAGTGCTCATGAGTCCTGAGTCCTCATGATTAGAAAAGACACTTGCTTAAAGTGACAACAAAAACAGAACTTTAATGTCTTCAATTTCACCATACAGTATAAATGATTCTTAGATATTTGAGGACATTAGTAAACAGTTTTAATTTTCAAAAGAAATGAAAAAGGATCAAGGTAATTAGAGGCTCAAAAAAGAAAACAATCGCTTTTCTATAATCCTCTATTTCTTTTACTTAAGTAAAAAACTTGATCTATACATTTACTATATTCTAAAATGTGCCTTTATATGATACTTTCCCTGGGGAAGATTAAGTATGAATATATACTATGCCTCAGACTTAATGGATCTTCATATCAACTCACCTATCATGACAACTACATAGCAGAGTTAATCAGGAAAGTGTCTAGGATGAAAGACAGAAAAGAGGAAAAGTACTTTTTAATGCCTGAGAAGCATGTCCAAATCTCTAGTGCTACAGCTTTTCATGTTTTAGAGCTGTATTACAGAAAATTAAGACTTCACAGAATAGCAATATAATATTAAATATTCAATGAACGCTAAATTATATAAAGCCTAGGTGTTTTCCAAATATTTGAATTTATTTTTTCTTCAGTTTTAGAGCTTATATATGAAGCATCTTACACACATAAAAATAGATTTTAATTTTAAAGCAACCTAAAATTGTCTTAAAAACCTTCATTGAGGCATCTTTCAACGTTCAATAATTTTGAAGAGAATGCATTTCATGTATACTGTATCTTAGGTAGTAGGATTTACTGCACCTTCAACACAGAGTTCAAGAACATTTTAGTTTCTGTTTTCGTAGTCCAGTTAAATTTGAGACTGCACTTGAGAACCTACAATTGACCTCCTGGTGTGGACAGTCTGCTTTCGGGGCATAAGCATGTGCTTTCTCATCCAGCCAAGCTGCTCTGCTACTACTCTTACAGCTACTCAACTTTACTATCTCTGATCTCTTTTCGAACAGCAGCCAATCACTGTGAAGTTCAGGTTAGTTTTTGGGCTGCTACCACTAACCATTACACCAGGACCATAAACCCATGCTGTTATAGGTCACTCTAATCAATGTTTACACATTGTGCTCCAGACAGAAACTCCACAGTAGGGCACAGCGGCTCTTTTGGGGAGAGGAAAAAGGACATTTTTGTAGTGGGTAACAAAGCCCCACATACATGCCCCAAGTCAAACAGAATTTCATTTTGCTTCCAAGCAAGTTTTGCAAGACTGTACTGCTTTCAGGGAAAAGATAAGTTTCAAAGATCATTGAAAATAAAAATATTTAAACAAAATTGTCCATGAATACAGCAAGAAAAGTAGTGCTGAGAGGTGAGAAGTAGAAGAGGAAGAAGATATTCTTTATCTTACAAGGTCCATGATCTGAGGTGAGACTAACATGGAAGCATCTCACACTAATCTAGATCTGAGTGGGTCAGGGGTCTTCAGAAGGCAACGATACTTAACATACTGCTAAGGAAAAATAAACAGGTGAAATAGGAAAAGTAGAAAATATGTACTCTAAACATGTTTTGGCAGTAACGCTAGTTAAGTGAAGATCTGTGATTAACTGTTACTAATTTGCTATGCTTTAGGTTATGCTTTAAATAAATGCACCTAAGGCAGTAGGAGAGGTTATGCCACTGCCTCATAAGGTGTGACAGTAATGGCAAGTACAATTATGGACTTAAAAGGGACAGAGGTATTATAGGGTACAATTAGACTTCATCTCTTATCACAATCTCTACACTGCTATAATTAAACAACAAAAATACATACCACTGCAGATTCTTTCCATGATTTATAAAAGTAGAAAGAGAAATGAGCACTGTCAACTAATTTGCAAGTATTACCAGGGTATACCTGAGAGAAATTATGCTGCCCTTGAACTCACGTATTAAGCTGGACTTACAAGCATTTTACTGAAAGCCTGTTCAACAGAAATATGAGAATCACATATGTAATTTTAAGTAACCTAGCATACTGTATTACAAAATGTAAAATCACTTGAAATATTTTTTATTATGCATTTCAGCTAACATATAATATCAACATATAATCAATATAAATCATTATTACTTATAATGAACTTTCAAAATCTGTATGTGTTTCACACTCTGGATCCTCAATTCCAACTAGACATATTTTGAGTTCAATAGCTACAAGCTGCTAGGGCTCCTATAGTGCATCAGGAAGGCCCACCACACATGATTTTGATAAAGTTTTGTTGAAGGAGCCAAAAGGTATCTGAATGAATTTTAGCCAGTTATAGTTTCTCCTACAATCTAATCAAAGCATCATGATTTTAATAACTGTAAGACAGCGCAATACTTAAGTAGTAAACAGGTAACAGGAAAGAAAACTAATCACTGAAGGTAAAATTTAGGTTGGGCAAGATGGTGTTCACTACTAAAATTTAAGAGTTCTCAAGTTTGTGTGCTGTTGTAGAGCAGGTTATACACATGAGAAATTTTGTATTTAAAAAAAAAATGAGCCGGCCCTGCACACATGCAGCCAATGGGCAGCTTGGTCTTTATATGGGGTGCCTGGCGAGTGGAGGGGGTGCTGTTTCTAACATGGTCTCTATTGCTTGCTTTTGGATCATGGCCCCCAGGCAAGGGCTGCCTTGTCTGGCCTCAGGGGATGAAGATATAGTCTTGATGTGACTTGATGTGCTGGGGAAGGTTAATATGGGGGAGAGGGGGCTTCTTATTCTAGAGGGAAAAGGAGGGAGGAACAGGGAAGGAGGGGAAGTGGGGGATACTGGAAGGAGGAGAGGAAGGGGGTACCCTCAGGATGTAAAGTAAATTAACTAATATAAAATAATAATAATAATAGAGGCCCAGAAGCTTCAATCCTGAGCGCACAAACTGCTAAACTCTGCACGTATTTTATGAGTGTGTGGCTTGGATGACTTTTCATATAAAGGGAGTCATCATGATTTCTGTATATCATTGTTCTGTGTTCATATTAAGAATCTGTCCCTGATTTCTGTCCCGACTTTAGGAAAACTAATATGACGATTCACCTGGAGTACTTTTCTCCAGGCGACTTTGTACTAATAGCAGTTGCTTTCCAACAAGGGTCTTTGGGGAGAGTAGAATATAAACCACTAAGCAAATAGGTAGATTATTTTTCTGTTTTGTGCCATTTCACAGGCATATAAAATATTGATATTATCAGTGCATCTTCCCCTCCAGTTGTCCACAGTTCTGTCCATATTTTTATCTCCAGTCTTAGTTCTCAAATACATTCTCTAAAATTTCTCTATAGAATCATCTTTCTCAAAGGCAGATCTACCACACCACCCTTCCCTGGGTAAGATCATCTAGTGGTTCTTCGGCAATCACAGAGGTAATACAAGACAGATCCTATTGGCCAAAAGAAGTTTGTGTGGAAGGATTAGCCAACAAAATATTGATTCTGATGCTTGGCATAAACATACACTATTAGTCAGGAGATTTGGCCCAACCCAGAAACCTGAGTTCACTGACGAAGACAGACTTGCAGTGATGGGGTGGGGCTCAACAGCTTGGACAGGCACCCTGGCTTTCTTTCCAGTACAAAACAGGAAAATAATATGCTACAGTGTTTTGTAGCAGTAGTGACAAGGCTCTTGGCTTTTTCTTATTTGTAATTCCTATTTTATATAAAATTTGGCTGGTTGCAGTGGCACATGCCTGTGATCCCAGCATTTGGGAAGGCAGGGGCAGGCAGATCTCTGTGAGTTCAAGGTCAGCCTGGTCTACAAAGTGAGCCCAAGACAGCCAAGGCTACACAGAGAAACCCTGTCTCAAAAAACCACCCCCTCCCAAAAAAAGAAGAGAAAAAGTATCTGGAAGAAGCTTAAGTAGAATGTAGAGATTTAGTTATTTTATTGTCATACGATGAGGCTACACAAGTCTACTAAAGAAATAAAACATGTGTTGGTAGTCAGGGGTTCTAACAGCAGCTTACTCTTATCCTTTAACATCTCACAAGTTTCTACTTTCTTAACAATATGACGTCATCTAAACCTGAAAAGATCTTAAATATTGGATTTTTTAATGGAAACACATTACTTCAAACTAATGGGTATATATGGAGAGAACTAATTTTATAATCTACTGCTGAGCTATCTTAAATTTAATGGAATCACAAATTTTGAAGAAACAGGAATCATAACAAGAATTCTAGCACTTATGGTAAAAGTTATATTTTGATTTCATGTCTTTAAATGGAGTGTAAACTTTATGACTATGAAATATTGCTATTAAGGAAAGAGGTCCATTTGCTGAGTGAATAATAAATGAAATAATTTACTGATTTTTAAAAATAACTGATATTAGCTACAGCCATTAATCAGACCTTCTAAGAGTAGCTTCACTGAACACAAATTCTATTCTGTTCTATACTCAAAAGCAAGCACTACTTTGGTTTCTATCACTTTACAGGAAAATTGAAGGATTTCTCTAAAAACAGTTCACCCTTTTCTAGTTTTGCATACGAGGTCCTTAAAAATCCTATACCTGTTTGGTAGTGAAGTGGCTGTCACAAATTGTTGTATAATAAGTTGAATACTCATCTATCATATTGTGGCAAACTATGTTCATCAGACTATTTAATCCCTATCATTGTAGCATATTAAAAACAACAATAGCAGCAACTTCCATTACCACCAAAAGAAACTATTAGTAAGCTCAAAGAGGAAGCATGCTTCCGAAAACAACAGAAAAAGTCAATTTTGGGACTCCGTATGACACTGTGGAAACTGTCACTGATGGCATGGTGATCAAAATCAATACAATTATGAAAGCCTATCATTCATAGCTCATAAGAGCAAATGGGCTATTAAGTTACTATGGTTATGCCTTGCACAAGACCACACCAGATGGCATGTCAACACAGATGGGAAAAGGTTTACCAGGCCACCGCCCCAGAAGAGCTACAGGCAGTCAGTGGTTTCTGAGGGAAGAAAAAACAGTTTTCTTTAGGAATACGCTCCCTGACAGGTTACCTAAATGGTCATCCCTAAACCCATGTACATAGGGTGGCAACATTTAGACTCTTTGCATATACATGTAAGTATATATAAAACAATAATTATAGAATAAGAGAATATGGATTTGGGGTGAAGTGACTGGGGAAACTTAGAGAAGTTGGAAGGGAGAGGGATGGATAAAAATTATGTAAATATAGTGTACTTATATACAAAATTCTCAAAAAATAGTTCATGAATAAAAATAAATAAAACTGGGATAATCACTAAATTTAAGTCTCTCTCTCAAACTGAACTTTGGGACTCACTCATAGGAGTCAAGTACTCTACCACTGAGCTACAGCCCCGGCCCCAATTTTATTTTTTATGTTACAATATTCTTGTTTCCAAGGTCATTTCTTTAAGGTAATTTACTGACTATTACAGACTAAGCGTTGGTAACAATTATCTCTCATGCTAATAAACAGTCTTGCAAAAGAAGAAGTTCCCCTTCAAGAATCTGAAAACAGAACCTGAAGACTTTGAACACTTGGAAAACATCAGAAGAGTGTTACATAGAGAATTAAGTCCCGTAAAAGCTAACAGGGAAGCTGGTGGAGTTGAGTGGTAGTTTGCCTAGCACGCATTAGGGTGCTGTGTTCAATCCTCAGGCCATTTTGTATTTTTAATAAAAATGGTATTGCTCTTCTACTTTAAATTTGCATATAAATTGGCTGTATAGCAAGTCTTCGGTTAGCATTTAACTGAGAATGAAATGTTTTCTTTTTTATAGTATCTGTTGAGATAAGAAAGATAACAAAATAAGATTTTATTCTAAACTAGTTCCCTATTTGCTTATCACATATAATCTATTACATGTGCAAATATATTAGCTACAAAATAGGTTTGCTAAGCTTAGCTTGAGTAAATAGTTTTAAAAGTGAAAGTATTTTGTACAGCATAAAAATGGAGGCAATTCCTCCATGTTCCTGTTCCAGAAAAATTTTGGACCTAAAGTAAATATGTATTTATAAATGATTTTGAAACTATGGGTAGATTTTATAAATGGCAGAATGTGTAAGTTTCCTATAAATTTTCATGAGTCCTGGCACTTTCAAAATTATAGACATATATGGTGAAATGTTTTATTGTGACTGACAGAATAATATTGCTACAATAAAATTTTCCCATCAACTTGTTCTCTCCTGAAATGCCTGAAGCACTTCAGGCTAGGTGTCAGATTAAAATATGTGATGAAGAGAAGAAATGGATCTGCATGGCCCCATTTTTATAGCAAGGTGGAGGCAGAGGTTTGTGAGAATAATTATATAAAAACAATTGTTTGAAATGTTTTAATTATGCCATGTGTCTTGCATTAAAGCTTTTCTACAGGTAATTCTCACCATGTCAGGTTAAAATGCAACAAAATCTTTCCCCAACTTTTCCTCCTTCCCTGTCCTTTTCTGTTAACCTTCTAGTGCAGCGGTTCTCAACCTTCCCAATGCTGCAACCCTTCAGTACAGGTCCTCATGCTGTGGTGACTCTAGCCATAAAATTATTTTATTACTACTTCATAACTATAATTTTGCTACTGTTATAAATAGTACAGTAAATATCTGATATGTGACCACTGTGAAAAGGTCATTTGAATCCTGAAGGGGTTGCAACCCACAGATTGAGAACCAGTGTTCTAGCATAATAGTCCAGATCAATCTCTTAACGTTTAGCAGTTGGGCTTCTGGTGTCAATACTGTATGGCATTCTTGAAGACAATTTCCTGGCTGTAAAGTCCTGTGACTCTTTTTTTTTTTAAGCACTACAAAGGATAGACCCTCTTCTCTGAAAGCCTTCCTCTTCTTCTTGTTTGATGACTTTGTTTTGGTCTCGTTTTTCCAGCACTATGATTATTTATTTCTGACACTAGCATTTTTACACTACCAGCCCTGGGCTACCTCTTCTTTCTTCGCAATGACCTCTAGCTATCAATACTTTTAATGATGATTCTCAACAGTGACTGCCCAGCAAGATAATGGTGACAATAATTATAGGGTTGGGCTTTCCTTCACTTGATTGGCCATCAGGCTCTTTACGTGGCGGATACTAGAAAACACATTTTTTAAAGAACCTGGTAATTCTAGCAATGTAGCTGCGACAACAGGTGCTTCCCTAAGGGTCTACAATTGTCCTTACTACTTTCTTTAGGGCAATTTCATAGCTTTTGGAACTATATATTATCACCACATTAATAATTTAGTACTTGTGGGTTATTATAAGAAAAACTATCATTCTGCCATCAAATTTGGAAAAGATTAAACAGCAGAGGGGTTCTTACTGAAAGACTTCTCAAAGTCCCGTGCTGCTTCACACCTCTATGGTACTTGTCATGGTTCTCTTCACCCACTAGCATATGTTGTTTTGCATTAAAATGATCTCCTACTTGCTACACATCACTGACAAGATGGTGTAAAATATTCTATTTAAAACCCTTTAATTATCTTTGCATTGCAAAGCATTTAAGGCCTTGTTGCAGTGTTGGGGATTAACTCATGGAATTACACATCCTCGGCAAGTGGACTCCCACTGAATCACATTCTCAACCCTGTTTAAGCCTTGTAAGAGAGGGCTAGAACCTTTGCCACATTTCCTCTTCTACTATCCAATGCAGGGTGAATACACTGACATAGTTGGTTTTGAATAATGTTTAGCCACTGTAAGCATTTTAGATCCTGTAAGTTCAATTTGCTGATAAATGAAAAAAGATCCCTCCATCTGAAAGGGCTAACCAGAAGGGTACAAGCTGGTCCTCTTCATACATTATGTGGTCTAAGGAAAATAGTTTTGTTTTTGTTTTTGTTTTTGTTTTTAAGATTTCAGTATAGATCATTGTTAAATAAAGTTCTTATAAATGAATGTCTAAGCTATGCCTTGAACTTCAGTTGGCTATCGATCTGTGACATCCTAAAATTACTACCAACTACGGTAGTCAATGACCAGATGTGCTACTAAGCACTTACATACAGCAATTCCAAATTGAGATGCACTGTATCACATTTGAAAAGCTCATTATCACAAGAATAATAAGAAATGTCTTAGTAACTTTAAAAAACTAATTATATGTGGGAATGTTGTTTTGCATGTTAGTGTAAATACTAAGACAGGTAAAATAACATGTAGTTTGCATTGTAATGCCACTTAAAACACTGCTAGAAAATAAACATTTTCAACAATTGTTCTTGGCTAAGCATCTTCAAGAAATCCTTTTGGTACACAACAGATGATGCTTTAAGCTCTTGAAGATCTTATGTATTTTTATCCTCATAAATACTCAACACTGTGGGCAGTTCACCTGAGTGACTGAATTTGGACTAACTTTCAACCCCGGGGCATCAAATTCACTCGAATACAATGCTTTCATTTCCAAGCAGGGTGCAGGGACACACGACAGTAATCCCAGCACTTGGGGAGGCAGAGGCAGGCAGATCACTGTGAATTTGAGGCCAGACTGGTCTACAAAGCAAGTTCAGTATAGCCAAGGCTACACACACACACACACACACACACACACACACACACACACACACACACGGGGGTTATTTCACTTTCTTTTCCTCAGATCCTAAAATATTATGTTTGAATAACAGTTCTCGAGTGGAGCATAGAGCTGAAAAGCATGCCTATGATTTGTTCTCAAACCAATAAATGACTTTTATCTTCTAGGAGAACTGGGTTTTCCTAAGTTATTTTCACATAAAAATAGACTATTTGGTTAAGATTCCAGAATTGATGGATGCCATCATACTTGAGTTTTTTTAAAACCCATGATCACAAGGCTTATAACATGCATAAGCCATTCTGATTTAGTCAGAGGAATTTAAAAAACGAGACAGATATGAAAAATGTGTCTATTCAAGGATAGAAAACAAATGTTTTCTAAAAGCTAATGTTGAAATGTTTAGCAATATTAATTTTAATCACTATGAATAGAAAAACAGCCATAAAACTAGATATAATTTTTAACGATTTAGCAATATTTTCAATAAAGATTAAAAAAAAAACTTACCTCATTGCCACATTGCTGCCATCAATCACTACTGGTCTCAGATTTTCACCATCATCTGTTACAATCTCTTGCATTGGAGACTCAGACCTCTGAGCTTCCAGGGATGATGTTTCCCGCATTACACTGCTAACAGTACTAACTGTTTGATCAGCCTCACTTTTATTTCCAAGTTTGACAAGTTCTCCCAATATATCATTGATTAAAGCATCAGTACCAAGTTTGTTTAGCACAAGCTGGACCTGTTCTTCAGAATAACCTAACTTAAGGGCAAACTCCAGCTTTGTTTGGTATTCTCGAACCACATCAGGAGGTTTCTTTACTTCCTTGGATGTAGTCTGGGACTCTTCTGGTTTAAAGTCTTGCAAAATGTCACTGTGTTTGAGCGGGTGAGGGTCTAAGCAGGGAGACCGACATAGCTGCCTGTGGGTCTTGGGGAATACGCACGGCTCTACTGAGAGGCGACACAGTTGTTCTGACTCATGCTCAGAATTTGTGCTTTCTTCCGAGTCACCAGAGCTCACGTTCTCTTCAGACACCTCTTTCGCTTCCTTCCCCACACTGACTGCAGCCATTGTTGGTTTCTCTCCCATAGGCCAAGGCACAGCTGCACTTATCTGTAGGTCAGAGCCCTCCATGTATAGGTGGCCAAGGTCATGCTCCAGGTGGTCCTTCAAGCCCATGAAGCTATTCCGTGCACTTGACTCCACTTTGCTGCTTTTCCTGTATTCTTGAATGCAAAGCACCCCGTACTCCTAGAAAAAAAATGTAAAATATTTAACATATCATATTTACTGTTTGAATCTTACCTTAGTGAACATGTCAGAACTGCCAGACCACTGAATGCCTAGTTGGTATTTTGTCTGCAGCCTCTCCTCATTCATAGCAAACTTGCCAAGGCTCCTTCACATGAATCCCTCCAAGGCAACAAAGTAAACACAAAATCAAACTTGGGTTTTTACAAAGGTTTGTTCTCTTTCTCTCTCTTTCTGTGTCTGTGTAGATGTGCAACAAATAATAAGAGTTCATGAATTTGAAAAGGAAAAGGACACAAAGAGTTGGATGGAGGAGGAGGGGAGAAGAAATGATAGAAATACAGTACTCATGTAAAAATCTCAAAAAATAAGTTAATTTAGGTATTGAAATGAAGGGGTACATATTCTACAATGGTCAATAAGGAATTGATTAATGACAAAGCTAATTACATCCTTTGCCCAACCATGCTGCTTGCTGTATACCTAAGATATAGGCAACTAGGACACTGAGACACGAAGATGGTGTGTTTGAGATTAGCTTGGGCTACACAGTGAGTTCCAATCCACCCTGTCTCAAGAAGAAAAAAAAGCTAATTACCTTCTATTTTGAGAGAAATAGAATTTTTCATTAATAATTATAACTTTGTAAATACTGAACATTGTAACAAAACATACTTTTAGATATTGTAATACTTTAAATGGCAGACAAGGTAGTCCATTTCATTAAAGAAAAAAGGTTTTGCTTATATATATTTATCAAGAGCAGTTAAATTAAATATTTTACATACAATCTGAGGCAAACAGGTACATTGTTGTATCAATTTCTTGGTTTTTATGATAGAATTTTTATATTGCATCAGGCTATTCAATGTCTATTGGCATATCACCCTGAACATGCCTGATGTTGTCTGATCTCAGATTAACAACATACCTGCATTTCATTAAAAACTCATCTTTTCTTCATTTTCCCTGCAGGAATATTTTTACTGTTTAAAATGTCTTTTGTAGTTAAACTATTTTTCCTGAAGACCTAGGGAAATTGATTTCTCTCCTAGGGATAGTTAAGAGAAGTACATTACTATATTTTCTCTTTCTACTTCATGGTGAGGACTAAACCAATAGCAGACATTTATTGACTATGGCAATAATTCTGGTGTTCTACCATTAATCAGCAAGTCAGGGATAGCTAACCCTAAGGCTGTCAGAGAACACCTATTTAAATATCTAATAAAGAAAATTGGAAAAATAGTCTCTTTTAAACTGAAGCTCTTCAACAATATATATATATATATATGAAGAAAGCTATTATATAAATATTAAAAGGAAATTCTGATTTTCTGAGAAATTTGCAGGTATACCCAATAAACCCACTACAGAATCAAATACTTCTACAGTATAATGAATTTTATTAACAATGATAAATACAACATGCAATCTTTAAAAATACAAAATTTCAACATTTTCTTGGGGTTGAAGTTCTACCCATCTCTATAGGAGTTTCTTCAGGGTTTGTTCTTTGAGAGTGACTTGAATACCACTGTTCTACTAATACAGCACTCACTAAAGAAACACCGAGTTTCCTAGCTCCTGGATACCCCACTGATAAAGAGCATCTGCTTCATTATGAAGCTGTGTCCATTTCAACTTCTTCTATTAATATGGATATGCACGGCCCAATTACTTAGAATTAAGGGACTTTGAAAGTAAATCTGTACACCCTGTGATTTATTAACTACAGTAATGTACTAACACCCATAATGCAAGTAACAAATCACAACAGCATCCTAATAATGGGATACAGTTAAAAAAAAAATCTACACACTGGCCTTAGTAGAGCTCCCACCAAAAGTATCTTAAACAAGAAAAATCTATTGGAAGCTGGGCTGCCTGGCAACCAGAAGATGGTTGCTAAGCTGCACTCCTTTAACATGCCATCATGAATGCTAGCACAGTGAAAGAATAATTTGGTATGAACAAAAGCCCATAAAAGAGACTGGGACTTAAGTGCGTCTGGTTTACCCTCAGAGAACAATGCAGCTGCCAAACCAATCTGGAAGCTCCGACATCATTGTTCTGTAAACCCCACAATCTGTTCTGACTGCAGGAAGTGCATTTAATGGGAAATATTTTTGATCTCCCCTGAAAAGTTTGGGTTTTGCATTAGTGCTATTGTGAGATAATTCACGATAATGACTTGCTGACCAAATTGCTGAGTTGAACTACAGAATATTATTTTAATATTGAGCAGTTTTATATTTTTGAGCTATATCAGACATGATGAATACCTACAGAAAAAAGTATTAGAACGAAAATTTCTGATTGCAGGATATGTAGATTTTGTTAATTTTCACATTTCAAAGTGAAAAACACAGATACTGTAAAGTGTTGAAACAAGAAGTCTGATCACTCTAAAACTGAATTTCAATCAATTCTTCTATTTCTCCTTCAGTCTAGTATTTGAAAAGTACCAGTGGTAGTACCCAAATTTGGTTTTCTATGTACTTTACCACATGGCTATAATGAAAAAATGGGGCAAAATGGATGTTTTGTTGTTTTTATAATATTAAACCACTTAGTAGTTATTTATAGTAATGTAATTAGCAAACACTAATACTTTCAACTTGAAGCAATCATGTCATTTGTATATAATATTTAAATAACACTTTACAATATTTTTCAATAATATCCAATAATGTTTTTCAATGTTAACAATAAATGCAAGCATTGTCTAGATTTTAAATTAACATTTAAAGTCACTTGATTTGTAGTGACTGAGATAGTAAAGATTTGGATTTTAAAACTTCAATCTGTAGAATGTTTCTCATCAAGTCCAAGCTGGTAAAAAGTTGCCATGACTTAATATGGCATTTAAAAACAATCTTGAATCTGACACTATCCTAAAGTTATTCAGTAAAAATTTAAATGTTAGCCTAAAGATTTAAAAGGAGATACCAACAGTAGCATCAGAAAAGACAAAGCTTGCAAGGAGTTACAAAGCTTTGCAGAATCAGGAGCACCACGCTGTTTACATCTGTTTAGCATTTTAGCGATGGCTACTAGGTTTTCAAAAGAAAAGGCTTCACGGAATGTGTTACTCTACGCAATGCAACAATATCTTTTGCTCAGTTCCTAAACCATGAACGGTTTAGGCTTTTTAAGTTTCGCATTTTCAGTGAAACCCAAGCTTATGTAAGTACTCATGAAACTCAAATAAATATCAACTAGTGGGATACTTTTCCTCCCTTCATGCAAAAGCAGAATCAAAGCATCCCATACAAAGTAGACCACTTGTACTCCCAGAGTCACTGGAAGACTCCGAGAAGAACCTGCAAAGTTTGTGTCATGAAGTCATTTTACATGATGGCTTGCACATTGCACACGTCTATAGTAAACACACTATATTCTTGCACTCAAAAGGCCCTGGGCAAAAGCAGAATAATCAAAAAGACATCTCCAGTCTTAGAGATCCATGGATTACCTCTAGATAGTATATCAGAAACTCACTCTTTTTCTTGACAAAGACTATCTAAAAATTAAATAATAGTATTTGTTGAAAAAGATGGAATTATGGTAATTTTATAGATGATAAAAGAGTAACTTATTCATTCAATTATCAAAAAATAACTGCAGTAGCTAAACACAGGCTTGGGAAATGAAGGTACTGACCTGAAGATTAGTGCATATATTGGAATTCCTCTATTTAGTGAAAAGATTTTTTTGAAAGTTCTCAATAGACAACTTGAATAGCAACTCTCCTCGAACCAGGTAAAGCTTATTTTTAAGCATTCTAAAAAGCATAATATTACACCATAAACTTGTTACATCAAATTATTTGTTTGTAAAGTTACAATGCCATGAAAGTAGGTTCTGGTTGCTATCCAAATGGTTCTACTATGAGAACAATGAAAATAAAATAATGAATATGTAATAAATACCTACTGCTATGGTCTTTGCGTATTTAATTACCATTGTATTTGAGCAAGCACTGTTGTCTGCATCCCTCTGGCTAACAAAGGAGGGATGTCCCTTTGAACAGATTGGTTAATGTTCTGAGGCAACAGATGTCTACTGGAACTGCAGGAGACCAGCAACTGGTGGCCTGCCTATCTTCTGAAAACTTTCAATAGACTTATGCATATGTCCACACAATAGGGCATGTGGTAGAAATGAAAACCTCTCTTTAACCCTTTATGTTCTTTCTTTCCCTCCCAACTGACAGATGAAAGTCTTTGTCTACTTCTCACTTCCCCATTACAGAACTCTTGAAAGTAACTGAAATGGCATCTTCAACCTAATATCTGAAAATAATGCAAGGGGAAAAGAAGGGGTGAGGAAATCAATTTTACATGAATACTGAAATTGTTGACAAGGCAATTGAATGCTTAATCATCATCTTTAAAACCAGCTGTTGGAAACATCTATCAGTATCAATCCATCTCTGCAAACTAGACTCTTCACATACTAGAAAAATCTACTGAATCTGACCATCATTTCACAGGAACTAGATATGGCAGTAATGTCTTCAGAAACATAAGCATTTGACAAGATAAAATCTAAATTTGTTGTTTAGCATGATATTAGAACTTTTTAATAACTGTCTTAAACTCCAAATGATTGTGAGTAATGCCCATGGCTTACAAGCATTCACTAAGCTACAAGTAATTATTTATAAAATACCCAAACATAGAAACATAAAACTCTGATGCACAGATATATTCTCACAGAAAGAAGCAGGTTCTCTTATTATACTGGCACTAACATTTTTCTTTCCGTGTGGTTTTTCCCATTCTTCAAAGCTGAAATTATAGCCCTTACAGAACAGTTTAACTTCCAAAAGCACTAAGTAGCACAGATACTTACGTTAGCAGGAAAATACAAAGACATTGGTTTCTGTGGCAGCTTCAGCAGTAACAACACAATTTTAGCTGCAGACTTCCAGGCAGGCAAGAAGAACAATGAGTGGTTGAACAGATGGAATGGCAATGTCTTTGCTTAACCTATTACCGACTGGAACAACAGCCAATCACAGGCCAGAAAGCTCACAATTAGTTAGTCAGGCAGACGCAAGACAGCCTCAGCACCCTGCGTCAGGTTCGTAGGTTTCTAAGATAATCAAGTTGATGTCATTCTGGGTCTGCTCCGGGCAGCATGTGTGTTAAACGAGGGGTGTGCAGCAACAATAGGCCTTAGAAAGCTGACCAGTAAGGCAGCTGCTCTATGAACGCAGTCATTAGGGAACAGGCTGCCAACAAGAAACACCTGGCGTGGGCAGGCTTCAGCCTTTCCTCCTTGTTTTTAATGCGCCGAAACAAAGAAACCAATTATGTTTCAAAGTAGTAAAAGTTGCATGTTTCCAAAAAGTTGAGGCTATATACTCGTCTATTAGTGTTTCATTTTTCTTTGAGAGAAAGAAAATGAGGTGTGTCAAAGTAGCAATTAACTATTGCATCAATCTCCTTTACTAAATGAGTTACTGGTGAAATGAGGCAGAAGATTAGAGTTAATCTGTTTCTCTGGCTACAGTGGAGAATCTTTAAAATATTTGTTAGGTGGGTAGTGGTGGTGCTCACCTTTAATCCCAGCACTCAGGGAGGCAGAGGCAGGTGAATCTCTGAGTTTAAGGCCAGCCTGGTCTATTGGGTGAGTTCCAGAACAGCCAGGGCTACATAGAGAAACCCTGTCTTCAAAACAAAACAACAAGAAAAAAATATGTGTTAATGTGTTACAAGATAATAAAACTTATGAGTTTACAAACAGAATTACTTTTTAAAAGTAAATTCTCTAGAAATGTAGTATAATAAAATATAAATTAAGTCTACTTGTGAAAATGTAACATACAGTATACACTGAAAGAAAACTAACTTCAACCTAAAATCATTGGATCAGACCAGCTGAGCTATGTTAAATAGTGATGTAAAACTTTCTTATTAAAGATACTGGTTAGCCATATATCTTAAGTAAAAACCTTTCATAACACACTTGCTAAAAATGTATTTCTTAAAATTTGAAAGTTGTAATACTCAAATATGTTAGTACTAAAAAGAAATCCTGGATAATTTTGAAGGACATGGAAAGTATAGTAAATAAGTACCCTGGGTTTACTTCTATGTTCCACATGACAGTGTTTCTAATCCTATGGACTACTAGCTTCTAGGTGCTGCATCAGCTGTATCTCGAGTGAGCTAGCATTATGACATTACCTTACTGAAGCCGCTCTACAGACTTATGTGGTGTAGACTACCGTTTGTGTACCACAGAAGCAGCACGTACACGTGTGTGTGCTGCACACACGCAAGTCACAGACTCTCTTTTCATTGAAGTGCAGACAAAGTTCCAGATGGGCCAAGGACTACTAATTTATGCAGCGTTTAAAAAATAATGATATTAGACTCAAAAGATACAAAACTAAAGTATCCCAGACCATGTAAGTCAGCTTCTCTTTTCAGATAAAGAGCTGCTATAAATAGCAGTAATTCACAGCAGGACCATTTGTGAGAACTTAGGAAAAGGAAGTTATGGTTTGGGACTTCTGCCCTTGTCCTTTTCACATTCACTTAAACACAAATCAGATTTTTCTCTATTTACAAAATGAAAAATCTATTTCATACACTTAATATTTTCAGCTATCTCATGAAAAACATTCACCATGCTCACTAAACATCTGAAATTTGTTTCCAGAAGCAAAAGAAATAGTAT
Organism: Psammomys obesus; assembly: GCF_907164565.1. Taxonomy (NCBI): domain Eukaryota; kingdom Metazoa; phylum Chordata; class Mammalia; order Rodentia; family Muridae; genus Psammomys; species Psammomys obesus. The sequence goes on from NW_026596039.1 coordinate 13,868,721, forward strand.
GATATTGTAGGTCATCATGTCTATGGATTTTTCCCTCAACAGAACTTAATCTTTTCCTGAAGTTTTGTATGTGTTTATGTATGTATGTATGTATGTATGTATGTATGTATGTATGTATGTATGACAGAGAGACAGAGACACAGAGAGAGAGAGAGAGACAGACAGAGGGGAGAGGAGAGGAGAGAGAGAGGGAGGGAGGGAGAGGAAGAGAGAGCTAGTGTGAAGGTCAGAGGATAATGTTCTTGAGTTGGCTCTCTCCTTCTGCTATGGGTCCCAGTAATCAAACTCAGGCTGTCAAGCTTGGCAAGCTCCTTTACCTACTAAGTCAGTGACAATATTTCTGAACAAAACACAACTGCTAGATTCTGGATGTCCTATTAATTTCTGAAGTGAGAGCTATTATTTTTCTGCCAAGCACTGTAGTGATATAGCAGAAACAGTTAAGCCTCTAGTCTGATTTCATTAGCCCACTGAAAATCAAGATAAAATGTCTTTATCATCAAAGGTTATTGTAAATTACTATGTAAAATACATAGAATGCAAAGCCTCACTTTGAGTGAGTATATGTGTATCACAGAAATGAGAAAAATTACAATTTATCTTTGCTTCCTTCCATTTCCAGAGCTCTTTTAAAAGGTGAAAATGGTATCACTCTGAAGGCAGTAAGGCTTCTGAGCTGATAAAAATGATGGACACAGCATAAATCCATGCAAAGTAATTACAGCTACAACCAAAAACCCAAGTAGCAAAGAAAGGCCCTGACTAGAAGACATAGTGAGAACAGTAAGTAAGTATTTATATTATGGCCTTTTTCTTTTGTTTGTAAAAGGAAACTACCTAGTATGAATGGACAGTCACTTTCCCCTTGTCTTCTCCTTTTCTGATCACTTGCTACCATAGTTACCACTTTAAAGCTTTAATGCTAGAGGAGGAGGAATCACAAAGAAGGAAAACTACCCCACAGCACAGCAGGAAGCCTGATCTACAGCACTGGATTAAGCTTTTTTGCAAACCAGCAAATAAAGACAGTGATCTGAAAAAGCTAATCAGATCCTGCTGTGATATTTAGACCCTCGGTTTCTAGTACTGGATGATGTTAAGCACATTAAAACATCAGTAGGTGAAAAGGGCCCAGTCGGGCATTTTTAGTCACATAGGCCTGCCTAGCCCACTTCCCACTGCAGGACAAATACAATGGTACCTGTCTGGTTAATTCCAAGAAATGACTGAGTATGTTATATGACAAAAACAAAACAGAATGACCAAAGGAAAAGGAGCCAGCATAACTTTTTGTATCCCTATAATTTGTCAATGCAAACGGTGGATCTAACATTTGAAAATCAGGCTTTGTACATGTTCTGAGGCAGGAGAGTGAAACAAATGTGCTTTGACGTTGTGTTTGGAAGCAAGTCTCTTGGCCAGAGGTGACTCAAATTGACTTTCTGTTATAATTCCCTTAACCTTTCTCTTTAGTACATGAGCACTCTTGACCCCTACAAAGCAGTATCGTGGAAGATTATTATACCAAAATTACCCAACTGTGACTCTAAAGGTTACGGGATAAGGTTTTGGCCAAAATTTGTTATTTCTCAGGGTTTAAATAAATGAACTCCAGCCAAAAATTAACATAATAATGCTGTGCTACCACAGAATGGGTACTAACAGCCACATCTCGGTTTCCTAATAGAAGGAATGAGATCTTCTATACAGAAAGCTATTTCTGAGTGTTATTTGAAACCCTGAACCACGACACTGAGAATACTGACTATGTGAACTAAATACAAATTACTACATAGTATCAGTTAAAAGAAAGTCACCAGATCAACTGTGTCAAGACCTGATAAATATTACTTTTTATATGCTGATTATAAAATGTTATGTAGAAATTTATATTCTCCTAAGTTCTTTTGCCCAGTAAAAGCCAGAAGAAAAGGCATACCATGAAACTTCAAGACTAGTTTATGTTTGGATCTAGCCCTGAATATAATCCATCCAAGAATATAATAAAATATATCTTTGTATTTAACATCAACTGTGATCAGAACGTTCCATTAAGGTAAATCATCAAATAGAAATGATTTTGCATTAAACAAAGCTCATAATCTAAACATATTCATATTGGCTGGCCAGTAATATACTAAGAGGTCAGATGTTGTGGCACTGGCCCACAGTCCCAGCAATCAGGAGGTATGAGTCAGAGAATCCCAAACTGGAAGCCAGTTTACCTACAAGTACCCCATCTCACACAGCAAATTAAGCAAACAGTATGGAAACAGGGCCCCTGGAACACAGTGCAGATTTCAAATCCCACTTCCAGGTTCCTGCCTGGTTTGAGTTCCTACCTTAACTTCCTTCAACGAACTGTGGTTTGGGTTATATAAACCAAACTCTTTTCTCCCCAAGTTGCTTTGGTCACACTGTTTCATCACACTGATAGTAACCCTGACTAAGACAAAGCTCAAAGAAAGAACTCAACATTTAAACCTTTTGGAAGGCCAAAGAAAAGAAGAGAACTCAAAGTGTTTGACTTGTCAGGTTTCTAGAATGCTTTCATCTGATGATTCTGAGCTGGCTATTCAAATTCCTGAGACAGTCTTACAAGTCCAGCGTGGGGTCATGTCCTCATCCTTTCAGCCAATTAGTATGGCCAAAAGTACGTGGGGCTGTGCCTGGCTGTCCCTCAGAACGATATGGAGTGGCTGAGAGTCACCTGGTGAGGCGTTAGTAATAACATTAAATCAGAAGGATGACCCGCACCGCAGGGTAATTAAATCAGAAGGATGACCTGCACCGCATGCACCAAAAGGTCAGCCTGGAAAAGAGTGCTTGCCCATCTGAGCTGTGCTGTGGCTCTCACCTGATTAAAGGCCGCATCAGTGCGTTAAGAGTTCTTTCTAGAAACTGTTTCTTCTCTGTTCATTTCTCAGCTGTTCCATTCATTTAAGTTCTAGTTAATCAAATCCTGGTTATTTTTCTCTTCTCAACTTTGTCCTCCTCGTGGACATGAATAACCTCCAGACAGGCAGGCAAAGCATACCCTCCTCTCAGGCTTAGAAGACTTATCTCTTATCTCCTTAGTTACCCCTAGGTGTCTTCCTGACAAAGTCATTTCCAATGACACTATTCTCAAGCTAAACAGATAAACAGCTTCAATTCACAAGCTGCTAATTGTCTTTGTTTTCAAGACTGTCTATGACTTGGGCTTCCTTTGGCCCTATAATCTTATTTCTTGTTTCAATAATAGGAAAGAGACAGCAAAAACAAAGGTAAAGATGTTAAAAGATCTGCCTAAAATGTTCTCTTTACTTATCCTGATCACATCTGTCATTCTAAGTTAACTCCAAGGCTCACTTTTCCATAAGATCTTAGACTAATGTTTAAGGATCCACAACTCCTCTGAACGTCTATAACATGAAGAGTCTATGCTGTACTTATTTATGAACCAGATAAGCTTCTTGAGAGCAGAATTACTTTCTCTTCAGTTAACTCCTTTGTACAAATGATTTAGCATGCAGCAGTGTGCTTACACCTAAAGATCCCTCAGTAAAAAAGCAATCATAAAAAAAATATAGGTCCTTGCTAATACGAATACAAAAGTGCTACCCTGTTAAGAGTTTGTTTCTATGTGACAGAGTGAGTATGTCAAAGTAGAGTTTCTGGATGCTGAGACTCAAAACCAAACTTTGGGCAGAGTGCAGGGAATCTTATGAAAGAAGGGGGAATTAGTAAGACATGGAGGGGACAGGAACTCCACAAGGAGAGCAACAGAACCAAAAAATCTGGGCCCAGGGGTCTTTTCTGAGACTGATACTCCAACCACGGACCATGCATGGAGATAACCTAGAACCCCTGCACAGATGTAGCCCATGGCAGCTCAGTATCCAAGTGGGTTCTCTAGTAAGGGGAACAGGGACTTTCTCTGACATGAATTCAGTGGCTGGCTTTTTGTTCACTTTCCCCTGAGGGGAGAACAGCATTTCTAGGCCACTGAGGAGGACAATGCAGCAAGTCCTGATGAAACCTGATAAGCCAGGGTCACATGGAAGGGGAGGAGGACCTTCCCTATCAATGGACTTGGAGAGGGGCATGGGAGGAGATGAGGGAGGGAGGGTGGGATTGGGAGGAGATGAGAGAGGGGCTACAGCTGGGATACAAAATTAATAAACTGTAATTAATATAAAAATTAACAATAAAGAAGTAGAGTTTCTGGAGCTGCTAACACTCAAGGAAGACCACGACTCCCAGTCCTGCATACTTCTCTGGATACAGTTATGCAGCCTCCAATGGGGTAACAATGCTGCCTCTGTCTTTTTCCTGCAGTGCATCTTACCTGATTGGTGAGTCTAAAAGGAGGTCTTGTAAAGGCAAAGCCCACCTTCCTAAGCTACATGCATGTCTGTTACTCTTTTGTGTTAATTAATCCCACTTGGCAAACTAATTAAAACTGCTTGGTGAAATAAGTAGGCTACAAAGATGAATAAATAGGCTACAAAGAACAATCATAACTATATCATAATTAAAGGAGGTCCCATCATTAGATCAGTCTTATAGATCTATTGATGTCTGTTTATAGCACTCATACAATCTAAAATCCACCAGGGTCTTAGAACGTGTCTTCCACAGACAATGGGAGAAAATGGTTCAGCATTCTCTAATTGTCTGTGGGAACTTTATATGACAAAGTGACAATGACTCACAAGATGGCACTGTAATTTCTCTCCTTCTTAAAAATTCCTTTAGCCCTGTAATTTTTAATACCAGCTTTACTCTAAACTGAATATGCCTAGGTGTCTTGCACTAGGATACTGCAGCATCAAAGTGTATCCTCTTCTCTTACAACAGAGTGTGTATGAAAGGGCGGGCAGGGGAGGTGACAAGGAACTAAACTATGGCTAGAGAAACCATAGTGTTAAAGGGCAGAGCTTCTCAAGACTTAACACTGCATTTGAAACAAACAAGGATCTTGAAGATTCTGATTTAGGAAGTCCACATTTTAACATACTCATAGAGGCCCTGGGTCCCCAGGGTGTAGGTCAAAGAAAGAATTTGGCCTTTTTGCTGAGATAGGAAACTATTGGAGGATTTTGATGGAGGGGGAATAGGCCAACTCCATATGTTATCTTATAAACTTGGGCTTTTTTACTCCATGTTCCGTTGACCTTTCTCCATTTCTGACCTGGATCATAAATGAACAACTGTGGGTTATAATTGGCTGGGTGCACTCTAAGCACAAGTTCTTTGCTGGTCTACTTTCCCTAGTTTCCACATTCATCGCCTGGCCATGGGTTTATGCATGCTTCCAGACACGTGCTGGCTGTTTTCAGCCAGATGCTGTAGAGAGTTCGCCTGGGGTCCCACAGCGGCGCTTCTGTAAGGGGCCCTGCTGAGTCACTGACTGCTGGGGTGCTGTGCAGTGTCACTGAAGACACTGGCTTCGCTCTCGCTTTCTCTTTCCGCAGAGTCTTTTACAGAGCCAAGTATTTCTCAAGAAACTTGTCTTAAAATAACTTGCTCTTTTGTTTACTGTTAATACTGAGGTATAAGGGAGTATTTCTTTCCCTATGTTTTCTAATTAGATGTTGTTGATGTCTTAGAAAACACTTGTTGTCCTTTAGTATCTCCTCAGTCTCTTGGCTGTTCCAGATATATGTGACAACGTAAAAGAATCAGAATGCCTCTTCCCAACCAACTTTCCTATCTGCACTGTAACTGTTAATCAGTCATACTGCAACATTAAAGAAAAATGTGTGTGCACACCCCTGAGAGCGTGTGCACATTCGTGAGTGTGTGCTAACCTTCATGTATTGTAAGAGAAATGACTGGGTTTTTAATGCTACATATGATATGAAGACACGATCATGAATAGGCACACATTTGGTGGAAGATTGTCTTTACTAACGATTCACTCAGAGAGAACATGTGTGTGTTTTGCTATCTACTTATGTACTGATCCTACCTAAGGTCTTGGGCAAATTAGTCTCTCCATGCCTGGGTATCCCCAGTTATGGAAAATAAAGGCATATAATATGGTTATTCTGAAAATTAATGATCAAACTCTCAGAATAGTGTTACATGCATAGTAACCACTCAACATTATATTTTCCTATCATATGTGCACCATTCTAGGCACAGCGTTGCAAAAATCAGTTACAGAAATATATTCTCTCCTTTACCAAAGGTTTAAGAGAAAACCAGGAATGTTGATTACATTAAAATGATCTATTAAACAGATTGCATACTAGAGGCAGAGGTAAGAGTGCCATGAGGTTCAGTACCCTAGACTACATAGTGAGCTCCTACCTCTGCACCAAGCATGATCCTGTATGTTCTTAGCTATTATGAATGGTACTAGGTTACCTAATATATAAACATGAGGGGAGGACTTGCGATTTTCTATAATTTATCCATTTGCTACACATAGGCCCAGTGTTTGTGGACTTAAAAGAGATGCAGTTATTTCATTCAATGGTATCTCTCAGTGGCCAAAGGCATAAAAGTGGATGGAACCACTTGTTCCTATTTAGGTGCCTGTATTTCTAGAGATGATTCACAGGTTTTGTCTCTGAATATTTACTGTAACTTTAGGATATGGTTAACTGCAGGATGGAATCTAATGAGACAAGGATGATGAGCAAGGTGAGAAGAAATTATAAATTTACAATTTATAGATGTAAGAAACAGTATCATATCATACTTTGCCTCAAACTGACCTGGTACCTAGAGAAGTTACTTATCCTCTCTCAGTCCTTCAGCATGATTTCTAGAGCAGAGTTGTTACAAGGACCAGTGGAATTAATACATACAGTAACTTGTAACAGTACCTGCCACACAAGAAAGGCAGAAGCATTTCCTTTAAAACGGTTGTAAGTGAAACTAAATTACAAAAAAGTAGAAAGTTTGGTTTATAGTGTCTATTTTATATTCTCAGTAAAAAAAAAAAGTTGTAAAGGTTCTCTCTATTAATATAGAAGAAAAAGTATCATGGAGGCAAAGATCTCATTGGGTCCCAGTCATCACTTTTTTTTTTTTAAAAACAGCCAAACTGAACAGCTTACACTATTTACTTATAGTCACATAGATATAATTCTAAAGTTTTCTCCTTATTAATACAGAAAAAATAATTCAGGAAAAGCCTATTGTTGCACCTTACTAGCTGTTCTTACCATGTTTACAGAACCTCAAAATCAAATGCCTCAGAGTTCAAATACCCTACTATAGTCCTTTGAGATATCATTTTACATGAACTTATAAAGCAAAAATAATCCAGAATGATGTCTCTCAAGGGTAAAGATATAACATTTAGTTAAGGAAAGCCAAAGATACAGAGTATTGTATTGTAAGAAAAACCAAGATTACATTGCCAGAAAAGACTTCAGCTGATGAGATTAAAAAGTGTTAGTAACTGGTGAAAAAAAAGTATAAAAATTGTTGGCAACCAATGATTTAGAAGAAATATATTGATTTACTGGTGGGCAGGAATAAGGGAGGTAATAAATATTCCTTTAATCCCAGCACTAAGGAGGCAGGTGGATCTCTGTGAGTTTGTGGCCAGTCAGGTCTACATAGCAAATTCCAGGACAGCCAAAGCCCATAGTGAGATCCTGTCAGAGACGGAGAGACTGGCAGAGAGAAGGAATAAAATTACAACTATAAGACAATAAAACAAGTGCCTGAATGGAAACTGGTGTTTCCTTTTACACACCACCACTTGTTTCCGATTAACAATACAGATGGGAGATATTAAGATTTTTCTTTAAAATACATGGCTGTAGACAGACTAAGAGCGGCCATCTTTCCTGCAGTATAATCTCATGAACCCTGTCATTTCTAACCCCACAAGTTACCTAAAGGAATACACTGCTACTTGACACACTTTTCAGTTAGCTTCAGTTCTTCATGGGTCTACCAACTTACTGTTGAAACAGTTAAGCTATAATAATTCCCGAGATATTACTATTGGATAAAATCACGAATTTAAAAACATCCCTAAGGAATCATTTTGATTTGCAAGAAATCAAACAATGACTAAATAGTTTGTTTTATTGATAGTCATTTAGCTGAAATTCAGAACATATATATTATACACAGTAGCTGTTTAACTGAACTTTATTGCGAGTCTGTATGAGTGCTACTTTGATGGAAAGTGAGAAGATGACATGGGCCGCAATGAGCAATGCAAAGAAAATAGGAGTTTAAGCTAGTATCTGATCCGTTCGCTTATCTGCATGCCTGTCATGAGAAAGCGATATGCTAAGTGACAGGACAGGTGAACACAGCTGCTAGAACTCTTTCGAGTTCTCTCTTTCCGTGTGTGTGTGTGTGTGTGTGTGTGTGTGTGTGTGAACAGAACTAGCTTATCTCAGTCTCTTGTGGAAGACATCTGAGTCCATTATGTACACTATTAAAGGGTGTTTATTAAAGAGTGTAAGGTTAGAGTCTGCTAACCCCACTTCTCATTGTTGGGAGTCCTTTAACCCATTGGGTTTGGTAAACAATGGCTAAGGCTATGGGGGAAGCAATGATTTAGCAAATGAGTGTGTCTGTAAGGAACCTGTACACGTAAAGTAACTGAGGATTTTCTTCTAAAGGGATAACAAATGTACTAAGTTGAGTAAGAGGCTATTACGTGTTGTACATACAGTCCGTTATACAGCATTCCAATCACTTCATCAAATGATTCATCAAGAACATTTTCATAGCATGCATTTTTTTTTAACTTGGGTTAACATGTTAACACTCAAAAGCGCTGCAATTTGGAGCATTTCTGATTTTAGATTATGAAATGCTCACATTACCATATTATGTATAATGAGAAGGTATTCATAATAATATCAAAGAACTTCAGTGACTCAGTGTATATCATCAGTCCTTTCCAACAATCATGACCATACCATGATGACAGGTGTTACTATCACTGTTTTACACGCCAGAAAACTGAGACGTAGAAAAATGAAAAAGAAACTGTCCCAAATCCCATGCATTGCATGCAGCAGCTCAGCATGAGCTCAGATTTGGTCTCCTGGACTATAACATGAGCTTCTTAGTGCTGTGTCCACTCGTGTCCAGCAAATCAACAAGATCGTGTGCACACACAACGATGTGCACACAGAAATGGGCGTTTACATGCTGCTAATAGGAAGACTAACTAGTGTGACTTCTCCACAGGTCAGCTGGATGACCACATGTCAGGAAAGGGGTTTAATACGGGCTGGAGAGAGGCTTCAGCAGTTAGATCTGAGTTCAGTTTCCAGCACTCACTTGAGGTGACTCACCCAAGCTAACTCCAGCTTGAAGGCATTTGACATTTTCTTCTGCTCTCTGAAGACACCTGTACACTTGTGAGGAAACACTCACATAAACACACATGATCAAAAAATAACAAAGATGAAAAATTCATAAGTAACACACTTTGGGCACAAATCTCTACAGACAGACATTTGTATCTCAAGTATTATTAGGGGGAAAAAAAAACCTGGCCGAAATCTATGTGTCCAGAAATGTATCTATTTCTTAGGCTTTCCTGTTAGTCACATACAGTTTTTCATAATAGGCCACAGTATCTCTCTCTCTTTTTTTGTGATATCAGCTGTAATGTTTCTTTTTTCATTTCTAATTGTATTTGAGTTTCTTTTAAAAATCAAATTGCAATGTTTGAATATGTTCAATGGCATCTAGGCAGAAAAAAAAATCTCTTAAAGGAACATTTAATGACATGAAAAAATTCTTATGAAGAGCAGGAAACAAAACCATAATGCTTATACATTTTTAAAAGGTGTACTTATAATGATTAAAAGAATTTTAAAATGAAAACAAAACTAACATTTTACGTTATTTTTAGGTAAAAATTATAGATGGTTTTCATTATTATTTTACCCCTTTTCTGTTTTATAAATGTAAAAAATGCCAAAATATTAAACTGCAAATTTAATTTTAAAAGCTAAGTAGTAAAAAGTATTGAAATGGCTTTCAGAAAACATCCCTCTTTATTTGAGACAATCTTCCCTGTGTGTGGCATTGCTAACTAACTTTTCACTCATGACTTTTGTGCTATTCAGGTATTTGTTTTGTCTTACCAGAAACAGGAATAATGTATTTCATCTAAATAGACCATGTACTGTACATTTCCAGGTTTTTATATCTGTACCAGACATCTTAAAAATTATAACTGAAATACCAGAAAGTAACACATACCTAAGATCAACTCAGTCCGGCCAAAGAAAATGACACAAATAGTTAAAGAGGGTCAGTTATAATGAGATGGATTCAATTATATGAACAAACCGTTCAATGTAAGTGTATGAGACAATGAAAATAAATTATGAAGTAAAAGCCAAGATCTGAAACAGACTAAATTACAGAATAGGATAAAATTAAGCCCACATAATTTTGAATAGGAAATGAGTACAGATGACTAAGAACAAAAACTAATTTTAGCATCATCCTAAAAGACATAAAATAATACACTTAAAGGGCTTTTGAAAAACCTAAAAATATAAGCTTACAAGTTTGTAACAGTAAAAGCTTGATTTTACAGAAGTTTTACATCTGGAAACTTTAGTTACTCTCAATACAACTAAAAGCCAGGGATTAAGTAAAAAGGTAAATAAAACCTCCTATCCAATCAAACCAATGATACCGCTAAATGTTTTTCTTACTAATTTAATGCCTTGTGCCTAGCATTTTTCATTCATTTAAACATTGTATTGCGTTTATTTAGTGTGTGCGCGCATGTGTGCCATGCCTGTGCATATGCCATGAAATACTTGGGAGGTCGGAGGACAACCTGTAAGAGCTGGCTTTCCCCCTCCACTCTGCAGGTTCTTGGTTAAGGACACCAGGCTTGGAAGCAAGCCTCTTTGCACACGAACTAGCCCTTACTTTATCCTTTTGGACCAGTAAAAGCCAGGCTTCAAAGTAGATAGTGTCTGATGGGTAGGAACAGAAACAAAACTAGGACTCTTAGGGTGAGGGCCAGCTGATGTGAGAGGCCTCTTCTGTGGCTCCATACAATACAAACCTTCATTTTTCAGTCTCTGCTCTCTGAGTACTCTCTACCAGGTGTGCCCAGCCTCCTGGCACACTGACACACAACATTATTTGAAGCACTTGAAAACTACACAGTAGAATTACCAAAAACAATCCAAACTACACAAACAAAACCCCTCATGTTTGAAGCAGCTCTCCAGTGTTGTGTTGGGCTCCATCCTCAGCCATCCTGAGTCACGTGGTTAGCACCAGGCCCTTGGTCACTGACCTTTTAGGTACAAGGTTAACTTGCTATCATTCAGTTTCACAATGCAGAGCTGATATCACCTGCAAACTAGAGAAAGTGAGTGACAGCATCACTAGGAGGAGCTGCTGACAGCGAAGACGTCACTGATGTGAGTCAACACCATCAACTCAGCCTTCCCACACCTAACTCAAACAGCACTCTGCAGAGCTACTTCAGAGGAAATCTCTGTCATCTGGACCCAAATCCTTAGAGCCTCTAGTTATCCATTTACCTGTGCAGACCTCATGGGAAGTCAGAACAACCTGTGAGAGCTGGTTCTCTCCTTCCAACTTGTTGGTTCTGTCCATCAAATGCAGGCCATCAGGCTCTACCAGCTGAGCCATCTCACTAGGCCAACTGTCAAAGACTTCTGAAGTTAATCTTTAACTAAAGCATGATGAAATCAGCCTTCTTACTCTTTGCTAATAGGTTTACATATCAATACAACTTAGGGTAAAAAAAAAAATATTCTTTTCCATCACTATGTTTAGAAATACATTTTATTTTGTTTTGTTTTTCAAGACAGGGTTTCTCTCTGTAGTCTTGGCTGTCCTGTACTCACTTTGTAGACCAGGCAGGGCTCAAACTCAAAGATCCGCCTGCCTCTGCCTCCCTGAGTGCTGGGATTACGGGTGTGTGCTACAGTACTTGGCTTAGAAATACATTCTTAAACTACAGACACAAAACAAGTTTTTACTGAGACAGTCAATAAAAACATTGTGATATTGATATTAGGAAACACAAATGTCTGAAAGCAGGAGGATGATTTCATAAAACATTATTAGAAAGAAACTATTTGAAATATTGTTAATACCACAAGTGAATCCTTGATGCACACTGTTATAGGAACCAGAAGGAGGGACCCACCTCTTTAAACAATATAACTCCAGGTATATGAGAAAGCGTTCTCCTTCTTAAAAACAAACTCCAAGGAGGATGGTGCTGTCGTACTGTTCACATTGGCAGATCTAAGATGAAGTTACAGCAACTTCAGCACTGCCACAACAGGGATGGAGCATGGCTAAGTTTGAAACCCTCATCCTATCACTGTCAACTGGGAAGGAATGTTGCGTGCCTATGAGGCTTCTTAGGACTTAAAAAACGTGAGCTTCTTTGGAGTATTTGCTACACTGAAGGTCACAGTCCAGGCTCTCAACGGTTGAAGGCTAACCCTGGAATCTTCCTTCAAAAAAAGTCCACTTCTCACTCATGCATTATTGTTCTTCCTCATACAAACAATGCTCTATGACTACACTAGACTGGTAGTTTACCCCCCCTACGACTGCCCTAGACACCGGCCAACCCACTCTGTGTTCCCTCCAGAGCTCTAGGACTTGACTCTCACTTAATCTACTTGATCTACGTAAACCTTGAAGCCCTACACAGAATGTGACTTTTTTTTTTTCACTTCTTCACTCACAGTATGTAAGGATTTCAATTGAGCCTTATGTTCTGTTAGTAAGAAGTCCTCCAGAGGTTAGGACCCTTACTCTACACCTAAATAACTACTTAACAATAAAACAGAAGTATATACCAACTTCATATGAACAATAACTGCACAGATCAATGTATAATTTTATAGTCTAACATTAAAAATATTTTTAAATAATTCAACTCAATAATTCAACATCTTGTTTCTTTGAAACTTCAAATCCAAATGAAAGAACTTGGCTAAGCTTAGATAAAAAGCAAATCACCAAGTGGATACTGACAGTAACACTTTCAGATATACAGTAGTTAAATGCAAGAACCATGGAACCCTGCTAGAACAACAAGATAATTCAATTTTGGACTAGAAAAAATACAAAATTACATTTTCTATTAACCACTCAAGGTCCAGTTCTGCACTTGTAACCCATTAAAACATCTCCAGAGAAGCCCAAAATATAAAACAAGATATTTTTATTGTGATCATTTATTTTAAAAAAATAGCAGAAGGAAGTGACTAATAAAAGCTCCCCTCAGCACATGAGCATTCCAGGTTTCTATTTTCCACCACACCAAAATAGTTCCATTAGACTTTCATTATTAAATAGAAAAAAACACTGATCTCTTTGTGTCATCCAACTTGGGTTATAGGATACAAATCAGTGTTAGAAAAGCTAGCATGCAGAAGGTCAGGAATTCAAGCCCAAGTATCAAGGACAAAATAAGAAAATGCTCATTTATGTTGTTTATAATGTTTGTTTTGTTGTTTGTTTGGAAACAAAGATACATACTTATAGCCCTGGCTAGCTTAGAACTTGCTATTGTAGGTCAGGCTGGCCTAGAACTTGGAGATCTGCCTGCTTCTACCTCCCAACTGCTGGGATTAAAGGCAAGTTTACTCTACTTAATGGTCAGATACTAGAAGTTGCTGTAACTTACTTTAAAAAGTAAAAGCAATTCTTAAAAAAAAAACATTCCAATATTTTATATCATGAATTCAGCTTCAACAAAACAGATCATTTTGGTGTTGTTATGGTGCCTTCAAGTAGACATTTGCAATGCTGAACTGCAAGAACAGAAAGGAATGTATGAAGGACACCTGATCTGGGGCTTGGACCAACCTTTTCAGAGATCAGAGAATACCAAAGGTAAGAAACTGTAAGCAGCTGGGCACGATGGAGCATGCCTTTAAGCCAAGTAAGTGCCTGGGAGGCAGAGGCAGGTGGGTCTCTGTGAGGCCTGCCTGGTCTACAAGGAGAGTCCAGGGTAGCCGGGGGATTACACAGAAAAACCGAAAAAAAAATAAATAAAAGGGAAAAAACTGTAAGCACAATTAATTAATTATACATGTAAGATCCTAAATAACCTCAAGTCATACCCTTCTGCCCTCGGCAACCTCGGCTAGCCTCGAACTTAGGATCCTTCAGTTGAGTGCTGGGATCCCAGGCATGTGTCTCACTGCTTCTAGCTGTGGTCTTTTTTAATGGATCTTGGAAAGTCCAAAAAAAAAAAAAAAAAGAAAAAAAGAAAGAAAAGAAACAGAAAACAAACAAACAAAACACAAAAACGTGTTTGAGGCCTGCCTCCTGTTTTCTGCTCATAATGGAAATGGAGATGAAAATCTCAATACGGAAATGAGTGAAGAACTGCACAACTTTCTCAGATTTCTAAATATATAACGCTTAGGCCCAATTATCTCCTCATCTATTCTAAGGCGGTTTAAAAAAAAAAATTCTGAATCAATAAGCGCCTGATGGAGCTGGAGATACTCCAAGACAGTCCTGCAACCAATAGGAGAACTTTCCCTAAATGTGGATTACGGCTTCATCTCTCTATCACAAAACTGAGAACACAAACCCGCAGTGTTAACGGATACCCAAAGCAGCAGGAAACCCAGTTAGAGTAATCAGTGCTTGGAAGCAACCGCTGTCTGTAAGGACTTTAAGGGACAATAAAAGATAAAACAGTTTAGGGAAGAAAGCGAGATTCATGTCTCCAAGTTTAAGTAACACCCTGTCGCAGGGAGTTGTTATTATTTTTTAAGAAAAACAAACAATCGCACGAAAAAACAAAAAGGAGTAAGAACCACCCGGCTGAAATGGGCGCGGGCTTTGGGCAGGAGGCTGAGGAAGGGGACCCAGGGCGAGGGTTTCCCAGGACCGCCCGAGGACCGGTGGAAGGAGGGCCGAGGAGGGCGAATGGCGGGGGCAGGACGGAGATGCCGGGCGACGCCTCACCCCACGGGCGCGAGCGGGTCCGGGCGGCAGGATCACGGCCGTGGGTCCGTTTCCCTCGGCGGCGCCCGGGCCCGCCTCCATGTTCGCCGGCCCCGGCCCTCGGGCGGGCGGGAGCTACTGGACGGGCGTTCTAGGCCGCCGGGCCCGGCCTCCCCGCGCCGAGTTCCCCGCGGGGCGGGGGCCGGCGCCGCCCGCGGGCAGGATGCGCTCGGCGTTCCCGCTCGGCGCTCCCGGGGGGCGGGCGCCGGGGCCACTCGACCTCGGGGGTCGGAGCCGCCTGGGCCTGGAGTTCCCTGCTCCCGGGCGGGTCCTGCGCTCGGCGCCCGGCGCTCGGGCGCGGCCTCCCGGCCCGGCGGGCCTCCCCGCGCTCTCGCCCGGGAGCACGCCCAGGGAAGGCGAGCGCGGCCGGCCGCCCCGGCCCTGCCGCCGCCGCGCCACCCACCTGCAGTGTCTTCTCCGCAGCCATCACGGCATGCTCTGGCGGCCGGGCCGGCCCCGGGTCCCCTCCTCCGGGCGGCCGCCTCTCGCCTCAGCGCCGGGCCGCCGCGGCCGCCGCTAGGGCTCGGGCCGAGCGCGACGCTCCCCCATGCCGCCGGCCCGCCCGGCCGCCG